>NC_041234.1:92119796-92125973 GCF_002837175.3 Physeter macrocephalus | reverse complement strand
GCCGTGGCCGCTGGGCCTGCGCGTCCGGAGCCTGTGCTCCGCAACGGGAGAGGCCGCAGCAGAGGGAGGCCCGCATACCACAAAGAAAAAAAAAAAAAAAAAAAAAAAAAAAAAACAGACCCAACAGCAAGCAGATCCATTCCTAGCCTCGAGGAATTAGAAATTGAATGTCCATTAAGCTACAGACTACCTTACTGTTCTCTCACTTTATGAGCCACAGTTTAAGAGTCACTGGCTTGCTGTTGCACCAATAAAATTAATGGAAGGCTTTCTATGGTTCCATGGAAAGATCCGATTTCATTTCCAGTGTGAGTTTTTCACTTCCATAGGCCTGATAAGTTCAAGGATGAATATCTGGAGTCACTGTGCCAAGGTCCTAACCGCCTCACTCGGGTACTTCAGAGCTAGCCTCCGGGCCAGCTAAGAAATGAAAGTGACACTCCACGTGAGTGCAAAGCCAGCTCTCCTTAAATATGGTCATGAAGGCAATTTGCAGGCACTGTGGAGAGGTAACCTAAGAATCTTTTTTTTTTTTTTTTTTTTTTTTTGCGGTACGCGGGGCCTCTCACTGTCGTGGCCTCTCCCGTTGCGGAGCACAGGCTCCGGACGCGCAGGCTCAGCGGCCATGGCTCACGGGCCCAGCCCCTCCGCGGCACGTGGGATCTTCCCGGACCGGGGCGCGAACCCGTGTCCCCTGCATCGGCAGGCGGACTCTCAACCACTGCGCCACCAGGGAAGCCCTAAGAATCTTTAAGTATACAAAAGGATACCGCATGGGGGCAAAGAAAAAGTTATTCTCACCTCCACTGAAGGAAGAATCAGAGAACGTACACCTAATTTGAGCCAGCTAATTCTTAATTTAACTTAGCTTTCTCTGTGAAAAAACTCTCTTTTCAAAGGTCAGAGCTATTAAACATTCAATGACTTAATCGGGGCTATTCCAGCCTCTTTCCCGAGGTGGTTTAAGTGGAAGATTTGCCATCCATCTGTCTGATTTAGGCTCAAGCTAGAGAAGTTAGGAAGCCAGATAAACACTTTGTGATGGCTAGACGGTCTGACTTCTCTCTCAGGCCTCTGATTATTGGACTAAAGAGCCAAAAGTAAAACGCGGCTAGAAAGAGTGAAAATGTAAGGGCACTGTGAAGTGACAGGTATTTAAGGATTGCGGTATCAGATAATGCTGAGATGCTTTTCGTAGATCACTAACTCAAGTCTGGAGGCACCATTTGGCCAGCCACAGACTAGAAGTCATATCTCAGATCAAAGCAGTTATGCGGTGCTTCTGTCAGCTCGAAGCCCGTTCAGGTTTCAAGGAGAAAGGAGTTTAAACTCCCCTGATGGTACCGTTATAAGCTGTCAGGTCATAGGAGAAAACGACCTTGTGACTGGGCATTGGAGCAATGCAAAATCAAAGTGGAGCAAAGGCAAAAATCTGGCATATGAAGCTTACCCATTTTTAAAGCTATATATGCTCCTAACTCATTCTGTTATTTCTTAGGTTTTTTTTTTTTTTTTTTTTTTTTTTTTTTTTTGTGGTATGCGGGCTTTCCTCTGTTGTGGCCTCTCCCGTTGCGGAGCACAGGCTCCGGACGCGCAGGCTCAGCGGCCATGGCCCACGGGCCCAGCCGCTCCGCGGCACGTGGGATCCTCCCAGACCGGGGCGCGAACCCGGTTCTCCTGCATCGGCAGGCGGACGCGCAACCACTGCGCCACCAGGGAAGCCCTATTTCTTAGTATTTAACGCATTCTTATAGTTAATGTGTAAGAGTAGAGAAGACGATATAACATTTGTCGCATTAGTACATTTTCTTTGACATTTAAACACATTAAACTTAGCATACGGAACTACCGAGTACCAAAACCTCTACCTCTACTAAAAATGCATGCTTAGCAATTTCACAAACAAACCTTTAGAGCGCTAGCATCACTTTCATCCGAATCCCGGAATTCCACACAGACCGCGATGTTCCTTGCCTAAAATGATTCATCATTCAAAATGAGTGACAAAACAAAATTATAAATAACATTTTACACCCCAAAAGGTATAGTTTACACTGTGTACCTTGGCAAATGTTTTCTGGCTATCGTATTTTAACTGCAAGGGATATACATAGAGATGGTTTTTGTAAATAGTAAATGGATAACAATATTTTGTCATTTCTGGAACAAACTCTTCAACTTCCACAGTAATATTTTGACAGTTCTTTTCAAAAGGCTTCAGGGGCACATATGAAGACGTAATACAGTCTATAGCAGAAAAAAGAACAGGCAAAGATATAACAATCATTAACACATTCCCGCATTTATAAAAATATACATGATTTGTGTTCTCAAAGAGCAGTTTAACAAATAGAATTCTTAGTGATTGACAAAAAGTTATACAACCACTTTAAGAACCCAGAAGAACAAGTAGGAGTAAGTAGCCTGATGCTGATTTTAGTGAAACCCCTTCAAACCAGACGTGGATTGCTATTTCATTCTCAATGTAGAGTGATTTGCCAAATACAACACATCATAATTTTGACAAATTTAAACTCTGCAAAGAAATCCATTACATTTTTCCTCCTGTGACTGCAATTTAGCTTTCACTGCAAATTTCCGTTGGTATCAGGGAAGTAACAGTAAATTCATGCCAATTAGCTCATGGCTAGTCTTAAAAAGTTACCTTGGTGCAGGTGCAAATTTTCACTTAAGAAATAATGGCAGCCTTCTGAAACTACAAATCTTATGATGTGTTACCAATAATAAATTCAATCCTCCCGAAAGTGGAAAACACAAAGCCTCAGAAAGGTGTAGCAGCACATGTTATTGAGGTAGCCCCTTGTAGTAAAGGTTATTCATACACTTAAGAGGCTCTAAGACTGCTGGTCCTTGCTGCAGAGCAATACTGATGGAGAAGGAAGACCCCGGAGAGTCAGACCTGAGGACACAATATTTTTTGTGGGGTTTGGTTTTCTATTATAGCGATACTTACAACAGAATATCTGGAGGTATAGAGTAAAGGTACAAAGAAACAAGTGATCATTTCACTACCCAGAGATAACTACTGCTAATATTTTGGCATATTTTCTTCTAGTCTTCTTCCTATGCATGTTTTATATAACAACACAAAAATCCCACTGTATACAGAACTTTATCCTGGTTTTTTCTGGCATTTTATCTGATGTCTTATTTCATGAATTCTTTGTAAACATCATTTTTCATAGCTGCATAAAGTTTCATGGTACCTGGATACCATAATTGCCTTAACCACCCTGACAGTGTTGGGCTCTGGTTGTTTCCAAATCCCCCCGCCCCATATAAACAACACCGCAAAGAACACCTTTATGCATAAACTCCTGTCTACACTTCAAATTATTTCTTCAGGAAAAAAATAATCCATTGTACTCTTAGATGTTTTAAAATGTCAATTGCCACTCTCCTACTTCAATCTTTTCGTGACTTCTCATGGTACTTGGAATGAAATTCAGTCTTTTAAGGAGTTACCATGGTCTTTACAATTCTCTACATGACACCATTTTTCCTACTTCTCCTACTTCATCTCCTACTCTCCCTTGTGCCCGTCACACACTACACTAGAGCCACACTGGCTCCGTTTCTGTTCATACAAACCAAGCTAGCTCCCACCTCAAGGTCTTTACATATGTGACACCCTCAGAGCAGAATGTACAGTCCCAATCACCACATGCTGGCTGGGTCACATGGTGAGCCTTCACTGGCCACCCTTTTTAAAGCAGCCTGCCCAACCACAGACTGAAATTATTCATTTATTTGTTTTCTTGTTTAATGTCTGTCATTCCTTCTAGACTGTAATCTCCATACTTTCAAAGCATCTGGTAAGTATTCAATAAAGTTTACTCAATAAATGCTTATTTGGTGAATAAATGGCTAGATAGAATCTCAGAAATGGAATGCCTTAGTTACGGACATTCATGGATATCTACTGCCAAATTGTATTCCTACTCGTGATGGGGGACAGTGCCTGGCCAAAACCTAGCCAGCATTAGACAATTCCACTTCATTTTTGTAAATCTGATAGATGAACAAAAACATCACAATGCTTAAATGTTTACCTTTGCGTTAGTGGCATAATTACTGAGATTGGCCATTTTAAAAATATTTACAAGTCATTTTATTTCCTGCAAATTGTCTTTTGTGTCTCTTGAGATCATAGATTCTTTAGACAAGAAAAGAGATTCTCCTCCTTTTGGATTCCTTCGTTGATGAAACTTATCCAAGGCAAAAGGAGCAGAAACTCACTGGAGCACACTCACAACATCATATATAATACATGAAACAGCACCTGATAAAATCAACTTAATTCACTTCCTAATCGGTAACTATCTACCATGTGTCCTGGGTTGAACAGTGTCCCACCAAAATTCATGTCCACTAGAAGCTCAGAATGTGACCTTATTTGGAAATAGGGTCTTGGCAGATGTAAATAGTCAGGATGAGATCATAATGGATTAAGGTGGGCCCTAAATCCAATGACTGGTGCTCTTAATAGAAGGCCATGTGAGGACAGAGGCAGAGATTGGAGTGATGCAGCTACAAGTCAAAGGATGCCAAGGATAGTCAGCAGCCACTAGAAGCTAGGGAGAGGCGAGGAATGATTCTTCCTTAGAGCATTCAGAGGGAGTATGGCCCTGCTGACACCTTAATTTTGACTTCTAGCCTCTAGAAGCACAAGAGAATAAATTGGTCGTTTTAAGCCACCCAGTTTGTAATGCTTTCTTACAGCAGCCCTAGGAAACTAATATACCATGCAAACCTCAAGAAAAACACTGAGAAGATAAAAACCTGAGATTCAAGCATAGCTCTGTAGGCTTATTTGCAATATGTAAGTTCTTACTTGATAAATCCACAGGAACACATTCTACTGTGATGTTCAGCTGCCCAGGAATAATCTGCAATTTGGTCTTCTCTGGCCTAGATGTAAAATAAGAATACTTTATACTTAAAAGTATGATTAAGAAGTGCATTGGTTACACTTTATCCAAACTTCCAAATGCTTCCAAATCCAAATGCTCCAAAGCGTTCGATTTTTCCCATATATGACTCACATTCAGAATTTGAAGAAATTATAATTCATCTAGTATACTGATTTACTGCGGTAACTCCAAAACACTTACTTCTTGTATTCTGAGAGCAACTTGAGAATGTCTTCATTTGAAAGCTTGCTACTGTCTTGTTTATACAAAGGAGAAAATCTCCCATCCAGGTCCAGAGAACCTTGAATATCTTTGAAAATGGGTCTAAAACAGGAACAGAAGGGGTTTTTTAACTCGAAAGTATTGATAAATTAAGATAAAATAGTGGTGGTGGGAGTATAAAATGGTGAAACTATTTTGGAACATAATTTGGCAGTTTCTCCCGAAGTTAAGCATACACCTACCCTCTGATCCTGCAATTCCACTCCTAGGCATATTTCCACATGGTACTTGAACGTTCACAGCAGATTTATTTGTTATAGACCCAAATTGGCAACCAACCAGATATTCATCAACAGGTAAATAAACAAATCGTGGTATATTCTTACAACGGAATACTACTCAAAATGAACAACTGATACAACATTATGGATGAAACTCAAAAACAGGGACTTCCCTGGCGGTCCAGTGGTTAACACTTCTCCTTCCAATACAGGGAGTGCGGGTTCCATCCCTGGTCGGGGAGCTAAGATCCGACATGCCTCGTGGCCAAAAAACCAAAACATGAAACAGAAGCAATACTGTAACAAATTCAATAAAGACTTTAAAAATGGTCCACATCAAAAAAAAATTCTTAAAAAAAAAAGAAACCAAATGCAAGAGTACATACTGCATGATTCCACTTATATGATAAGTCTAGAATAGGTAAACGTCATCTAAGGTCAGTGGTTGCCTGGGTGTGGGTGGGATGGCTAACTGGACAGGAATATGAGGAAACTCTCTGGAGTGATAGACATGTTCTATATCTTGGTTGGGGTGGTAGTTTTATGACTGTAAATAGCTGTGAAAATTCATCAAGTTGGACATATAAAATGTGAATTTTTGGGCTTCCCTGGTGGCGCGCAGTGGTTGAGAGTCCGCCTGCCGATGCGGGGGACGTGGGTTCGCGCCCCGGTCCGGGAGGATCCCACGTGCCGCGGAGCGGCTAGGCCCATGAGCCATGGCCGCTGAGCCTGCGCGTCCG
>NC_041234.1:92118982-92119753 GCF_002837175.3 Physeter macrocephalus | reverse complement strand
GAGAGGCCCGCGTACCGCAAAAAAAAAAAAAAAAAAAAAAAAAAAAAAAAAAGTGAATTTTAATCAAAGGTAAATTATCTCTCAATAAAGTTGATAAAAATTGAATGAGATATTTAAGATCCATTTATAGAGTCTACAATATATATGTAAAGTTTCCAGTATGAATTGGAATTATTCCCTCCCCCTCCCCTTCTTCCATTTTTCAAGCAGCTATTCTACTGCTAAATCAGGAAGTAATGTACAAGCACCCAACACACTGGAAGCAGCTATGGCCAGGAGCACAATTCCCCCTGGCAGAACCTCTGAAAATGTGGTTATAGGCATTAACTATTGTTCCTACTTCTAAGCATACCTCCTTTATTTTCAGTAAACAGGGGTTTATCACACATCTTTTAAATACCCCAGCCAAGCCTTTAGAGTGAATTCAAAATAATTCAGGAAGAAAAAAACAGCATCATTCCACATCAGAACTGAGGATCAAAGCTTCTAACTTTGAAGATTTTTTTTTAACATCTTTTTTGGAGTATCATTGCTTTACAATGGTGTGTTAGTTTCTGCTTTATAACAAAGTGAATCAGCTATACACATACATATATCCCCATATCCCCTCCCTCTTGAGCCTCCCTCCCACCCTCCCTATCCCATCCCTCTAGGTGGTCACAAAGCACGGAGCTGATCTCCCTGTGCCATGCGGCTGCTTCCCACTAGCTATCTATTTTACATTGGGTTGCGTATATATGTCCCTGCCACTCTCTCACTTCGTCACAGCTT
>NC_041234.1:92102902-92117070 GCF_002837175.3 Physeter macrocephalus | reverse complement strand
AACTATTGTTCCTACTTCTAAGCATACCTCCTTTATTTTCAGTAAACAGGGGTTTATCACACATCTTTTAAATACCCCAGCCAAGCCTTTAGAGTGAATTCAAAATAATTCAGGAAGAAAAAAACAGCATCATTCCACATCAGAACTGAGGATCAAAGCTTCTAACTTTGAAGATTTTTTTTTAACATCTTTTTTGGAGTATCATTGCTTTACAATGGTGTGTTAGTTTCTGCTTTATAACAAAGTGAATCAGCTATACACATACATATATCCCCATATCCCCTCCCTCTTGAGCCTCCCTCCCACCCTCCCTATCCCATCCCTCTAGGTGGTCACAAAGCACGGAGCTGATCTCCCTGTGCCATGCGGCTGCTTCCCACTAGCTATCTATTTTACATTGGGTTGTGTATATATGTCCCTGCCACTCTCTCACTTCGTCACAGCTTCCCCTTCCCCCTCCCCGTGTCCTCAAGTCCATGCTCTAGTTAACTTTGAAGATTTTAAAATTTATTTTTCTCCTGGCAAATCAGCATCAAGCAGCTACTGCTATGGGCTGAAGGGGGGTGGGGGGCAGTGTGCCACAGGTGTCCAGAGTGGGCTCTGAACTCAGATGCCATGAGCGCTGAGCCCTACTCACACACATGCCATGTGAACTTGGGCAAGGATTTTTTTTTTTTTACTTCAGTGACTCAATTTCCTCGTCTCTAAGATGGGGGAGAATACTACCCACCTCTTTTGTGGGGGGGGGTGGGGTATGTATGTATGTATGTATTTGTTTGTTTGTTTGTTTGGTTGCGCCGGGTCTTCGTTGCGGCGTGCAGGATCTTCGTTGCCGCATTCAGGATCTTTTTTTTTTTTTTTTTTTTAGTTGCGGCATGCGGGATCTAGTTCCCTGACCAGGGATCGAACCCGGGACCCCTGCATTGGGAGCGCAGAGTCTTACCCACTGCACCACCGGGGAAGTCCCCAAGACCCACCTCTTAAGGAAGTATACATTAAACACTTAGAGCTCTGCCTTATACACTGAGCACTTAATTCCTATAAATAATAACAGCAACAGCAGCTGGAGCATCACTCAGTATGCTTATATTTACAGGCCATAGTTCACCTTCTATAATGCCTAAATATAGCACCCTCCACTACTCTTTGCCCTTGACCTATCCTTGGCTATCATTCTTACCAGTCTGCAAAACAAGGACAAGGGGCCTTTTCGTCTACCAACATACAATGCATTTTGAGACCTTCCCCCAAATGAAATGATTATAAATAGTGACAGAAGAGTTAATTAACTTAGAATCTCCTATCCTTATGCTACTCCTCAGCACCCACTGAACATAAGTGACTGAATTATTCAGAACATGGTGCCCTTTCCCCAGAAGTTCCAGTGAGCTGTACAGGCTGTACCACAAACAAGCCAGTGAACTTGTACTTCAAAGGGGGAATAAGCAAGAAGCACGTTTTAAGTCATCACCGTAGGTAGACTTGCAAGATCTGGAGAAAAAACATGTAACCCACCATCAGATGTGTGGTATAGATAATACACTTCCTAATAGACTACCCCTGAAGGGGTTGCCAAATTTGTCATCAGAAAGCAGGAAAATCTATTAAGTAATTACACACTTGCACTTAACAACAGCGTTCTTTGCCTTCTCATTTTTAGTATGTTTTTCAGAATTGCTCTGTGATAGCTTTTCAAAGCATAAACCCAGCCAACTCTGAAATAGTGGGCACACTGTACATAATTCACTACAATTTCTGGTTTTCTGGAAAAAAAATTCCATCACTTTAGCAAATAAGCTCTGCTTTAAAATGCAATAAAATTAAGTGGTGTCAGTCAGATCAGTAACCCAAGCCAAAGAAAATTTCCCTGAAGCAAGACATTTGAAAAACTGAAAGGTCTTTGAGGCACAGCAAATTCTAAGAGAAAGAATTCTTTATATCCTGTTACGGACTGAATGTTTGTATCATTCCCCCCACCCGGCCCCGTGCCGCCAAAGTTCATTTGTTGAAATCTAATCCCCAAGGTGATATTTGGAGGTAGGGCCTTTGGGAGGTGATTCAGTCATGAGGGTGGAGACCTCATAAATGGGATTAGTGCCCTTAGAAGAGGCCAGAGAGCTAGCCCGTCCTCGTTCCACCATGTGAGGATACAAGGAGAAGTTGGTTATCTAAAACCTGGAAGACGGTCCTCACCAGAACCCAACCATGCTGGCATCCTGATCTCGGACTTCTAACCTCTGGGTACGAAATAATGTCTGTTGTTTAAGCCACCCAGTCTATAATAATTCATTATAGAAGTCCGAATGGACTGAGACACATCCCAAGTGTCCCAAGATGTAACTGGCTTGTCAGAAACAGACTTCCAAATGCTACTGGGAAAGACGACAGCCCTCAACTTCCCATGTGAGCGTGAATAAATGGGTCAGGATTATATTTGTACAAACCTGGCAGCCCAAGCAAAGGGCATTCTGTATTGTCCAAGGCGGCTACACACTTGCTTAGCTGTCCTGTGTACCTTCTGGGCTGTCTAAGGGCAGAAATAAGAAGACAGGATCATATTTGTTCAAACTACCAGGGACTCACCCGGAAGAATAATTGCCCCAACTTGCTGATGTAAAACATCAAAATCTAGGAAAACAGTATATAGAAATAGCTACAAGTAAAACACAACACACATCAGCCACCCACTTTTCAAGATGAAAGTATTTCCTAAAGGTTCTGTGTTTTCTCATCAACAAAGCCCTCATTGAGATATCAGAAGACGGACAAAATAGAGGTAGGGCATGTTTTGCACCAAAGACCACGACTGGGAAAATTTAAGCAGTTTTAATGTGTGTTTCCTTTCACAACATGAGCAGGCAGACACTCATCATTCTTGGGAGAAGTTTGTTCTGGGTACCACTGACCTTTTTACTCCCAAGATAAAAGCCAAATGACCAAGAATCAATGCAATTAGTTTAGCGTGGGCAGATGGCAAAGGAGATTAACTGCCTATAGAGTCTAAACAGGCTGTGAAAATGCTGGCTGTATGCTCACCCCTAGGGATACGGAATGCTAGAGGCTTTTATCTATACTGTTCAGAGTTTCTTTTCCCACAAATCAGTCATAGGTCTCCTCAGCATCTCCCACTTAATAAACACTATTTGGACACACAGCTAAATGCTACATATAACAGATCGACTCTTATAAATACTCAGCAGCTGGAGTGCCGCTAATGAACTGTGCCACAAATGCTTTCCCTCTCTGGGCCTCACTTTTCTCGTGTATAAAATGAGACAAGAGAATTAGATCAATAATTTCCAAAAGTTTGGAATTCATGATCCAGAAATTTGGATGATTCTATGGGTCGCCGACTTTGAAGATTGCCATTTAAAGCCCCTGGATGGTAAAAAAAAAAAACAATCCCTGCCATTTCATACGCCAACATTTCAGGAAAGACAGACAGGTGTAATGTTTAAAAAGTAGGAAGGCCAAAAATCTCAGAATAAAGGACAGCCCGTTGAATAAAATACATTGAAGTTTCATGAATGGCTCACTATCTTGTCTTTCTTTTCTCATTTCATCACAGATAGGAGTAAATTTGAGTACAGACTGGCATTTGCAAACTGCAGGACTGGGTCATTTTTATCCTCCCAGCTCTGACATTCTAAGCCTGTATTGCACGGCTGGGAGTAAAGAAAGGGTAGCTATTGCCAAGGATACGGTATCATTGAACAGGTGTTGCCTAAAAGCCTTTAGCTCTTACTTTGATAAACAAGCAAAAATCAGATCGTCACGTAAAAAGGACATAAAGGGGAAAAAGTCACGTTCAAGCCTTAGCACGCATACTCACACAGTATACAACATTTTCAGAAAATACTGCATGCTGCGAGAACGTTGTGGGGGTTTTTGGTTTTTTGTTTTCTTTCGGGAGGAATCACTGATGATACCATTTAAAATATCAATAAAAGGCAAATTCTACATCAGGCTGAAATGCTCACAAACGATCTTTATAAATACCTTTGCCGGGTCGGAATTTTTGATGTAGGGTTCCGCACAGTGCGTGATGTTTCCCTGGAGCACCTTTTCAATTCTCGCAACCAGGAAAATTTCAGGATGTGGATTCGTCACTGAGAAAATTCCCTGGAAAAAATTCCTTCCGTTAGACTTTTCTTGAATGTAACCTCATATATACAGTTGTTTGCTTAGTGATTCCTACTGGTGTGTTTAGCACAGAATGTTGATATTCAACATAGGATCATGTCCAGGGCCCTGGCAGTAGATAGCATTTCCTTTCATACAGTTTCCCAGGCTCCCAGTGTTCCTTTCAAAATGGATTTCCTATTTTGTCACCAATCTCACGTGTATTAGTCCCCAAAGCACAGGTGTCACCCTGGCTGCTTAGGCCTCTTGTGTTCGGCGGTGTTTGCGAGGTGCATCCTTAGGCTTTATCAGTACAGCGTGTATTGTTTGGCTTAAGCGGCATGTGCAAAAATAGCATGTATTTCTGAAGTGGAACCGGATATGCATTTTTACACGTAACTGCCTGTAACTCCAGGGCAATTCGCTCACACTTAACTACTACTGATGGTAGCTAAGAAGGAAGAAAATACTTTACTGCTCTGTATAACATAAAAACTGAATCATCCTATAGAAAACGTTCCTTTGCTGCAGTTAAAGAGCCCTGGTGCTCTCAACGTAAAGGTAGAGGACAGAGGATCCAAAACTCCTTTTGTTCCCAAACACTTTGCCTCGGGTACTAATGTAGATGCAACCCAAGTTCCATGAGTTTCCTTTGAAGGCATGTGGAACAACCGTATCATCCCCTGTTCCAGTTCAGCTCCTTCCAAATATAATGTCTTCCAAAGAACCTGTTAGTTGGTTATGTCCGTTGCTTAAAGGAGCACCACACAAATGAATTCAAGTATAAAAATCCATCAGTGGGACTCTACCAAGTTTTATTTTTCTGCTTGGTATTATTACCAACTGTGTTAAGATAGTGTGTTCCGGTTTTCAAAGCATTTCAGACATGGTAGCTCATCTGTTCCAGAAAGAACCCTCTGAGGTAGACAGGAAGGAAGAGAAAACTGAGTGTAGGACGCCAAGTAATTCCCCCAAATCCAGCAGCTTCTAAGGGTCCCGGATTATGGCTGATTTAGCTTTGAATTCCCAAGCAGCAAGCATGGAAGAAAGTGGTTAAAAACTGCTCGGGGAGTCAAATTTCCTGGGTTCAAAGGCTGACCCCACCATTTATGGGTTTAGGCAAGTCATATCCTCTCTACATCTCAGATTTCCCATCTATGAAATGGGGGATGATGAGAGTAAGAGCGCTTCTGTAATCTTCTTGAGTGGATTAAATGAGGTAACGCACATCAGGTACCTGGCTATTGTCAGAGTAACCCAAAGCGTCTCAAGATCACAGAACTTGATTTTTGGTTCTGCCAGGAGCATGCTGCCCGGGCTGTGACATGCAGCTGGCAAGACTGCTCGAGAGGCTCCCGCAGAAGGTATGCTGAGCAGTGCACCTTGAGTGCAATCTCATGCTTTCTGATTGTCACATAACTGTGCTAGATAGTTTTCGTGCACCATCTCCCTCCGTCTTCATAAAAACCCTTGAACGCAGGCGCTACGATATACACATTTTACAGATTAAGAAACTGAGGCTTAGAGACGTTCATGCAGTAAGTGGGTGAAGATTGCAGCCAGGGCTTCCAGACGATACACAGCCTCTCAGCCTCTTGACCTAGGCTTCCAACATCTCACGCGATACAGCTTGACGAGAACAGTAACCCCAATTACTGCCACGGCTAACATTCACTGAGCGCCTATTGTTCCCCATATGCCCAGTACTCCAGCCGTTTCCCCACACAGCCATTTCCCCACACTGATGCGAGCAACGAATATTATCATTTAAAAGTGAATATAACAAAAAGAAGCAGACTTACAGATGTACAGAACAAACTAGTGTCTATAAGTAGGGGAGACAATACTGGGGTGGGGGAGTGAGAGGTACAAACAAAATAAATTCTTAATATGTAATCGTCAGGTAATAAAAAGGGCAGATTTTTTTTAAATAGGATATTTCTTTGATCTGAAACTTCTCACTCTCTACCTAGTCTCTGAGTGATAGTACCATGTGATTATTGCAATAATAAAAGCAGCAATGTTGTAAGAGACTGGGCTCAGGAGTAGAGCCTAGCCTTGGAGAAGAGTAAGAACTTCCTGTAGGAGGTGATAATTAAAATATTTCTAACAAACAACATGAAGATATGGAGGAAAATATTTGGAGTAGGAGAAGGAAGAGAAAAAAAGGAGTAAAGAAAGGATAATATGAGCAAAGACCCAAAGGTGAGAAATAGTACAGGGAACTCAGGGAATTTAAAATTATTCAGGATGACTGGAGAGTTGGGGACTTATCCTGAGAGAATAAAGGATTTTTGTTCTTTTTGTTTTTTGTTTTTGTTTTTTTATTTTTTAACATGTTTATTGGAGTATAACTGTTTTACAATGGTGTGTTAGTTTCTGCTTTTTTCTCCTTTACAACAATGTGAATCAGTTATACATATACATATGTTCCCATATCTCTTCCCTCTTGTGTCTCCCTCCCTCCCACCCTCCCTATCCCACCCCTCTCATGGTCACAAAGCACAGAGGTGATCTCCCTGTGCTATGCGGCAGCTTCCCACTAGCTATCTAATTTACATTTGGTAGTGTGTATATGTCCCTGCCACTCTCTCACTTTGTCACAGCTTACCCTTCCCCCTCCCCATATCCTCAAGTCCATGCTCTAGTAGGTCTGTGTTTTATTCCCGTCCTACCACTAATCTCTTCATGACATTTTTTTTTCTTAGATTCCATATGTATGTGTTAGCATACGGTATTTGTCTTTCTCTTTCAGCCTTACTTCACTCTGTATGACAGACTCCAGGTCCATCCACCTCATTACAAATAACTCAGTTTCGTTCCTTTTTATGGCTGAGTAATAGTCCATTGTATATATGTGCCACATCTTCTTTATCCATTCATCTGTTGATGGACACTTAGGTTAAAATTATTCAGGATGATTTGAGAGTTGGGGACTTATCCTGAGAGGATAAAGGATTTTGAAGCAACAACAACAACAACAACAACAAAAGGATTTGACAACTGATAAGAGAAAGCTGCTTTTACTCGTTTATCTTATCACTGTTAACTACCGCTCTTAGTAGCAGCCACGTCTTACTGAGCCAACTCGGCGGGCCTGGTACAGGGCCGAGTGCTTTCTAGGGACAGCGCACGTTGTCTGAGCCTCACAGTCACCCCGGATGCAGGTACTATGGTTACCTCCAGTTTACAGATGAGGATGCTGAGGCACAGAGATGCTCAGTGACCAACTGACCAGGATTCCGGTCCAGGGGGAGACTCTCTGCGGCTGCTTCGCCTCTTGTCCCACCAGCTTCGAGCTCTCCCCCTGTCCCCGGAACACAGAAGGGTAACCAGAGAGCACCCAGGAATGCTGTGTGGGCTGGGAGTCTGGCTCTTTAGGACAAGGCCTCTGGCCCTTCCCTCCTGTCCCACCAAGGAGGCATGGATGGGCCTGCCCCCGCCGGAGGATGACTCTCACCCACTTCACTGCCCCCTCCCTCTAAAGAACGGGCCAGGTCCCCCCTACCCAGTCCCCAGCACTTCGCCCCCAGGGCACGGCAGGGCATGTGACGGCAGAGTGCCCCCTTTTCACTAGCGCCCAACACCTGCTGCCCCCCAGCGGGGAGCCCACAAGCCACAGGTCAGTTTGGGGGACACGGGGGACTGAGCTCTGTCAGGGCATCTGGGAAGGAACTGCCAGGCAGCTGAGAGTGAAGTAACTGGTCACAGTGGCTGTTTGGTGTCAGGAAGGCAAAACTACTCGACGGACCCAGCTTCCTCCTTTTCCTGTGGTCACCTTGTTGCTCCAAGGAGCAGATGGGGAGGGCCTAGAATGGCCCGCAAGCCCCCACTGTCCACCAAGCCCTGGAGTGGCCTCTTTCTATAGATCATGCCGCCCCTTGAACAGCCTTGGTGGAGGTGACGGGGTTGCCAGACAGCCCTTTCCAGGAATGCTGGGGAACCAGGCTGTTTGCCTGTCTCTAGGGTGACAGGGAAGCAGTACAGTAGAGGGGGGAAAGCTGGGCTTTGGAGCCTGCTAGACCCAGGCTCAGGTCCTGCTCCTCATCTTAGTAGCTCTGTGACCTTGAGTAAGCCACCTGACTGCTCTGTGCCTCAGTTTCCTCATCTATAAAATGGGGATAGGAATAGGACCTACCTACTTTACTGGGGGTGTGGTAAGAATTAAATGACTTTATACAGATAAAGTGCCTCGAGAAATACTGAAAAAAACATTGCTGAAAAAAAATTGATGAGCTGAGATTAGCGTTCAGATCTGCTAACATCCAGTCTCTCCCTACACAGTACTGCATCCTAGTCCTGAACGGGAGGCAGATGAAGATAAAGCCTTCTTCAAAAGAAAATGTTCAAATATTGGAGCAAATGACCGCTTCCTGGTATCTTTAGCTGATCTGGAACAAGGGTGCAAAATGATAAAGCCATTTGAGGCCGCTGCCGATCGTTCTCACGTCTCCAGCTCTCATCTATTCCTTTGAAGCCTCTCTCACGTCCCACATCTTCTATGCAGTCTTCTAAGTCAACTCCTGACCCTTGACCCCTCCTCACATTCCAAACTCCTCCACTCCCGTTGTGTTATACACGTCTGTTTGAAAGACCTCAGTCAACAACATTAAGCAGACCTAGGCTCAAATCCCACCTTCACCACTACCAGCCAGGTCATGATGGGCAGCTGACTTAGCCTCCCTGATCAGCAGTTTCCTCATCTGCAAAACAGCAATAATTATCCTCTATTCACAAGACAATGGTGTTTACATGAGACACCAATGGAAAATTCTGGCACACAAGAGGTATGCAAAAAATGCTGATTTTCCTCCTGACCTAGGTTATAAGTGGGGTGACACCTGAAACCACAATTTAAACTTCTTGTATCGAACAGACAGCTGAGCACATTGAACTAAGGCAGCAAATACATCATTGGCTTAGAAGGACTTATTTGACATTGTGTGGAAAATTTTAAACATATAATTCAATAGCAGGTTCTCAAATACTCGTAATACTGTCTTGCTCAATCTCTCTTTTAGAAGCACAGGCCGTCATAGTGGAATATGTTCAAGTATGTGACAACCACAGTCTGAGTAACAAACTAAGAGGATGTAAGGGAATGAGGAGCAACATTGGGAAAGACGACCACAGATCCACAGCCCACAGAGGGGAGTGACAGCACATGTCAAGTCCCCTACCGTTGGGCAATCTGTATCCATGAGCATAATCTTTGGCCCTGAAAACCCCAATGCTTGAAATGTGTTCTAAGGAGATAATTCAACAAGTGAGCTAACACGTGAGCACAAGGATGCAATAATGCAGCGTTCTTTTTTTTTTTTTTTTTTTTTTTTTGCGGTATGCCGGCCTTCCTCGCGGAGCGCAGGCTCCGGACGCGCAGGCTCAGCGGCCATGGCTCACGGGCCCAGCCGATCCGCGGCATGCGGGACCCTCCCGGACCGGGGCGCGAACCCGGTTCCCCTGCATCGGCAGGCGGACGCGCAACCGCTGCGCCACCAGGGAAGCCCAGCAGCGTTCTTTATGATATCCCCAAATTAGAAAGATCCTAATGAGCTAAATCAGTGGACTAACAGATTAGCCTTTAATAAGAATGTGACTGATCCAGATAGTGATACAGGGTGATAAACATGATGCTGAATAAATACAGTAGGTATAGGGGCTTCCCTGGTGGCGCAGTGGTTGCGCGTCCGCCTGCCGATGCAGGGGAACCGGGTTCGCGCCCCGGTCTGGGAGGATCCCACACGCCGCGGAGCGGCTGGGCCCGTGAGCCATGGCCGCTGGGAGCGGCTGGGCCCGTGAGCCGTGGCCGCTGGGCCTGCGCGTCCGGAGCCTGTGCTCCGCGACGGGAGAGGCCACGACAGAGGGAGGCCCGCGTACCGCAAAATAAATAAATAAATAAATAAATAAATACAGTAGGTATAAAACAGCATGACTATGATACAGTCTGTATAAGAGCATACATAATGTGTATGTGTTTCTATATACACAACAGAGACGTCTAGAAAGATGTTTGCCAAAACATCTTTTGTTAATAGTTTTTGTTAATCTAATGTTAATAGTTATCGTCTATGGGTGGTGATTTTTCCTTTCTTCTTTATTACTTTTTGCATTGGTCGAATTTTCTACATGATAATGTATTTCTTTTTATAATCAGAAGAAAAAGGAACAACGTTTTTATTTAGGGTAAAAGAAATCTCCTTACAATGTGAGCTGCTTTGTTCTGCTTCCTCCCACTTTAATTCTCTGCCACACTCTCGTTTCCTTTCAGTTGCAAAAGTCTAGAAGGCAGACCATCAATTCTGCTCTGCCTAACCTCTTATGGCGTCCAGTCTGGTCAGAGGTCAAAATGCCAGGGAACTGTTAGGCTCCTTCCAAAGGGCATTCTTTGCCTCAGATAGGACAGGGGAGCGTAGCATTACAGCTGTGACACAAGAACTCCTTGAACAAAGAGAGTTTATGCTCCATTAAAACTACCTACTCAGAATGCGAATGGGAGTTAGGGAGGGAAGGTTATTGTAGGGTCAACTTTTTCTTTAAAGAAACGAGTCTTACAGGTACTTATTGCCTTGCTCTAAAGTATGCGCAGGGGTACAGGGGTGTGTCTGTGTCATCTGCATTCCATCTCACAAAATACTTCCTTTGAGATTCACATCACGGTCCCACTTCACTAGTGTATTATTAGCATATTTGCTGGTTTCCTTTTTTTCCCCTCCAACTTCAGTCACCAGAAAAACATCTATACACAGACCTTACAAGAGACGGAATGCCCATGAAAACACTGGCCTGAAACTATGAAGGAACCCAAGGGTGTTTCTGTTTCTTACTCTGAACGCGCTACCAAGGCTAAAAGATCATTCCTTACCTGCCTTATGTAGCGTAACTGAGATTCAGCAATTCCATGAATGAGAGACTCCGGTGAAGAGCCTCTAGGGTTTCCATCACTAGCCAGTTGGGTCGAAGGGCTCCACAGCATTTCACGGACAGATGCGGGATTCAGGTCTACGTGGAAGTCAGCTGAAATCTTACAATTGTTCTTCACATCAAATAAGGCAAGATTGATAAAAAAGGGTTCAACCTGGGAATGAAAACCATTACGTTTTTAAACTATGACTTTTATTTTAGGTGGGGTGGGGGCAGGGACACAAATTACAAAATAATTTTTTTTAATTCCTCAAGGTTCTGTGATTACAGTTCCTTTCTGAGTTCAACATTTAGCTAAAATTGCATTGTGGCTCATTTGCATATAAGAAAGAGCATTCCAAATAACAGACTATCAAATTTTAACTTCGGTCAGGTATAATTTCACAAGTTATAAATTTTTTAAAATGATGAGTAGAAATCAGAAGCCACATTTAAAGAACTTCAACTGTTCTATGAATAAATTTTAATTCTCCATAGGCTTAGTGAAATTACCCCCAAATAATGCCGGTATTACAGGGCAGAAATAAATCTTCCCTTTTGCTATGTTACAGCTTACTGGATTATACATTTAATAAGAGCTAATATCAGTCAACATCAAATTACTTGACAAAAGCTTTGCCTCATCAGCAGTTTTGGAAGACATGATTCCTCTCCACAGATGGCATTTGAAAGCTGGTCACAAAGAGAAATCTCATGCCAGATGGCATAAAGATTAACCCTTTACACACCGAAAGTCTGCTAGTGCATCTCAGCTACTTTGTAAGAGAATAAATCATCACTGTGGATATTTTTCAAAGACAAGCTAGAACCCCCCAAAAGATGAACATAAAAGGCAGTCTCTGGCCATTTTACATTCATAGTTTCAAGTATTCCTAAGCAGCTCAAATGATGCGTGACCGCTAATAATTAGAATTTTCTGTGAAGAACAGGATGAATTTACCCTATGAGAATAATGAGTGAGGCGGAGCTAACTGCACAGCATCTGTGTTCCTCCATGGCTTTGGTGTTCCTTACTCATGGCTATGAGTCAATTTCACAGAAGTCATATTCTCTAGTAGAATTTACAAATTTGAGGACTTTCCAGGTTCTGGAGACATGTCCCTCTTGAATGTAAAGAGCCTACCTACTCTACCTGCTATTTTGAATAGGTAAGACTTTCATGAATCCTCTCAAGATGAAAACACATTCCTATTCTGGCAAAAGAAAGACATGTATGAAATGCTTCCATGTCAAATTTATCGTAACATGTAGCAATGGAATTTGCGTGCAGTAAATTAGTTCTCAGAACAAAATTAAAAATCTTAAAAAAATAAGGAGGAAGTTTCCTTAATGCGCTGGTTTAATGGAGGTAGAAGGAAAATTCATACATACGTTTGTGGGTGGTCCTTTTGCATTGTCTCCAACTTGACCCAAGATATTGAACGTTAAATCATAGCAATTTACCAGGAAACGTTTATTGCACTTTTCCTCAAATGGCTTTATATCAGGTTCAATTCCTGAAAAGTCCAACCTCTACAAAATACATAATATGAATCATTTCCCCCCCAAAATAGATATCATATGAATATAGATCTATGCATAAAAATTGCAAAATCCAACAGTTCTCTGTCCATTCTTCATTTGAACTCTTATTTTTTTATTCAACAAGCCTTTGTAGAGCTCTTATAGTAAGGTTCAAACACAGATAGAGAGAAATCCCGACCTCACCCTCCACCCCACTCCTCTGACTTCATCTCCTATCCTCCCCCCCACCTCTGTTCAGCCCCGTTGGCCTCCTTGGTTATTTCTCCAGCACACCAAGTATACTCCCACCTCAGGACGTTTGCACTTGGTGCTCTGTCAGGAACCCTCTTCCCCCAAGATAAATGCAAGGCTTCCTTCGTTTCATTCAAGTGTCCAATCAATTGGCATTTCCACAGAAAGACCTTCCTGAATTTCCTATATAAAACTATATACTCGGGCTTCCCTGGTGGCGCAGTGGTTGCGCGTCCGCCTGCCGATGCAGGGAGGCCGGGTTCGCGCCCCGGTCTGGGAGGATCCCGCGTGCCGCGGAGCGGCTGGGCCCGTGAGCCGTGGCCGCTGGGCCTGCGCGTCCGGAGCCTGTGCTCCGCAACGGGAGAGGCCGCGGCAGGGGGAGGCCCGCATACCACACACACAAAAAAAAAACTATATACGCTCTGAAAGTCTCTACTCCCTTTCTTTAATTTCGTTTTCTAACATTATTTTTAATATTTATTTGGTTGTTTATTGTTTGTCTTCCCCACAAAATATTATGTTCCAGGATGGTAGGAATTTTGTTTCTTTCATGAGCTGTGGAGACAAATTTGACATGAATGGATATGGAAGGCAAGAATAACACAATGGCCTCTAACTTGGAAGATTCAGTAGACTGTGATGTTATAAACTTAGGTGTGAAATAAAAATGAATAGCAGCAGAGGGAGGCCCGCATACAAAAAAAAAAAAAAAAAAAAAAAAAAAAAATGAATAGCAGGTATAGGGGGAGGGTGAACAGAGATGATGAGTTCAGCTTGGGATGTGTTGAGTTTGAGGTGATGCAAGTAAGTGGTTGGAAGAATAGGAGAGGTGTGGGTTGGAGATCTGGATCGGGGAATCAGTGGTAACCAGGGTGAGGAGGACAAGGCCGGACCTCTGGGGACCACCTACATTGAAATGATGAGTGGAGGGAAAGGCATGTGCTTAGGAAACTGAAAATCCCTGAGCTCAGCTTCTAACAGAGCTGGGACATGAACCCTGGCTGCCACAGAGATATATTTTTAAAAATTATTGGTATCTCAAAATAAAGTTTAAAAAAGATACTGGGAGTCGAAGAATTCCTCTCACAGAATCCTCCTCCTCCTCCTCAGCTCACGCGGCTCAGGCGATCTGAGTTCATCTGTTCATTCCAATGGTCTGAACAGACTCACATTCTGTGCACAAATGGGAGGAAAAGCATAGCCTGTGGGACAACTTACTATACTTTCGATAAGACCAGAGACAGGGGCTTCCCTGGTGGCGCAGTGGTTGGGAGTCCGCCTGCCGATGCAGGGGACGCGGGTTCGTGCCCCGGTCCGGGAGGATCCCACGTGCCGCGGAGCGGCTGGGCCAGTGAGCCATGGCCGCTGAG
>NC_041234.1:92099765-92102849 GCF_002837175.3 Physeter macrocephalus | reverse complement strand
GTGCCGCGGAGTGGCTGGGCCAGTGAGCCATGGCCGCTGAGCCTGCGCGTCCGGAGCCTGTGCTCCGCAACGGGAGAGGCCATAGCGGTGAGAGGCCCAAGTACCGCAAAAAAAAAAAAAAAAAAGACCAGAGACAGTGTAGATGGGAAATGACTGGATATATCCGAGCAGAGTATACTGCCAGTATGGAAAACTCAAGCCAAGAAACATAAGAATTTTTCTCAATTGCCTGAGTATTTCAAGCCAAAACAGGTATTGTGCCTGAAGAGTCTTGGATAATTATAGCTGTTCTGATCTTGCCTACATCACTGACAAAATTCTCCTTAAAAGGGCCTAAAATATAATATCCGTACCTGAAAGCACGATTTTCCCCCCAGAGTCTATTTATCTACAAATGTGTGGGACTAGACAGCTCCCTCTTGAACACTTATCTATCTGTGGAGCCAGCGGAGGCAAGTCATTGCCATGGAGATCAATTCTAATTTCCGCCCATTTATCTGCTCTCCTTTCTAGCTTACTCAGACAGTGGAATGTGAAGAGAAGCTGGACTAAACCCCCCCAGCCCTTTCCCTTCTGAGGCCTAAGAGTGCAGATGTTGGGACATATGGCCATCCTCAGTAGTTCAAAGTCGGAGCCACCCCCTTCAGTCAGTGTTTCTTTTCTTTTGCTTTTTGTGTTGTGTTTTTTTTTAATTTTTTGTCTGTCTCTTCTTTGGGGGATGCATATTAGGCGTGTACATTTTTTATTTTTTTGGCCGCACCACTTGGAATGTGGGATCTTAGTTCCCCAACCAGGGATCGAACCCGTGCCCCCTGCATTGGAAGCACGGAGTCTTAACCACTGGACCGCCAGGGAATTCCCCAGTGTTTCTTTATTCTCTACGGTCAGTGGAAGAAAACACGTCTCTAAACACTGAACTCTGGCCAAAAGTGACAGCCGATATTATAGGATGACACTGCCTACCTAGAAAAGTACTCGACACACACAACCTGGATTTCTCTGTAGTGAAACTGTCTTCCATAACCAACACTGAACTCAGTTTTCTGTCAAACTTTCATTGCAACTGTGAATTTTTCCCTCACTGTAGCTCACTGATAAACAACTCAAACATAAAATCAGTTCAGTTCCATGACCACAAAAACACTACACAGATTTTTTAAAGACAGTAGATTGAGTTTCAACCACAGTCAATTGGCTTCTTTGTATACAATCAAAGAGTCTGACATGTTCAATTAGAGCCCAATCATGACGGTGAGGGGTGGGAACAAAGGCTCAGACATGCTTGGAATGAGTAAATTTCTGAATGAATATCTTAGAACCAACATTCCCAAGGCCTGCTATATACCCCTTTTTTTAAAAAAAAATTCATACAACTTACACAAATAATATAATAGTGCTATGGAGAAAAAGGGAGAGGAAACATTTAAAACAAATTTTCCCCAGATTTTATTTTCTCATGTGGTATTTTATTAAGGAAAAACTTTTGCATTATTTATAGACTATATACTTTTTCCATTTCAGACTAAAAACTTTTAGTTAGAAAACCGTATGAAGTGGGGGGCTTCCCTGGTGGCGCAGTGGTTAAGAATCCGCCTGCCAGTGCAGGGCACACGGGTTCGAGCCCTGGTCCGGGAAGATCCCACATGCCGCGGAGCAACTAAGCCTGTGGCACACAACTACCGAGCCTGCGCTCTAGAGCCCGCGGGCCACAACTACTGAGACCACGTGCCACAACTACTGAAGCCCGCGCGCCTAGAGCCCGTGCTCCGCAACAAGAGAAGCCACCGCAATGAGAAGCCCCAATGCAGCCAAAAATAAATAAATAAAATAAATAAATTTATTTTTTTTTTTAAAAAAGATCAGAGGAGGCTCCTCTTTAAAAAAAAAAAAGAAAGAAAACTGTATGAAGCCACAACGAACAGTAGCCCCCGCTCGCCGCAACTAGAGAAAGCCCTCGTGCAGCAACGAAGACCCAATGCAGCCAAAAATAAATAAATAAAATAAATAAATTTTTTTTTTTTAAAAAAAGATCAGAGGAGGCTCCTCTTTAAAAAAAAAAAAGAAAGAAAACTGTATGAAGCAAAAAGAAATGAAAACAAAATCAGTCTTCCCCCAATTATTTTATATTGTATTGACATTTTCACTGAGGAAAAAACTGTAATGCTTATATAATGTATACTTTTCTATTAAAAAAATCCCACAGATTTTAATTAGAAATCTCATATAGAAAAACTGAAAAGAAAACCAAAATGTTCATATTCCCTCAAATAATTTCATTTTCTTGTGAAATAGTTTCCATTAGGAAAAATATTTGTAATACTTATACACTGCAGAATTTTTCCATTTTAAAAAATCAGCAATTTAATTAGAAAATATCATGTAATTACCTAAATGGGAAAAGAATATGAAAAAGAATAGATACATGTATATGTATAACTGAATCACTGTGCTATACACCTGAAACTAACACATTATTAATCAATTATATGCCAATATAAAATAAAATTTTTTTAAAAGGTAAAAAAAAGAAAATATCATGGAATTAAATATTAACTACCTATATATCTTAGTACAAAAAGTGCCTCACTCTCATGAAAGAGATTAAAATACACATGTGCACATAAACCTGCACTTCCCTGCACCGCTTTCCATTTAAAGTGAGATACATGAAAATTATCCCAGTTCTACAGGTCTACATCAAACGTGGAAAATAAACACGTCTCATATGACTTGGTGTTCCTTATACTGTAGATATTCACTGCTACTGGATCACAATTGTATTTAATGGGTTAAAAGCACTGAAACCATTGTTAAGGACTCTTTAATTTATCCATTTTGAGGAGTGAGATGAAGTGAAAAGAATATAAAGAACTGGGCTTCCCTGGTGGCGCAGCGGTTGCGCGTCCGCCTGCCGATGCAGGGGAACCGGGTTCGCGCCCCGGTCTGGGAGGATCCCACATGCCGCGGAGCGGCTGGGCTCGTGAGCCGTGGCCGCTGAGCCTGCGCGTCTGGAGCCTGTCCTCCGCAACGGGAGAGGCCACAGCAGAGGGAGGCCCGCATACCACAAAAAAAAAAAAAAAAAAA
>NC_041234.1:92057277-92099070 GCF_002837175.3 Physeter macrocephalus | reverse complement strand
CCCGCGCGCCTAGAGCCCGTGCTCCGCAACAAGAGAAGCCACCGCAATGAGAAGCCCGTGCACCACAACGAAGAGTAGCCCCCGCTCGCCGCAACTAGAGAAAGCCCTCGTGCAGCAACGAAGACCCAATGCAGCCAAAAATAAATAAATAAAATAAATAAATTTATTTTTTTTTTTAAAAAAGATCAGAGGAGGCTCCTCTTTAAAAAAAAAAAAGAAAGAAAACTGTATGAAGCAAAAAGAAATGAAAACAAAATCAGTCTTCCCCCACTTATTTTATATTGTATTGACATTTTCACTGAGGAAAAAACTGTAATGCTTATATAATGTATACTTTTCTATTAAAAAAATCCCACAGATTTTAATTAGAAATCTCATATAGAAAAACTGAAAAGAAAACCAAAATGTTCATATTCCCTCAAATAATTTCATTTTCTTGTGAAATAGTTTCCATTAGGAAAAATATTTGTAATACTTATACACTGCAGAATTTTTCCATTTTAAAAAATCAGCAATTTAATTAGAAAATATCATGTAATTACCTAAATGGGAAAAGAATATGAAAAAGAATAGATACATGTATATGTATAACTGAATCACTGTGCTATACACCTGAAACTAACACATTATTAATCAATTATATGCCAATATAAAATAAAATTTTTTTAAAAGGTAAAAAAAAGAAAATATCATGGAATTAAATATTAACTACCTATATATCTTAGTACAAAAAGTGCCTCACTCTCATGAAAGAGATTAAAATACACATGTGCACATAAACCTGCACTTCCCTGCACCGCTTTCCATTTAAAGTGAGATACATGAAAATTATCCCAGTTCTACAGGTCTACATCAAACGTGGAAAATAAACACGTCTCATATGACTTGGTGTTCCTTATACTGTAGATATTCACTGCTACTGGATCACAATTGTATTTAATGGGTTAAAAGCACTGAAACCATTGTTAAGGACTCTTTAATTTATCCATTTTGAGGAGTGAGATGAAGTGAAAAGAATATAAAGAACTGGGCTTCCCTGGTGGCGCAGCGGTTGCGCGTCCGCCTGCCGATGCAGGGGAACCGGGTTCGCGCCCCGGTCTGGGAGGATCCCACATGCCGCGGAGCGGCTGGGCTCGTGAGCCGTGGCCGCTGAGCCTGCGCGTCTGGAGCCTGTCCTCCGCAACGGGAGAGGCCACAGCAGAGGGAGGCCCGCATACCACAAAAAAAAAAAAAAAAAAAGAATATAAAGAACTGAGAGAAAATATATATATATATATATATATATATATATATATATACGTTGTCCCAAACTATTTGTATATACGCTAGTCCTCTTTGTGAAGTTAGCTGTTAAGCTACTTGTTCAAAGTAAGCAAGACAAGTATAAAGCAAGAGATATGCCCAGTAGTGCAAAAATCAGTGATTTCAACATTTCAGACATTGTTTATCTGAATAAGCAACTATTCTAGGATTATTTAAAGAAATATATCATTAATACCTGAACTTCCGAGTCAAAAGAAAAGAGGTTCTGTCTTCCATCTCCTCTGCTGAGTTTGTTCAGCTGTTCAGTTTCTCTTCCATACTAAAATTAAAACAAACATATATATACACACACACACACACACACACACACACACAAACACGAAACATTACTTCATTTCCTCCAAAACAGTATTAAATGCCATTTAATTATCTAGTTTATGTGAAACTAGCAATCTGCCACAGCTTCAAAAATACACTATTCTCCATTTCCAAGCACTTAAGGTGGATAAAGAATGCTTGCTGGGCAGAGAGTCACAGTCACCATGACCCATAAATAAGCTATAGATCAGCTTCTTATACTTTCTATATGCCTTTTATAATACCAAGAATACTGTTCAACCCATAGTACAAAAAAGAAATACAACAGACTTTGGATGTAAAAGAGAATGAACGAGAGAAAACACTATCTTTTATATATCCATGGTGCTAGCCATGGAATATTATACACAATTCTGATTCCATCACTTTAGGAAGAACATAATGGGCTCTGCGGTCTAGAACGACAAAGACTCAGAGGGGATACATTAAAATCTACAGGGGATCATGAGTGTGTTCCTAAATTTTGGAAAACAGCTCTGAAGCTTAACAGAACAGTAAATTTAAAACAGAAAAAAGTAACATCTAAACCTGTGTAACTTAATAGTTCAGGAAGAGGAATAAAGTAAAAATATAAATAGGTTTGGCAAGGATTTAAATGAAGAAATGGGTCATAACCTTCTCATCTATTATAGTAGAGAGTCCACAGAGTAATATATGTAACCTACTAAGATAGGTATGATAATCACCTCCACACTTTCAAAACCGGCTCACTTCAAACACCAAAGAGCAGAGTAACACAAACGCTGCCTGTTAACCAAAATCTTTATCTGATGAAATCATTCATATACATATACATAGGCATGCACATATAGAAAGACTATGATTTTCATACAAAATTAACATACACGAATCATTAGATTGAATATCATGTTCAATCTTCATCAAGAGCCCCTTGAATGATGAATAGTTAGTGTATGAATGGCATACAGTAACTGAACTGAATAAGAAGTAGCAGATAAAATTAATACAGTCACAAAAGTCTAGAAGTACTTCTTGGCATCTAGGAAAAAAAATAACGTTTTCCAAACTGTTAGTTGGCACTTACAGGTCCAGCTTTAGGAGTGTAACTTTTCTTTTACCATGTCTACCTGTTTCACTCATTTGTTGCGGTTTTTAACTTAGAAAGGACATTGCCACATGGAATCCAGCATTCAAACTTGAATAGCTAATCCTGCATTGTCTCAGCTGAAGGCAAGCTGCCATCAGAAAGATGTACCTTCATCAGTTCCGGATGCATGCTCCGTTCCAAACTGGCCATGATGTTCTCGGCTTTTCCTTGGCTGCTAGTTTCATCATCTGCGAATTCATTAAAAGCAGATGTTCTAAACCATGCAGACCATTACTAATCACCTAAGCGGAATATCCTAACTATCTCTCTCTCCCACCCCAACCTCTCCTACTAGATTTATTGCAAAGAATTTTGATTATGAAAGCACAGGGAAAACTCTAATGGACTTTTGAAAATCTGCCATGAATTCCCTATCTGTTTCAGTCTGGTTATATTTCATGTGTCAGAGCCCATGTAGCATCAACTGTTAAAAAAAAAAAAAAGAAAGAAAGAAAAGAAAACCCTATCAACCGCCATAGTCATTTTTAATGAAGAAGTAGGTCAACCTTCAAGATTAAAGAGTTCTATATTCACTCTACACAAAGGACATTCCCATGGATTAAAGACAAGGGCTTTACCTCAATAATGAATCATTTAAAAATTCTGACCTTGTGCTGTCTCTACCGTCTCCTTTTTCTCTTGCACTAAACTGTCGGTATTGATCTGAATAATCTTTTTCAAAGTTATCAACCATTCCTCCATTTCCTGCTCAGTTTCAGCAGCCAGATAATGGCTATACTTATCTAACATCTTGAGTTCAAAAGCATGACGGCGCATTTTGGGGCACTGGAGGGGCAAAAAAAAAAAAAGACGTGTTCAGTTAGTTTAGTTGCCCTTTTAATATTAGATTTCATTAGTTTATTTACTTTTACCTCAGCTCAGCACATATGTACGTCAATACTTTCATGAAAGAATTGCTTCTTTCAACAAGGAATAGAAATTCCAAGACGATGAATGACCATGTCAAACATCTTATTTATTCCCCTCAGTACTGAGCACAGCAGTATATGCACAAAGTTGGCATAAAATACTGTATGTTGAGTGAGTATTATCATTTAAGGCCTTCTGACATCCTCCACATTTGGATAATCAAAGTACCACCATAAAAATAAGCAAATGTTTTACTATTTCCACCTTGCTTAAAGTTTTCCTGGCATATTCATAGATTTTCAAAATCAGCCCTTAAAAACAAGCTTAAATGTGACCTGAAATAAGCCTGGTACTCGCTTTACATCACACCATAAAATGCAATATCACTATCTAATTCACTCTGCCATGCAGAATATGAAATGCATCACAGTAGCATAAAAGACTGTAGTTGGTTCATATTAGATTGTGGCTCTCCATAAAAATGATGGAAATGGTCCAGGCTGAATACTAGCACACAAGGAAAATAAAAGCCTCTTCCTTTCCTCAAACACGATGACACCTCTTTTATATTACCAGCTTCTCTGTCATGACAAAAGAAATGACACACTCTCCCCCCTCCCAAATACCTCAGCATTAATTTCAAGAAAGGCTCATGAATCAATAATTTTCCAGTGCATGGTCATCATTCAAGAAGGAACCAAGAAAAGTTCCTCCTTCTCATCTTCAAAGCATAGTAAAGAATGAAATTAAACTGCTGTAGCAAGTCATAAAGATTTATATATTTGAAAATATTGGGGAGGAGGGAATCATAAATAGAGGGGAAAGCAGAGTCTGGGAGCACCAGAAAAGGAGGTCAATCCGGACTAGAGCTAATTGGGCAAATCTGGGAATTGTTATGTGTCTTCTTCTTTTCAGTAGATAAGAAAGCTGTCACATATATATATATAAAAGAAGGCAACTTCTATTCACATAGATCTTTATATCTTTTATATTTTATGTTTTAAAGTGTTTCTTCACTCGCTCCTCATGACAATCTCATCCGATAAAGCGAGTAGATATTAGTAATCCCACTTTACAGTTCTGAAAACTAAGATTCAGGTAGGTTGAGGGTGTTGAACCAACATCTCCTGCCTTCCACTCAATGCAGTGCTCCTTCTTGTCGACCAGGCCAGCCCGGCTCTGTAGTAATGGCTCCTATCACACGGTCAATCAGCTTCCGATTTAATCATCTCTCTGCCCTCTGCTTCCCACCCCATCCATGCTAACCCTAGTGTCCCTGCCTCCTCAGTAACTCAAATCAGCAAACATTTGTTAAGCCCCTACTGTATGTACAACTCTGCTAATCAGTATAAGGGACCCAGACATGAATATGACATGGTCCCTGTAATCCAAAAAGGAACGTGCAGGGGCTTCCCTGGTGGCGCGGCGGTTGCGCGTCCGCCTGCCGATGCAGGGGAACCGGGTTCGCGCCCCGGTCCGGGAGGATCCCACATGCCGCGGAGCGGCTGGGCCCGTGAGCCATGGCCGCTGAGCCTGCGCGTCCGGAGCCTGTGCTCCGCAACGGGAGAGGCCACAGCAGAGGGAGGCCCGCATACCACAAAAAAAAAAAAAAAAAAAAAAACAAAAAGGAACGTGCAGAGCTAAGTACAGTGGTAACACAGGGGAGGTGGAGCTTAATTCCATGAGGGTGAAGAAGAACACAAAAAATGTTTCACGCCACAAGTCCCATCTGAGCCAAGTCTTAAAAGATAAGATTCAAACAGGAACAGAAGGGGAAGTATATGCCAAGCAGAGAAGCAAATGTAAGAAAGGCACATAGGCGTGAAACTCAGTGGAGTGCTTAGCCTGGTGTGACTAGAGCACAGAATGTGTATGGGGATGGCGTGGTGGTGGGGCGGGGGGGCGGGTGATGGGGTTAGTAAGGAGAGTAAGGTCAAATCACTGCGGGCCTGCAATGCCCTGGTAAGAGATTTCGAGCTCACTCTGCAAGATAATAAATCAAGAGCCAAAAGGGTTTTTTTTTTTTTAACATCTTTATTGGAGTATAATTGCTTTACACTGGTGTGTTAGTTTCTGCTTTATAACAAAGTGCATCAGTTATACATATACATATGTCCCCATATCTCTTCCCTCTTGCGTCTCCCTCCCTCCCACCCTACCTATCTCAGTGAAGGACCCCATCTACGTCTTAGGAAGCCGGACGACACATCAGAAGGCAGGAAGGTGAGACTCTAGGCAAGAGAGGATAAAAGGGGGAACCAGAGGAAGACAGTGAGAATGGAGAGAAGGTAAGAGATTCAAGAGGCACTCTGGAGCAGACTCCAAAGGACTGGGTAAACACTTGAATAGTGGCACAGAGGGAGAGTGGGAACTCTGAAGAGGATTCTGAATTGCTAGTATGAATGTTTCGGTGGATGCAGATGTCATTAACCAAGGCAGAAAAATACTGAGGTTCTTAACAGTTGACTAATAACCCTACCTGAACAACATCAATGCAGGCGTCCAAGTAGATGCAACCTTTAGATTCTTTTGAATTTTTCTCATCTTTATAGGAATTGAGAATATACGAACCATCAGGAAGCTGAGTTAAGTAAAAATACCGTCTCTTGAACACCTATGGGGGAAAAACCAGCAGTGACACATTTGTTATGTATACATTGCATCTGAACAAAAAACCTTGAAGGGTTTGCCACACGCATTACATCTGGACAATCTTCAGACAACTTGGGGAGGTCGTTAGGAATTACCATTATCTTGATTTTGTTTTAAGATGGAGAGCTTGAAGTCAAGTGGTTTACTCTCAGTCAAATACCTGGAGAAGAAGTTTTAACACTTTAAAGTTCATAAAGCATTTCTGTATCTGAATCACTATCCATTTCGCTACAGCATCCTTCTCCTGTTTAATTGCAAACCATGACTGGATTCTTATAATTTCGTTCACCTCACCACAAATCCAAGGGTGTATACACACACACACACACACACACACACACACACACACACACACCCTCTATCATATAGTTACATCTCACCTGCACATCTTATTGCACTCACCTATGCTGCTCCAGTGTCCCTGCTCCCGAGAGCCCAGCTTATAACACGCTCACAGGGAAATACTGAGAGCAATTAGTTGCCACCAGTTGCTGTTCAGCGCCCTGTATGCTGAGATTTGAGTCAAAAGGCCCAATGTGATTGGGCCACGCGTTTGAACTTAGGGATTCATAACAGTTAAGGAGTAGCCTGTTGCTACAACTCACAGCGAAGCCCACAGGAATGCGGAAGAGGAGGAAAAGACAGCCTGATTCATTTATTCTGCCCCTCTACTCTCCCTTAAAAGACTCTTGGACCTGATGAAGGAGGTGGCAAACGGGTTAGGGTTAGGATTCAGAGCTCTCTGATGAATCTATGCTTCTTCCAGTAAGCCACAGACTGCAAGCTGTGTTCAGCATTTGTTATAGTAAAATTCCCCTGGTTAAGAGATCTAAAATCATTTCAGGGCGGGAATGGGAAGACAGACTAGGAAATAGCCTCCTGGCGATCATATTGAAGAAATGCATCCCTATGCATCTTGTCTTACTCACAGAAGTCAGCTTTAAGACCTAAGCTAGCCATTTTCAATCACCCATCTGATAATCCAGTATGATCTCTGACTATTTTAAGAACTTTAATTATGGAAAGAGTATTATTTGGCAAGATTATTCTTGAAAACTACTTAACTCCTGGCAAAGTATCTAAAATATCAACAATTCATTTCTCCATGGCATGAGAGTGAGCAAAATACAGAAATAGGTTAAGGGGCATTTCTTTTAAGGAAAACCAGTAAAAAGAAATCATACGCTTGTAGTTATTTTTGACTTGTTCAAATATCACTGATTTTAGAATGAATGACAAAAATATACCAGTGTGAGGAACACCCTAACAGGTTAGACTGGTAAATGCTTACTGCTTCTATTTCAGGGAGGGGCCCTGTGGGCTATATGGTATCAACAGAAAGAAGTCCAAGAAGAAAATACCGCTTTGTTTTTCAATGCCAATCAAGTAAATATTACTGCATCAGTATACAAAGGCACAGAAAGTGTGTGTGTGTGTGTGTGTGTGTGTGTGTGTGTCTGTGAGATCTCATTTTACCCACATTTAAGTTTACTGCAACTATAATGACGAAATCTAGATTCATATATAAGGAAAATGTTAATCATAACGGTGATCATATATATGTGTGTGTGTGTGTGTGTGTGTATATATATATATATATTTATGTTTGCTTATTTTCATGACAGTGGTTCATATCTGTTATTAAATTTATGGAACCAGAAGACCTAAAATGACATAATGAGCTGATTTCAAATGAACAAAACACCACTTTTTAGAAGTTATCACAATACTTACGTATGACAAAAATTAAAATACATTTTCCAGGCAAAACTTAACATAAAAAATTACAACCAGATTAGAATCTGAACCATGATCAAATCTAAAACTCAAAGTGCCTAGATTCAGTGGTACAGTCTGTAGGCTCCATTGGCAGAGTCCTTAGCCAGCAACAGAGGAAGGGAAAACACAGAGCAAAACATCTGTGGCACAGAGTCAAATTATAGCCTGCAAAATTTTTTCACGTACAGCTCCCTCACCAAGCAAAGAGACACTTTGCGGCAGCCGCCATTTCCAATATTAGCAAAGCACGATCATCACAATAGAGATGGAAAGGGATCTGAAATTACAGTAAATCACTTCCTGTAACATTGCAATTATGTCTAAATGTGACACTGAGGTAAGGTAGCTCATGAATCTGGGGAGAGAGCAGATGCCTGAAAGTCATACGATCTTGATTCTCACCCAGCACTCCTGCTCCCCAGCAGTGAAACTGTCCTCAAGACTCGGCTTCTCTCTGTTTCCTCACTTGTAAAATGATGGGATCAGATGAAATGATCTGTAAGATCCTCTTTTTTTTTTTCATGATCTACAAATAATTTTATTGAAAATGATCAAATAACACAGCAGCCTTCCCAGCTGGGGGCCACACTCCCCAAGCGATTTCCTACAGGCTTAAAGCACTCACTTTGCACAGTGAGGACATTTTTAAAAAAAATCATTCCTAGAGACAGCAGACTCTGCCCCAATGACAGATCTGTAAGATCTCAAAGACGTCTTCTCATTCTAATATTCTATGATATATGTTGGGTTTCCACTTCTGGGAAGCTTTTAAGGTGCTTTTCAAAGAAGAAAGGAGCATCCTAAATCTCAGATGGAACCAAAAAGGGAAGTCAGAAACAGGACTTTTTTTAACGTTGCTATTTAGCGTACCGGTCTACGTTGTTTTTTTCCATTTTGAAAAGAAGACAACTGTTAAGATAATGACTATATAGAACAGTGGTAATTACCCTATATCATACCTTTCATCTGAAGGCCTCGAGTCCTTTGTAACCAAGAGCTAATTCTTTTAATGTCACTTGAGGATAAGCATTATTATCCACATTTTACCTAAGAGCAAACTGAGAGACCAAGACCTCACTCAAGTTCACACAGACAAGTCGATGGTAGAACTGGAATCAGAATCACAGGACAATGACAAAGAGAATCTTGCCCAAACCTTCCAATGGCTTCCCATCAAGGTTAGAATAAGACCCAAAATCCTTCCCCCATAGCCTGGGATGATGTGCAGGCTCTGGCCTTGGATTATCTCTTGGATTTTATTTCTAATTATGCTGCTCCAGCTATACTGGCTTACCTGCTGTTCCTCAAACAAAAAACCTTCTTCGGGCCTTTGCACTTCATGTCCCCTTGGCCTGGAAGCCTCTTGCCCCACATATCCACAGCTTCTTTCAGGTCTTCACTTGAATTTTACCTCCTCCGAGAGGCCTTCTATGACTACCTGCCCTCATGGCAGCACCTTATGTTATCTTTTTCACAGAATGCTCACTATCCAAATGTATCTTATTCATCTATCTATTTCTTTATTTGCTGTCTGCCTCTTTTAAACCGTTAAGGTCCAAGTCTCATCCACTGCTGTAGCCCCAGTACCTGTAACAGTGCCTGGAAAGCAATAAAATTTTGCAAAATGAATGAGGAATGAATGAATAATTCATTCTCCAGTACAGATTCTCCAGAGGTTTCATCGAAGAGAAGGGTGTTTCTCTGTAACGCCCATATTCTTTTTCCTCCTCCGCACCTTTATTATTTTTCCTAGATGGTGAACACAGCTGAAAATTCCCCACCGTACGCAGTGAGAGGCATGGTTCCTAATGAGTGGCCCACTCAGACCACCCAGAAGAATACAATAGAGAGTTAGCCAAAGGAGATAATTCTCTGGGAACAGGTCCTGCCAAGTCTCCTGAAGGCCCTGAGGTGTCTGGATGACAACCTTTTGAACATTTACCATATGACCCTTTCTGGAGCAGGAACAAAGGCCTTTTGTCACTCGGTTGAATCAAAGATGGAAGGCCAGAAAGTTTGAGCACCTAGCATTCTCAAAAGGAGGACAGCCTTTTATCATTTTATATAACAAATCTCAAAGGTGTTTACCTACGTGTGTTCCCTAGAGGGTAATTATTTACTGCTAAATTCTATGAACCAGGAGCCCTGAGAAAGGATGGTCTGAAGGCTTTGGCAAAGTAGGTGGGCCAGGAGCAATGTAGAAATGGGGCGGGGGAAACTTACTTGACTCATGTCCCAGATAGAACAGGAAAAAAGAGGCAGCGAGGAAAAGGAGAAAGCAGGAGAGCAGGAGACACACTGGGTCTCAGAGCTGTTCGAAGCAAAGATGAAAGAAACAATGGGGAAGAAAACCCCACGACTTATCAGAAAATTGAACTGCAGTTAATTATACCAGAATGTCAGGAACGTCATCCTGCTGAATACCCCTACCAGTAGGTTGGCAACCTAATATATATATATATATCACTCATCACTCTCCACTGTATCATTTTACAGTCCTACCAAGTTTTAATATATTACATAGGTCTACTGTCTGGGAGACTGGTTAAAAATCAAATAGCTTTCCTGTGATAATTCTATCATATCTAAGCACTGGAGATTTTGTAACTACTTAGTTTGAAGCAAAGTCTAAAAGGAGGGGTCTACAATCCACCCTTCTCATTAGAGACAAATTAATTTATCCTTCTTAGAGCACGTCATGGTCCTGCTCAAATTTCCAATGACCCTCAGTTACCCACATGGTAAGGCTCCCATGCCTGATCTGGTATCAAGGTGCTCTCACAATCCTACTAATAATATAAAATAATAACAATCTGTGACATCTGTGGAGTGCCTACTACGTTACAGTTTCTGGCTAAGTGCTTTTCTCATATTACATCAGTGAATCCTCATAATGACCTCGTGTGGTAATTACTGTTATCATCTCCATGATACAGAGGAGAAACCGAGGCACGGGGCAATACCAAAGGACCAAATCAACTCCATCTCCCATAACTACCCAACTTCACCTAACACACTTGTCCTGTACACACTGCCTGCCACACTCACCTCCTTTCTGATTCCCTTCCTTGGAGGCCCCACCTCCCTCAAGAAGCCTTCTCTAACCCCAGATCACAGTGATCTGGACTCATAAAGCACTGGGTCTCTGTACCACCTTGAAACAATACATGATTATTGTGTGTCTCATCACCCCAAACAGGTTTAAACTCTACATGTTACACCTCTCTTTCTCTCTACCCTCCACAGTGCCAACACCTTGTACTAATAAGGTATTCAAGATACATTTGGTGCTGATGAACTCACTGATTCCTAATACTGTCTGGCACATAAGAAGCCCCTAATAAATGGTTTTAAACAGTCACCAATGAACGAGGGAAAAATAAACATAAAAAAAAAACAAATTAGTGAGAAATCCCTTACCCGGTAAAATGAGTGTAATCCGTTTGTTGGCTGTGAGAGATGGACTAGGAGACCTGAGCATACAGTGTATTAATATATCAGAAATAAAAGATTTCCTCGGGGGCTTCCCTGGTGGCGCAGTGGTTGCGCGTCCGCCTGCCGATGCAGGGGCCGCGGGTTCGTGGCCCGGTCCGGGAAGATCCCGCGTGCCCCGGAGCGGCTGGGCCCGTGAGGCGTGGCCGCTGAGCCTGCGCGTCCGGAGCCTGTGCTCCGCAACGGGAGAGGCCACAGAGGTGAGAGGCCCGCGTACCGCAAAAAAAAAAAAAAAAAAAAAAAAAAAAAAAAAAAAGATTTCCTCTTCTCTTCGTCCCAGTAAACATAGTGACCTTGGCCTCCCAGCAATTATTTTAATATCATCTGTGTTTTCTTTGGTAAAATCCTCTTCTGATTTGCTGTTCTGCCACTGCAGAAGGCCAAAAACCCTCCCGTAACAGTCAAAGAATAAGTGAGAACTTTTAGACTCTGGATATATAACAAATGGCTCTGTTTTGTGCAAAGAAGAAAGAAAAAAAGAAAAAAGAAAGAAAGAAAGAGAAAGAAGGAAAGAAAGAAAGGAAGGAAGGAAGGAGGGAAGGGAGGGAGGGAGGGAGGGCACCGGAAGCGAGTCATACATCAGCAGTTGAACTTGCAACCCTGATAACATACCCAGACACTCCAATGTTTAATTGCTAAGAACGGGGAGGAGGGAGCTTGAGGAATGTGACCAGATTGAGCCAAGAAGATGCATAAAGGTGGGTGTCCCAATGGGTTGGCCAAGAATCTATAGCAGATTTTTTTTTTAATGAAAAACCACCGTCAAGATCAGATTCTTCCTTATTCCATACATCATTATACCCCTTTAGGAAAAACAGTTCTAAATACCACGGGAAGGTCATGTCCAATATCAGAGCTATTATCTAGTCCACACTAAATTCCTTCACTGATATGGAGAGAAGCTGAGAAAAGCAGATGTCTCTAGCAGCTACTTGGGAAAGAGAGCGTGGAGGTTTCTGTTAGGACTGGAGTTTCTGCCTGAGGGATCGTTTATGCTCTGTGCTATCTAAAACTTCTCCCCACAACGTTCCCAGGAGCTGAAGAGTGGCAGCAGGGTGTGTTCTCATTATCTAGATAGAAGGTACAAATTGGGGAAATTAATCACCTATGACAAGGCCCGTCTTGTTTTAACATGAACACCGAGAACGAAGCAATTATGAGCTGAGTAAGGTGGTCACCGTGCCCAGACAACCAACAGAGCTTCTGCGAGAGCCGCGTGTGGCCAACAGCCGCCTCCGTGAAAGGACATGCTCGGGCACTGAGAACTGTGACTTGGAGAGTGACACACATCGTTAGCAGCTCTCCTGTAGCCTGGGTTCCTCGCGGCTACTTCTCAGCCAATAATGGGGAAGCTCAGCAAGCACTTCTGGGAAAAGAATGACAACTGCAGAAAATGGTGCAGACTATATCTAAACTGACCTAGCTGGCGGAAAGGTGTATACTGGGGAAAATACAAAGGTTTATTCCATAAATACGGGGTCTTCCAATCTTCCAATATGAAGAACTCAGCTTAGTTCCTTCACCAGCCCCTTTTCCCTAGAGCCCATCACCGTCGACTTGAACGTTCTTGCAAAACTGTCTGGCAGCTAGTTAGGGAGGTTGAACTTTCTAAAGCAGCCCATATACAAATTACTTTGGCTACATTATTCACATCGCATCACAGGTCACGTGGTTGCTTTCTCAGAAGAACTTATAAAGTAGGAGTCTTCTGATTTCCTTTTATCTACTGGACGTCGCGGAGTCTTTTCTGACCCTCTTTTCTCCATTTTTTTCTTTCTAACCTTCTCTCACGATTCTCTCTCTTCCTTCCTGGCTATTAGATTGCCTTATTTCTGATAGTCAAAAGGGCCAGGAAAAGGACTCAGACTTGTTGATAAGAAACAGTGTAAAGCGGTCATGCATGATTTCAAACTTTGCAAAGGACTGATTCTACATAGTTTTTAAAATCCAGACATTTTTAAGTGAATAAAGATCTGTAAACTTACACCTCACTGTAAAAGACACCAAGCTGCCCTGCTTTAATCCTGTCATCCCCAGAAGGATCTGCAGGCCGGTGTCAAACCACAGCGCATCAAAGAAGCGCAGATAAAATAGGAGGGAAGACGCATGGCTCCCGTAGGCTGTTACTTGCCAATGAGTCATGATTAATACCCAGGTCCTTCTGCTGTAGCTTCCCGGTTAGTCTGCTGTGTATTTGCAGGGGCTGTCAACACTTGAATTTCCTAATAGAAACGGTTCTTTGCTCTCAACTCTGTGGGCTCTAGCCCTGTGGTGCTCATTGCTGAAGCCAGCAAAGCTTGTCATCAGTGTGGGCTGGAGTTCCTTGCGGGCAGGGGACTCGGGATGCACCAAAGGTAAAACCGCCACCACGATCAGGAAAGTGACTCAGCCAACAGCATACGTGAATCATCTTCCCATTTGCTTAGGAGAGGCATTAATACGTTTCACTTCAAAGATTTACATGGCAGAAACAGATATGCAGAATTTTTCCTTTCAGAATGTCTCCTGAACTTTGCAGCCCTTTACTGCAGTTCTTCTGTCTATGCCTGAGCCAATCGAGGCCTGAAGCAGGAGGAATGTGTACGATCCCCCATCCTGTACAGGGCACCTAGGGATACAAGCCTGAGGCCTCCAGTGCACCTCAGTTCACGGGCCTGGATTTCTGCTTTGGCCCTCGCTCCAACCTGCAGCCTGACAACTACGAAACTGCCACCCATGCCCAATCCTCCCCCTGCCTTGCTCCACACTCACACGCCCTCTGTTTATACAGGGAGAGAGCACAGTAAACACTGCAAGTTTCCACGAATTTCAACGATGCTAAACCAAATAAGAGTTAAAACATAGTTCTTATAGGAAGAAAAATACCTTGGCAAAATCCCTGACGCCTTTAACCGAATCTGGCTGGACCTTCTGGAGGTAAAACCAGGAGAACATAGGGTGTATTTTCAGCTCCCAGAAATCCAAAATGGAGAGCCACAATCCATAATAAAGAATAGCTGGGATAAATGAAATCCATAACCAGAGACAATTCCCAAAGCTCATTAACGGCCTTTATATTTCCAATTATTCCTCACACATTTTTTTTTTAAAGAACCGTGTAGCACAAATGACCAAATTGGTTTACTCTTCTTCTCCTTCCTCTGCCTACTCTTTGGTAGAGGTTTTAAAAGAAATAAGTGTTTTTATGTTATGTGAATTATATGTCACTTAAAAAAAAAAAAGAAGAAGAAAGAAGCAGCCAAAATATGAACAGCTGGGGATAAAAAAAGAGGAAAAGCAAAGAGCCTAGATCAGCAGCAGCAGAGCAACGATTAGAGGGAAACAAGCAGCAGCTGTCCCCTTCAGCCCGGCCACGTGGTCACCAGGTTGCCTCGGACCCCCACCCCCACCCCCACCCCCCGCTTCAGGAATTTATGGTTCCTGCCTGGCCTCTGTTAAGCAGTGGAGTTTGCAATCTCAGGGGTAGACAATACAAAAGCTAAACAATCAATCTTTGACTAACTGATTGAATTGCTTTTCTATTTCTGTTGTAACAAATTACCACAAACTTAGAGGCTGAAAACAACATAAACGTATTATCTCACAGTTCTGGAGGTTAGAAGTCTGACATGGATCTCACTGGGCTAAAATCAAGGTTAGAGCAGAGCTGTGTTCCTTCCCGGAGGCTCTAGGGGAGAATCCACTTCCTTGCCTTTTCCAGCTTCCATTTCTTGGCCCTTTCTCCATCTTCCAAAGCCAGTAACACAGCATCTCTCTCTGACCCTGCTTCTGCCCTCACATCTCTTTCCCCAACTCTCCTCTTCTGCTTCCGTCTTCCAGTTTAAAAGGACCATGATGATTACATTGGATAATCCAGGCTAACCTCCCTACCAGCTGATTAGTGATTTTAACTCCCCTTTGCCACGTAAGGGAACATTTACGGATTCCACCTTTGCATAGGGGTTTTTATTCTGCCTACTATATTAACCAATCTGTAGTTCACAAATTATGAAAGAAAATTTAAAGCATGCACTTTTTACAGACAACTGTATTTTGATTTATAATACATGAACTCCTAAAAAAGTTTTATGTAAAGCAAATTATAATTTAAAGTCATTAGAATAACTCACTATTGAAAGGAATCCTGTGAATTGTTTTGTAAAGATATTAACTTCCTAATGTCTTGTTTTAGGAATCCAGATTTCCATACATTATATTTACTTAATGTTGAACTAAAACTTAAGTACGGGTAAAGCATTTTAATATTTTGAGAAGGTTAGGGGAAGGGAGTGCAGTCAAAAACCACAGAAGCATTTTCTAACAAAGTGCCCAGAATTTTCACCTTCACACATGCACTTCGGAACCCGATAACTCTGATAGGTAATACGATAAACGCTCCAGTCTCACTCACTCAGCTAGGAAGCATCAACAGTGTGCTGATTAAGATCATAGGCTCAGGCATTAGCCTTCCTCGGTTCAAATCCCACCTCTGAAAACTCGAAGCTATACGACCTTGGGTTAATCACTGAATTTCTTTGTGCCTCACTTTCCACATTTGTCAACCAAGAATAATAATAATACCTGTGTCTTAGGGCTGCCATGAGGATTAAAAGAGATACAGAATATGAAACATTCAGCGTGGTGCCTGGCACATATTAAGTCACCAGTAAGTGGATTTTCTTATCCTCACCACGTGCCATGGCCCAGGCTTAGGTGCAGGAGACATATAGGAAGCATCCTACCACTTGGATTCGTTATTTTCAGGGCTTGAAAACGAAAGTGAGAACAGGACATGACCACTAAATGGAAAGCAGCAGGCAAAATATTAAATTAAGATAAAATGTGAGTCTCCCCTTGGTAGACAACCATGGTTTCTGCTTGCAGGCTGTGTGAAAGATAGAATGACCTTTAATACTTAATGGAAGTCTGAATCATCCTCGGCAAACCACATGATGTTCTATTGAATATCTGAAAGGACAGTTATATTTGGTATCAGAGAATGATTTGGTTTTCTGCTCAGAATCTTCAAGTAGCTTGTTAGTTTTACCTTTGGATTTTAATGGCTCTCCACAGCCTCCCGAACAACAGCCAACCTCATGTCCGAGGCACTCAAGGCCACGCACAAACCCCATACACAAACTCGCTATTCTGGCCAAACTACAGAAGTCTCTAGTTCTGACAGCACTAAGGTACCGCTTGGTACAGTAGTTAATTTGGTATGTTTCTTATCTAGTCTGGAGGCTTTTGGAGGCCAGGGATCCCATCTTAGCGAGCCATATGTTCCCCACAGTGAACAGCGTATAATAAGCACCTAATTAGGGCTTCCCTGGTGGCGCAGTGGTTGCGCGTCCGCCTGCCGACGCAGGGGAACCGGGTTCGCGCCCCGGTCTGGGAGGATCCCACATGCCGCGGAGCGGCTGGGCCCGTGAGCCATGGCCGCTGGGCCTGTGCTCCGCAACGGGAGCGGCCACAACAGAGGGAGGACCGCATACCACACACAAAAAAAAAAAAGCACCTAATTAATATCTGCTAAAGAAATAGAGTACCCTATTTTTCTACTCATTTACATTCATTTCCACACAGGAACCTCTGATGCCTTTTTTGTTTCAAAGCTATTTTCTTCATTCAACTGACAGCCTCCTTTTTAAACATCCTGATTCAGAAGATTATAATCACATTTCTTTAAAAAGGTGTACTTCTAAATTTATCCTGAGGTTTCAGAGTTCTTAAATTCCATACATTTGTGAGAATCCTCTCACTAAAGATTTTTTTTTTTTGCTAGGGCTCCTTGTAAGAAATTTGGAAAAAGAAATATTGTTTCCAGACAGGCTAGTCATGGCAATATCCTTAAAATGATGAAATAATATAATAACTACTTCTTACCTTCATGGTAACCGTGATGGTGCTATTTACATTGGCTTTATGCAACCAGCCTTGTTTTATCACACCGCCCTTCTGAGAACATAAAGATGAGGAATCCTGAAACAGAGCAAAAACCATCAGTAAAACAGCAGCTGGCTTGGCATCTAATCAAACAGCTGGGGGGGCACGAACTAGGCCCTGCCTCACTTTCCAAAGCATAAAGTTCCCCCTACCCCCGCCCCCCACCGTGAAGATGCCTGATTAAACTTGAAATTGTTAACTACAGGATGAAAGGCTCTGTGCCGTGCACACAGTAGGCACTCAGTATTTACTGGATCGTACGGACTGTCTTCTGGGAAAGTTTTCTGCATTACATAAACAGTCAAACTGCACCTCAAAATGTCACAGACATCCGGGCCATCTGTCCCAAGAAGGATCTATCAGGCAGGAGAGTCCAGAGGAATCACCATGTCACATGCCCAGTGCGGAAAAAGCAACTCTACACGTGCGTCCCACAGGTGGGAAAACATCACAGCCCATTTCACTTGATTTTTCCTAAGCTCCATTTGGAAATGCAACAATTAAAAAAAAATTTTTAAAGACACTCGTCAGCTTGAAAGCTGGCCGCAGATCATTCAAAAACAATTCTTTCCCTCATCTTTTCTCAGGGAAATCTCTCAGCAGAAGTGATCTTGAAGAAAACAGTGCAGTTGCCCCCATCTTTACCTCATCCTTCTCATGGTCCTCATCAATCTCAAATACATGATTGGGAATCTTTTCTGGTCGCAGAGATTTGCTGAAAATACAAGAGAGCTGTCTTAGACACTAAGCAGAAGAGACAAAAAGACATCCGGGCCATCTGTCCCAAGAAGGATCTATCAGGCAGGAGAGTCCAGAGGAATCACCATGTCACATGCCCAGTGCGGAAAAAGCAACTCTACACGTGCGTCCCACAGGTGGGAAAACATCACAGCCCATTTCACTTGATTTTTCCTAAGCTCCATTTGGAAATGCAACAATTAAAAAAAAATTTTTAAAGACACTCGTCAGCTTGAAAGCTGGCCGCAGATCATTCAAAAACAATTCTTTCCCTCATCTTTTCTCAGGGAAATCTCTCAGCAGAAGTGATCTTGAAGAAAACAGTGCAGTTGCCCCCATCTTTACCTCATCCTTCTCATGGTCCTCATCAATCTCAAATACATGATTGGGAATCTTTTCTGGTCGCAGAGATTTGCTGAAAATACAAGAGAGCTGTCTTAGACACTAAGCAGAAGAGACAAAAAAAAAAAAAAAAAAGCAAGATGAGTAGACTTCTCTCTTTCACAACCAAGGTAAACGTCAAGACATAAGAAGGAGAAATTGTTTTCTCCTTTCCAAAGTCAGACTCTCCCCTCTGACTAAACTTGCATTACCTTTTGTAAAAGGACTCCCACATGTGCAGCCAGCCACGAAGACGTAACTAAGCCCAAATTGCAGAAATTGCAAGGAACGTGCCAGAGCTGTCACTGGTGGTGGGACCTTATCTTTCCCAGGCCTAAAAGCAACATCAGGTCATTCTGGCTCTTCCGTCTGTTTGCTGTATGACCCTGGACTGATCATCTTAGGACTCAGCTTTACAGGACATCTTGAAGACTCAGTTTTCTCGTCTGGGAAAGTGTCTTGAAAACTACAAAAGGCTACACCAAAGTCTTATTTCTCCAAAATATCTCCCGTATGATATCCTGTGAGGTTAATAGTATTACGGATGAGAAAGGGGAGAAAAGTGAGGGCTCAAGCGACTGAGTGACTAGCCCAAGGTCATCCAGCTAGGAAGTGGCAGAAATAAGATTTGAACCCTGACAGTCTGGATCTTGGGCCAGGGTGCTCACGGCTGCCCTTCAATGCAACTCAAAGAGATGTACTTTTGTCAAGAGATGTCTGGGGCCATCAAACTGAGCCAAATGTCTTCTATCTCTTTCATTGACAGCACTAGAAAATGCTCACTACATTATCCAGAATCAAAGAAAGATGATTTTATGGTCAATATAGATGTACCAAAGCCAAAAAGTGAACTCGTCCATTTTGGAAAAAATTTCAATGAGCAAAGTTAAAATATATCCAATTACCCAAACTACATTTACCAAACACGCTGGCTGTTCGAGGTTTTGCTTTATTATATGTTATAATTGAGAAGCTTCACAAATGGTTTGAAAAAAGGTAAAATGTTTAATAACTCCCCTCTTGAAAGTTTCCCTTAAATTCTAAACTTACCACGGCAACATTCGAAAGTCCCCAGAGAAGTCTTCATACTTGTAGTTTACCACATGCCAATCTGTGCTATAGGTTTTAATACACTGAAAGAAAATAAGAATCTTTAATTTGAAATGTACGAAAAGTACATGTATATCTGCTTTTTTTATGTCTGGTCATAGGCTGACAGACTTTTAAAAATCATTTGGGGAATGCTGGTACTGGGATCTCCCTTTGGGGATTAACCGTGTCTTCCTAGACCAGTTGGTGGCAATAAATACCAATTCACATGTTCTCCTGGACACTCTGACTCCAAGTCCAAAGAGTATTCAAAAAAAAAAAAAAAGACTAAGAGGACTTCCCTGGTGGTCCAGTGGTTAAGACTTCGCGCTCCCAATGCAGAGGGCCTGGGTTCGATCCCTGGTCAGGGAACTAGATCCCACATGCCGCCAACTAGGAGCGCGCATGCTGCAACTACAGATCCCGCGTGCCGCAAGAAAGATCCTGCATGCCAGCAACTAAGACCCGGCGCAGCCACATAAATAAATAAATAAATAAATAAAAGTAAACAATGTCCTTTGCCTTCTAAAAAAAAAAAAAAGACTATGAATACAAGCTACTTGTGAAAGTATTTAAATTGTATCCGCTATATCACATCATACAGACTTGTTATGTAGGTCAGTTAAGTTCTAGTGATTTTATTTTCCATTTACACTAAAGAAAGAGTATTTTATTTTTTTTAATTTTTAAATTAATTTTATTGGAGTATGGTTGCTTTACAATGTTGGGTTAGCCTCCACTGCACAACAAAATGAATCAGCCATACACATACAGATATCCCCAGGAAACAGTATTTTTAAATACAGTATATTTAAAATGAATGAATGATGAATTTTCTTCTGTGGCCTTTGAGCCTCTTACCTCTTTGACAAACAAACTCTGGGCCCTCTTCTCGCCATCTTCTGGTACAGTGGACTGCACCGTTCTGCGTTGACGACTTATCACCGAGATCTAGAAGACAAAGAACATCCTCGCTCTACGAACCGCCTTGAAAAATGCAGTTTTGTTCTTTAAAGAAGTGCTTGTGAACTCACAGATATATCTTCCATTGGAAACATAAGCAGATCTCGGAGGGGGTCGCTGTAAATCTGGGTTTTTCTTTGGGTGATAACATTCTCATAGTCCAAGGGCTCAACAACCTTGGTCTTTTCCTTGATGAGAGACGAAAAGAAAGTTAATACTGTCAAACTCACGAGAGAGTAATTCCTCCTTGTCATGTGTCAAAGATACATTATTTCATCAAAGAAGGGATTATTGATACTCAGCAATTAAAGGAGACACTTTTATGAGAGAAATATTCTCCATAATTAGACCCACACACCGAATACATACATATAAACACAGATCTCTCTGCTAAACACAAGAGTTCAGGAGAGACAGCCCTGTACTCTGCTTATCCGTGTGCCTCCCAACAATTTATTGAATTTAAGGCAAAACAAAAAGTGGCATATATGGAAGCCTGTCAGTTGATATTTACTGAGTATGCACTATTCACTGGGTAACTAAAGGGGAGAAAGTATCAACATTCCTGTGCCTACTCGGTACCAGGCACGCTGTCCAAAGGATGTCTCAAGTTTCCAAACAGCTGGGGCTGGCATGGGTACTGGAGATGCTTGATCCAATGGGCAGGGCATGAAAGGATGAGGTTCCAGGTGGCAAAGTCAGGGGATCCCTGTGGGACTTCCAGGTGACCCGGCCATTGATAGTAGGGCCACAGCCCGAGGCCACGGTTACAAGGAGCAGCGTTAGTGACCCTGAGAAATCCAGGATGTGACTGATTTAATAAGAGTGATAACAGCATTTACTGAGCCTTTTCTAGATACCAGGCACCGTGCCAAGTGCTTTCTCTACATTTTTTCACATAAGACTCATAATAGCCCTATGAAATAGATTAAATCTTTGTCCCCATTTTACAGATGAAGAAATCCTGGACTCAGAACAGGTTAAGTAACTTGCCCACCTTCAGAGCTGGAATTCAAACCTGAGTCTGTGACTCCAAAGCTCTGTTCTTTCCACATCATACAGCCTTTCCTCCCCTGAGAAATACAGGAAGATACTAAAGTTCAAGGTACTGAACTTGGAAGAGGATCCCATTACCTACCTTCCTATCATCTATTCCTTCACTGAATTTACCCTGATCTGATACACTGTCTATTTTACCTCTCTGCCTGTTTAAGGGCAGGGATTTCCCTTCATCTGTTCACCACTATAACCCTAGCACCTAGAGCAGTACCTGGCACTCAGTAGACATCCAGTCGTTAGTGTTGGATGAACTTGGAGATATTCAGATTCTACCAGAGCCATGTCTCAACACACTATTGTAAACCCAGGCGGGTATATATTATTGATTTCTAGTAATAATGTTTTACTTATTTTTCTTAATAATTTTATAATGAAAACTGTATAAAGAAAACTTGAATTTAAGATATATTAAAACTTAATATCATAATGGATGAATTTGAGATATATTAAAACTTAACAGCATAATGGAATAGGGGTTATATTTGTATTTGTGTACATAGTATTTGACGCAGTCTCCAGTATACTGTATCCAAACAATCCTTTGAGAACCGTTTTTATACACGGTCACAGCTATATCACAGTTCCATATCTGAAGGGCGTCACAGAGTTTCCTCTGTAAGATTAGTTAGGTGACAGTAAACCACTCTAACGAATGAGAATCAGTGTTCAACAAGTCTAAAAGATCCTAACAAAAAAAGTATAGAGGTGCCTCAAGAACTTAAAAATAGATCTACCATATGATCCAGCAATCCCACTTCTGGGTACATACCTGAAGGAAAAGAAATCATTATCTCCAAGAGATATCTACACTCCCGTGTTCACTGCAGCATTATTTACAACAGCCAAAACATGGAAACAACCTAGGCATCCATCAAGAGAGGAATGGATTTTAAAACCGTGACGTGTTCATATATACAATGAAATATTGTTCAGTCATAGAGAAGAAGGAATTCCGCTGCTTGCGACAACATGAATAAATCTTGAAGGCATTATGCTAAGCGAAATAAGCCAGACAAAGACAAATACAGTATGGTATCACTTATACGTAGAATCTAAGAAAAAGTAGAATGGTGGTTGCCAAGGGCAGGGGGTGAGGGAAAACGGGGAGATGTTGGTCAAAGGGTACAAACTTACAGTTATAAGTTGAGTGAGTTCTGAGGATCTAATGTACAGCATAGTGACTATAGCTAACAATACTGTATTACACACTTGAAATTTGTTAAGAGAGTATATCTTAAGCATTCTCACACACACAAAAAAGGTAACCATGTGAGGTGATAGATGTGTTAATTAATTCGATTGTGGTAATCATTTCCCAAGGTATACGTATATTAAATCGCTGTACATTCTAAATATATACTTTTATTTTTCAATTATATCTCAAAAAATCTTGGGGAAAAAAGATCCTAACAAAGATATATTTCATTTCAAGCCTTAAGTTTGGATTTATTGACCCATGAGATCAAATCAAGCAGATCACCCCTATCATGTCTATGGATACCCATGCAAAGCGAGTTGAAATAAAAGAAAAAAAAGTCCTATCTTGTGAACTCAAGAGATTTTTCTGACAGGAACATTTGACCCCCTTGTCCCAAATCTACCATGTTTCGTGGACCCAAGTGAAAGGACACTGTGACTGCAGCTTGAGCCCTAACACTTAGAGTCTGTGATCAATTTCTCAGAGAAGTTAAGTGAATAAAGCCCCATCTAAGAAGGCGAGCCTTGGGAGATTGGGACTGACATATATACACTACTACGTATAAAATAGATAACTAATGAGAACCTGCTGTATAGCACAGGGAACTCTACTTCACTTTGCTGTACAGTAGAAACTAACAACGCTGTAAAACAACTATACCCCCATTAAAAACAACAAAAAAAAAGGCAAGCCTTAAAACCGAAAATAATTTCAAAGTTTTGCTTTCGGTGCCAACTATCTTCCCAATACAGATTGCAAAAACAGTCCTCCAATTTCATTGTTTAACCTCTTGAATTAGCATCTGTTAATCTTCTCTGCACAATAATTTCACAGGTACCTGCTCCAAGTAACTCTGAAAAAGAAAATCCTCCTTCAGCTTTCTAACCTAGTTGTCAAATTACTATGCTAAAGGATACGTCAAAATGAATCACTTGTTTAAATGTACAGTATATGCCTTCTAAAAATGAAACTTCCAGCTCTCCCTGTGTTTCAAAGGCCACATATTCATGTTACAGAAAACGAGGTTTCACTTTTCATAGAAAACTGATTCAACAAAGCATTCTCGGTCTTCACTCCCACTCCTTTGTCAGGGGTAGCTCAACTGCAGAAGAAGCTGGGGTGGCTATTCTGGGTCCCACAAATCTTCCCCTAGAAGAAGATCTAGGCCTGTGAATCCGGCTTCATTTTTACAAAAAGAAAAAGAGAAGGATTAAGGGCCCCCTCCCATCCCCCAGCTGCCTCCAATCCCCATTTGTTTCTCCAGCCCTCTCCCCAGAATTAAAAGCACAATTCGAGCTGTCAGTAGGATTCAGCTGTAACTCTGTTGGCATCAGAGACAAGGAAAACCTTTGACTTTTAGAATTACCATGATTTAATGGCAGCTCTGCCCGGCGGTCTAGAACATAACCCTTATCTAACTTTCCTATTCGGCTTTATGATTTGATTATCAGACTTACAGCGTTACCCGAAATAAAGCTTCCATCACACACAAAAAGGGTCTTTCTCTCAGGTTTGGGCACTGCCTTCCTGCCAGTTCGTGCACTGACTGGCCTGAAAAGGTGCTTTTTCCTAACGCAAGAAAACTGTGTTATAATAATCAGTAGCTTAGGGCTTCCCTGGTGGCACAGTGGTTAAGAATCCGCCTGGCAATGCAGGAGACACGGGTTCGAGCCCTGGTGCGGGAAGATCCCACATGCCACGGAGCAACTAAGCCCACGAGCCACAGCTACTGAGCCTGCGCTCTACAGCTCGTGAGCCACAGCTACGGAGACCGCATGCCACAGCTACTGAGCCCGAGAGCCACAACTACTGAGCCCGCGTGCCACAACTACTGATGCCCACGCGCCTAGAGCCCGTGCTCTGCAACAAGAGAAGCCACCACGATGAGAAGCCTGCGCACTGCAACGAAGAGTAGCCCCCGCTCGCCGCAACAAGAGAAAGCCCATGCACAGCAACAAAGACCCAATGGAGCCAAAAATAAATAAATAACTAAATTTATTTTTTAAAATAATAATAATAATCAGTAGTTTATAAACACCCAAATAATAGCAAGGTCCCACTGCGTCCTTCTATAAGTTCTGTAGCAGCGTTAAGTAAAAGGCAAAAGCATTTATATAATCTGGAGAGAAGGGAGCATATGTTTCAGTCTTCTCTTCCTAAGCAGTGACAGGAAAACCGTCAGCCTAAATTTGGAACCTACTCAGTTTTCACCATGCAGGGGGAAAAAAAAAAAGTTTGCCTTTGAAACTTCTCATTCACTGATTCCTGAGCTCTCTTGAAATAACTTGCTGCTCATATTATTAGGGTTTTTGGTGGTTGTTTCACTCCAAGATGACTGCAGTCTTAAGAAAACACTTTCAATATATATTCTACCCGTTTCTTAACCAAAACCCATCAAATAGACAAGGAAAATGCTATCATTTCAACTTTGTACATGAAGAAACTGTCTCGGAGGCTTAAGATCAGCTATCTACATCTAGCAGTAGAATCAGGATTAAAATCCAAGTCTTCCAACTACTGATCCTTTTTCTGTTCTTAAGTGTCTCCCAAACTCGACTTACTCATGGTGCAACCTTCAAGATTTCTGCCACAACTTCTGCACTATCATATACTTCATATTTGTCTTCAAAAAAATCTCTTTTTCATTGAAATACATTTATGGAAACAGTAAGCTTTATATTAGCCCCCCAAAGGAAAATAAGTCAATATTTTCCTAATCCCTAGAAAAAGAAACTTTTAAATGTCAACCTTTGTGCCATGGTTCAGGACACGGTACACTCTTCCAGACTTGGGCCACTCGGACCAAATCTAAATAGACTTCCACGTGTAAACTCTCAAATTGTGAAGAAATGCACAATTCCGCAAATGGAGATAACTTTCTGATGTCTAACATAGAGTGAAAGGACAGAGACTGAAAAAGGGAACTCATCAGTACAGATTCGGTTACAGTCTGCTTCTTGGTACAAAGAGAGGAAGCAATGGAATCTTACCGGGAGTCACTAACAGCATCAAACACTTTAAGACTTTATGATTTTGTGGTGGCCCCTGTACATCCAGTGTACAGGATGACTGATCTTTCATCATCTTAACTATGTATGTATAAATGTAAAACCAAGCTTGCGACCCTAAAATGATATGTAAATATGTATATGCAGGTATACAGTCAACCCTCCAACCACTCATGTATTTACAAGCGCACGTGACTAGTAAGCCGGTTTAAGCTCTCATTAGAAACTTAACCATATCATTTCAATTGCATTTTTTAAAAGCAATCATAATCGCGTAATATTTCCGTGTCAACAGTGCAAAATCGGCCTGGGTTACTTCTGCTTAGATATTACACCAAAGGTCACTCGTTTGCTGGTAAATTTTCGACTTTTAGAAACTAGTTCTCCTTAAGAATTCTAAGAATGTCTCTTCTGCAAGTCAGAAGTGAACACTGGCTTCACAGAATCCCTTCTGTATCACTCTGGGAGGGAGAGCAGAGCAGGCTTAGCAGTGGGGCACGGAGCCAGTTCAAAACTCTTCCACTGCCACCCGCTTCTCCACATTAAGTTTTGGTGCCAGACGGAGCACGGCAACGACGGGTTTAAGAAGGAGAATGATTTAGCCCAAAAGTTAGAAGCTGATTTTTGCAGTATTGTGATCAGACTGTTTCAATGGCATCTGAACATAATCTTATTGAAAACGACAACCATCTTAGGAAAGAAGGAACAGACTCAAAAAGAGGGGGTTACACTCCTCAAGTCTCTCCTTCCCATCCTTCCCCCACCTCCCTCCCTTGGGAATGTCTCCAGACCCCCTAAGGGATTTAGCCCCCCTTTTGTTTCAGACATTTGGAGCAGGGTTTGGAGTGCTTTCTCCAGAGATCTCAAAATAACACTCTGCGCTCAAAATGGCCACTGGGGACATGTTGCTTCCGGCAACGCAGAAAAGAAAGTGGGTTTGGTGGTAGAGCACGCTTATCAAGTCCCTGCTAAGGTCCAGGCCGTGTGCTAGCCCTTGAGAAGCTCACGGTCTAGAGCGGGAGGGGGATAAACCCAAGACGTTTAAGTTGATCACAGAAGCTGTTATAACTTGAAGCACCACTTGGCTTCCATGCATCTTGGCAGACCCTCTGATACCACATCTTCTTCCAACAAAGCGACTGCACAAGTGTTCTCGCACATTAAAGTGTGCAAGCCCATCTATTCACCTTTATATCAGTCAGCAGAATTTCCCTGTATGGGTATATGTGGTCTCGGATCATTTCATCTTGTCTTCTACTTTAGTTGATAAATTCTGTACGATCGGAGACTAGGTAACTGTCAAGAGCGGGGTATGACGAATGGGAGCAGCAAAATCTGGGCTGTGACTAGCAGAAACGAGAAACGTCACCACTGCAGACTGGAGATTTCTAGAGGGGGACCCTACACAGCATGGCAACAAAGGAATCATAACTGTAAGGGACTTTTTCATAAGGTTCACGTCAAAGAGTATTTGACTTTGTTACGACCTTGTCTTTTCTCAATCATATGATTACCTTTCACCAGCTCATGTCTTTCCCTCTTTCCCGAAAGGAACTCAAGTACAGAAGAAGCTTTGAATTAATATTATCTGATGATGATGCTACGGGAGGGAAGGCCATCTCTTCAGTTAGTACAACCAACTTGGCAAAATAGACACGAACATGTTTTATTTTATTTTATTTTATAAATTTATTTATTTTTATTTTTGGCCGTGTTGGGTCTTCGCTGCTGCTTGCAGGCTTTTCTCTAGTTGCAGCGAGCAGGGGCTACTCTTCGTTGCAGTGCGCGGGCTTCTCATGGCGGTGGCTTCTCTTGTTGCGAAGCAAGGGCTCTAGATGCGTGGGCTTCAGTAGTTGTGGCGCATGGGCTTCAGTAGCTGTGGCACGTGGGCTCAGTAGCTGTGCAGCGAGCAGGGGCTACTCTTCGTTGCAGTGCGCGGGCTTCTCATGGCGGTGGCTTCTCTTGTTGCGAAGCAAGGGCTCTAGATGCGTGGGCTTCAGTAGTTGTGGCGCATGGGCTTCAGTAGCTGTGGCACGTGGGCTCAGTAGCTGTGGCTCACCAGATCTAGGGCGCAGGCTCAGTAGTTGTGGCACACGGGCTTAGTTGCTCTGCGGCATGTGGGATCTTCCCAGACCAGGGCTCGAACCTGTGTCCCCTGCGTTGGCAGGAGGGTTCTTAACCACTGAGCCACCAGAGAAGCCCGACACAAACACATTTTAATAAAGATTGTTTTTCAGGACAAATGTTGGCACGAAAACCCACATACAAATCACATTCAACACACTGACCTTTCTTAAAGCTAAGAGCTAAAGGGAAAATCATACTTTTCATGAGACCACTGGGTCATGCTTATTCCTAATTTACACCTGTGACAGCCCAACCTCCAACCTCTCTCACCCACAGCTCATAATGTCCTTCCCAACCACTGTGGCGTTTTCTCACATATAGCTGTAATTGCACCGTGGGTACTTTGCATATTCGTCTCCTTAGTGGGATTGTAAACACCTGGAGGGGGAAACGGTGCCTTGTATATTCGCTGTCCTTTACACTGAGTATTAATATACACCAAGCTAAGCATTTTCTGTTATCTCACTTAATTCCTTCAAAAACCCTGCAAGGGAGGTTCTTTTATTGTGCCCATTTTCAGACAAGGAAACTGAGGCTCAGGCAGGTCCAATGTCACACATTAGTGGAGCTGGGATTCAAATCCATATCTGATGGACTCCAGAGCCAGTACTCCTAACCATAATACACATAAACAAAAACAAAACATTTCCCCACCCTCACTCCTACCATGTTTAATTTCCTTGGATGGACGTGACATTTTAGGATTTGCTAGCGCTTACTTGAACTACACCATCATTTTTACCAAAGTGAGATCTTGCCTTCTCATCGGCCCTGATGATGCTGAGCATGACTGGCTTACAGAGCTTGTAATGTAATTGGATAAGGAGTTTTACATTTCTTAGCTGTTGCTTCCAATTTAGCATTTGCCATCAATGAGTAGGGATTAGCACCTTAGGTCTTTTACTTTGGGGAAAGGAGTTGGCAGATTTGACTTCAAGTGGGTAAGAATCAGATTACAAAAAAACAACAGTAAGATACTGTCAAGGGACCGTGTCTAATTCACCTCGGTATCCTCCACAGACAGAACCTAGAAGACAGCCGCGAGAACTACAAAGCCAGAAGCTTTTGTGGTGCATGAGGGATAACCGGCTGAATAATACAAAGAGACTGATCCTACATGTATGCCTTCCAAGCCAAAATGGCAGCACACAAGGAGAGAGGGACAAGTCATTGATTAGCTAAGGCTTTCAGAATTCATTTTCAGATCCCAGCTTGAATTTAATTTCTGATTCCAAGAAATCTGCAAAATGAGGTTCTGAAGGTATTTAAATCTAACTGAGGAAAAATAAAACTCATTTTTTTCCCTGTTTAGAGTTTTCACATAGGGAGGAATTCTTTTTAAATGCCAAATTACTTCCCTTCTCTAAGTCTATTTGGCTATTTATATAAACTCAAGAACTATTTTTAAAAACCTACAAAGAATTTATATTTTTTTTTAAATCACAAAATAAACAAGTCTCATAAGTACTATATGATTAAATCAAACTCGGTTAACAAGTGTTTTTCATTACAGCCAACTCAAATATTATGCAAATAATCTAGATTATCTACGAATGAATAAATAGAATTTCGATGAACTCTATACCCCCAAACTTCACTTTAACTGATAATTATATGTTTACTCAATATGCCGGCCGACAGGTAGGAAAATTGATTTGAATTCAATCACTCCTTACGTTTTGTGTCCACTTTCTGCTAGTATTTAAATGACTCAAAGATAAGACAAAAAGAGGTAAAAATGAAAAGAAAGGATTGAATAAATTGAGAGAATGGCAAAGTAGCTTTTTGAAACTAGAAGAACACTGTTTCTATTCTTTAGCAAGCCATTTTTGGCAGAAAGAAAGAAAATGCACCTTGGTTACACATAATGGCTTTCTTTCTAACAAATTAAAGAATTTAACAAGTTCACATAGACATACAAAATTATTACAGATAATTCATTCAAGCAAGGAGAAATTAGATTGTGTGCCCATCAACTAATTTATAACCTGCCTTGGATCCTCGTTCCCACTCCAGTAATGACAGAAAAGAAATCTTGTTGACGTTTTCCTGAGTTTGACAAACAGAACCATAACATACCTTGCATTCTTAAGCAGAACAAAATGTAAAGGGCACTGATGTTCTATAGGTATGTGGATTTAGCCAGCTAGATTACTTACATTCCATGAAAACATAAAAACCCAAAGGTCCTGTTTGTGTCATTTGAAAACAGCAGGACAAGCCTATTTCGTTACAAAAGCTCAGTAATCTATACATCAGCCAGCCACACATCATTTTCCACACTGGATCCAACCACTGGTCTATCCATCCCATTAATTTGCTTCTGACAATGGAGTAAAGAAAATTGATGGGCCCCATTTTGAAAACCAACCTTGACAGGGGCAAAAACGCCCTTTTCTACCAACATTTTCATTTTCCATAATCGGTCATTTTGGATCTATCCATTAATTGAAATTCTCTCTGCCTTTTTTGAACCTTACCAGTATTTTCAGTTTATACCACTTCATGAGATAATACATTCTAAAAGCTGTTTGAAATAAATAGACAGCTCCTTTGATTTTTCTTAAGTTTACCTCTTTAAAATATCAGGAGATGCCCTATGTCTTGGTATAATATTCCAGTATATGATGACCTGAGCCATGTTTATCCTATCTACCCACTTGTGATTAAATAGGCAGACCTTCTTCCAGTAGGCTCTGCCTTTTGGTGACTTGAGGCAGGAATCTATAGATGATCTTCCTGATCATGCTCCAAGTTTTACTGTCCTTCTCGCCCTAACGCATCCTGGGCAGACTGTTCTCAGCGTTCAGTCTACAATCACTCCCATGTCGCTCTAGCGGAGCATAATCAAGCTCAAAACCTACTCTCCTATTAATAAGTTTCAATTATCTCCCCAGCTCTTGTCCATCCAGAAACTCATCTCTCACTTTCCTGTCCACATTATCCAGCCTCATGGGGTCTCACTGGGGTACAGCTCCTAGAGCTTGGCCTCTCTCAACTCTTAGGAAAGGGTGTTAAATCAGACCAGCATCCCTTGCTTAACCATCCCTTGGCTATTCAGCTTTTCTACACAACTTCTTCTTAAAAAAATGCCTGTATATAACCTTTGTTTCCTTCTTTAAGCCAATTCCCTCCCTGTGACAAACCTGTATCATCAGAGATACCACTTGATAGGAGAGTCCTAGGGGTTGACCCCTATGAAAGGTTTTCTGAAGTTCTTAAGTTAATAACCTTGAGGGGATTAAAATGTTATAAAATCGATGTGATGGTTGCACGTATCTGTGAATACATTAAAAACCACTGACACAGACACTTGAAATGGGTGAGTTGTATGGTATGCAAATTACATCTCAACAAAGCTATTAAGAAAGCTAGGGAAAAAAATAACCTATCCAGTTTCACTTCCTTATACCTAAAAAACCCCTCCACTATTTAGGAAGAAGAGTTCCCCGTACAGCAACCACCAGGTCCCTCACTAGAATGGTTAGGTGTCAATGTGTGGGGATCCTACACTGTAGCCAGGCTGCAGCCAGAGATTCCACTGGCAGGCCTGGAACAAAAGTGAGGCTTGCTGCCCTGTAGCTCCCCGAGGGCTCTTCTGGAGCTTTTACACACAGAAACACAAAACACACAGCTTAGTTCTGACGGTCACAGAGCATCGACCATGTGCCAGAGGCAGTGGGCTACAAAGCTGAGAAAACAAACATGGGCAAGACGTGGGTGCTGCCCTTCAGGAACTCATGAGCTCGAAGGGAAGACAGACGCCCTCAACAGAGAGTTAAAATACGATGGGATGGGGACTTCCCTGGCGGTCCAGTGATGAAAGCTCCGAGCTTCCACTGCAGGGGGCGTGGTTCCATCTCTGGTGGGGGAACTAAGATGCCATGTGGCGCAGCCAAAAAAAAAAAAAAAAAAAAAATACATGATGGGATAAAAAATACACGATGGGATAAGAGCTGGGACAGGGGACACAGAGAGTGCTGGGGGGGGGGGATGCAGATTAATTCCACGGGTGAAGGAAGCTCAGAGAGGAGGTAGCATGTGCGCTGAGCCCTGCAGGACTGAATAAAAACGCCCATGGCAGGCAAGGTGAAGAAAGGCATTGCAGGCAAAGATGAGAGCGGAAGTAATAGACGAGGATGAAAAGCATGTGTTCAAGGAGTCTGGGGATACGCAGAATAAGGAGAAATGGCCAGGAAGAGCTGGAGAGGCACGTTTACGGAGGACCACAGATGCCAAGGCCATGAGATTGGACTGTTTCTTAGTGTAGGCAGTGAGCAGCCAGCAGAGGTTTTTAAGCAGGGGAATGACATGAACAGATGTTTTACTCATATTTATACACTGCAAGCCAGAAGGTCAGCGCTAATGGAAATTAATCCATAAAATGACAGCATAGGCTGAAAATTTGCCCCATTGTCTACATTTTCCAGGAGCAATACACTGAATTATGGAAAACTACTCATTAGAGTTGCATACGAAACTATTGAGGAAAATAAAGTGAGGGCTCTGTTTTTCTTTAACAGAGAAATAAAGAAATACTTGCTTGCATCTTCCTTGTGACAGATTAAATTCGCCTGAACATTTTATTTTGAAAAGATCAACTGCCAATCTGCACTTAATTTGTTTCCAACACCTTTTCAATGGCTAATTTGATTCAGATGGTTAAATTTTCAATGAAACATAAGTTGGATCACAGTATTCCTTTGTTTAAACCCCTTTAATGGTTCAACATAGCCTGCAGAGTTGGTGATTTGTGAAGCAGAGAAAAATGTTGGGGTAAAAATGGGAAAGTCACTACATTCTCCTGGAGAATGCATAATATACTAATATAATTAATAATAAATTTTCTTAATTAAAATAAAAACCATAGCCTGCAGAAAAAAGCTTGAACCGTTTAGCAAGGCTTATAAGATCTGGCCTCCAGCCCCAGCCTCCAGCCCAGGCCCTCCAGCCCCCGTGGGCAGGTCTCCTAACCGGCCCTGTTACCCCACCTTTGCTGCTCCAGTTCTTCCCCCAGCCCCACTGCAAGACTCCATGAAGCTGCCCATCTTTCTAGGTGCAAATGGCCACTCCCTCCTACCCACTGCTACCCACCTCCTCAAACCCAGAGCTAGTGCCTGAACTTCCTTCCCCATCCTAGTCCCATGATGAAGTGCTGAGGTGCCCATTTCCTTTTCTGCCTCTCCCCTCACTAGAATGAAAGCTCTGTTGGGCTTCCCTGGTGGCGCAGTGGTTGAGAGTCCGCCTGCCGATGCAGGGGACACGGGTTCGTGCCCCGGTCCAGGAAGATCCCACATGCCGCGGAGCGGCTGGGCCCGTGAGCCATGGCCGCTGAGCCTGCGCGTCGGGAGCCTGTGCTCCGCAACGGGAGAGGTCACAACAGTGAGAGGCCCGAGTACCACAAAAAAAAAAAAAAAAAAAAAAAAAAGAATGAAAGCTCTGTGATTCAAGAGCCTTTGTCTTATTCACGGCTCTATCCCCAGCACCCCCAAATTTTATCTTGAATGACTGAATGAGCAAACTATGAATCCACTGTCATTATCTTTCTTTCTTTCTTTCTTTCTCTTTCTTTCTTTCGTTAACATCTTTATTGGCGTATAATTGCTTTACAATGGTGTGTTTCCGCTTTATAACAAAGTGAACCGGTTATACATATACATACGTCCCCATATCTCTTCCCTCTTGCGCCTCCCGCCCTCCCACCCTCCCTATCCCACCCCTCTAGGTGGTCACCAAGCACCGAGCTGATCTCCCTGTGCTGTCATTATCTTTCTAACCCTCAACATTAAGATTTCCTGCCTCTTCCAATTTTTCAAGATGATCACCATCTACAAAATGCTCACTGAAATACACACATTTGGGTAGCTGTCCAAAGGAGCCAGGCTACTGAACACTTTAATAATGTGAATCATCACTCATTCATTTCTCTTTTGGTAAATTCACAACATCATATACGAAGTTTTCATAGAGCCAGGCACACCTACATGAAGAAATGTAAAGTGTCAGGAGGTAGAAAATCGTGTTGGTTGGGCATTTGAATTAAACTTGAGAGAAAGTTGATGACTCCAGCAAAACTCATTTTGTGCTGGTAACAGTTCTCCCATTGCCAAACTTCCTCCTGAACAGCCTCTCTCTCCCCATCCCTCCCTTCCCTTGAGCTCACATTTGCTGTGTGCTGAATGTGCCTACGGGTATGTTTTCTGGCTTCCTTCCCTAAAAGTAATCCAAAATGCATCCTGCCACACATGCGTAGAAGCACTAGCAAGAAGCGCTCCCCACACCCTTATCTAAGCAGGCCCGTTTTGCAACGTTCCTCATCCGGTGCAAAGCCACCGCAAGACCTCAGACTTAGAACAACGCTGCCTCTACAAGCCTCTACCTATATTATGTGGCTGAACCACTGTCATAATGGCAAACTATGTCTTTCCTAGAAAAGAATCTCCACACCTTCTCCCCAGGACAATCTCCAACTAGGCTAACATCACCCTTGCCCGTCCTCTCCATGTTACAGCGCACTCCTGTCTTGTGTTCATTTTCATTTCAACCTGGACCCCATGGCCGATAGCCCTGTCACTAGTCCCTTGTCATTCGGAACCACATCCATGGCCACTCCCCAGCCCTAGATCAAACCCCCTGCTTGCCTGTCTTTGCTGCTGCAGGAGAAGAGCCTGACTGAGTGCTCAAGGCATTCATATACGGGGATACAAATCCTAGGCTCAGTTGGGCTCTCAGTCCCACCCTCAAGGCTCTTACTTACTCCTTGTCAGCTCCCCACGACCTGAAAGAGAACAGGACACTTGAGGTTTCACGAATGGAAAATCCCCTCTCTTACAATGGCATCCTGGCTGACTTGCATAGCTTGCTGCAAGGGCTGGTCTACTGAATCCGATGTCCCCACGCTGACGTTAACAAATTTCATATAACCCTGTATCCTGCCACATTTATTTAGCCAACTCCTTTCTGGGTGCCACTTTCTCCATTTCTAATTTGGTTCCTAGTCTGGGGTCCTAAGTGATCCTTGGACGGGCTACGTGGGATCTGTGAAAGTCTGAAATTATATGGAAAATGTTGTATGTACACCTTTACGGGAAAAGGATCCAGAGCTTTCCAGAACCTCAAAGGAGTATGTGACCCAAGAAAGCCTAAGATCTACTGCCTTACTAACTTCACACCAACAGATTGCATTATTTTTATATAAGACTTACTGGTTTTGTGTCGTTATAAAGCAATACATGTTCACTGAAGAATCTTTAATCTAAAAATGTAAAAAAGAAAATGAAAGTTCCTTAGAATCTCATCATCCATAGAGGATCACTGTTAGTGACCATTTTGATATTTCTCGATCTCTTTTCAATTTTTGTCTCCTTCTAAATTGGATTCATACTGTTGATTTTTTTTTTTTTTTTTTTTTTTTTTTTTTTTTTTTTTTGTGGTACACGGGCCTCTCACTGCTGCGGCCTCTCCCGTTGCGGAGCACAGGCTCCGGACGTGCAGGCCCAGCGGCCATGGCTCACGGGCCCAGCCGCTCCGCGGCACGTGGGATCCTCCCGGACCGGGGCACGAACCCGTGTCCCCTGCACCGGCAGGCGGACTCTCAACCACTGCGCCACCAGGGAAGCCCCATACTGTTGATTTTGGATAGTTACAGTGTTCCAAATAACATAAGAGAAACTTCAGAAGAGTACAAAGAATTTGGGACCAGTGTTCCCAAATCCCTTTGATTTTTCCAAGCGCATCTACCAACAAATATTTCTTGAGCACCTGCTATGTGCATGACATACCACTCCAAAAGTCAAGAGTGAATCCTTATCCAAGTTCTCACACAAGGTGTTTAAAAATTCTAGGGATTTCAATAGGCTGTGTGAAGTTCCAGCCTAAGAAAGAGAACATTTTAGCTTAAAATGACTGGACCTATATCAACCAGGAAAAAAAAGGGGGGTCAGGTGGCAACCATGACATAATTATAGACTTGGAGGAACACAATTAAACCACTAGAAGTCAGATTTTTTTTTAAATGACGGTTCTCCTTTATTACCAAAATGCAGACTCTCACCTAATGATATAAAAAAAAAATAGGTGATAAAACAAAATACACAAGATGCGACTATATAGTAAAGGCCCGGATCATCTCACATGACTCATAAACTCATTCTGAGGGAAATTCCCTCTGTTTTGAGCAATGACATTAGGGAATAATTGTGTAGTCTCCTATGGTGGTGACTGTTCAAAGGACAGCGCTTGTTTGCTTGTGGAATTCCTCTGTGTTTAAGGAGTGTAATTATTTCACCGCCACTGCTTACATATTTCACAATCAAGATAATTCTGGAAAAACAGAATTATTGCTTCTTTGCTTTAAATATGTATAGGCAGAGGATGAGCCAACTGCAAGATTTCTTACCATTTCAAGCCCACTCCCTCCACTGCACTTCTCATCCCGTATTTAAACACTATCCCATCTTCAAGCAGGAAAGCAAAGAAGTCTCTTGCAAGAATTCAAGGCCAAGCCCAGTGAAATGCTTCAGAGCTTTCTCTATCAGCCATCCCGTCCCTCGCTAAACCACTGAGGCTTCTCCTCCTTCCTCTGACCGTTGGAGGCCTCCCTTGAGGGAGTAATCCAGGCCTGAGCCCTGCAAGAGTTTCCTGGAACACACTGGCATCAACTGGAGAAGCCGCAGCCTCTGGCCAGGTCAAAGGCTCGGCCCTGCTTTCTTGTCAACACCTCAACCTGACAGCAGCCGCCTGCAGGCTGTAAGTGAAGTGGCCATCGGGCAAGCGGGCCGAGGCGGCCGGCCCGTTGCAGTGCATCTTTCTCTCCCTCGGGGACCCATGGCCAGAGCTCCTTTCGGAAGGCCCCGAGGCAGCCAGTGGACTGCAAGAGTTAAGAGCCCTCGCCTTCTCTTAAAGCAAGAGCCACACTCTGTCTAAGGGGGACTTGAATTCGTGGCTAAATGTGATGCTGCTCCAGGGCTCAGTGTGTAGCATGAGAAAGACCAAAGACCTTAAAGCCCTTTTATACACTTTTCATAGAACTGCAGCTGGAAGCCAGACCTGCTGACCCTATTAAGTCCCCATGATGCGCTCAACAGCTTTGAGACACGACGCCTGCCACGGCGGCTCCTTCTCTCACAACTATTTCTTTTCTGTTTGGGGGTTGTTTAAGGCACCAAAATTTCACGGGGGAATAAGTAGGCGCTACTGTACTACCTATACAGGAAGTGGTAGAAAGTGAGCGTCATTTTACCGACAAGAGGAGAGTAGTTAACAGTAAATACGGTCAAATGAAAACGTTAAACATTTCTGTATTCTGAGTGATGGGATTATGGGTGATTTTTTTCTTCTTTTTCTGCTTTTCCCCCCAATTTTTCTAGCACAAACCTGTATTGCTATTATAATCCAAAAACATAAAATCAATTTTATTAGCTTTTTTTATTACAGTAAAATATACATAACATGAAATTCACCATTTTACCCATTTTTAAGTGTACACTTCAGTGCCATTAAGTACATTTATATTGTTCTGCAACACCACCATTATCCATGTCCAAATTTTTTCATCATCCCAAACAGAAACTCTGTACTCATTAAACCCTAACGCCCCCTTCTCCCCAACCCCCGGGAACCTCTAATCTACTTTCTGTCTCTGTGAATTTGCCTACTGTAGGTACCTCATATAAGTAGAATCATACAATAATTGTCCTTTTGTGTCTGGCTGATTTCATTTAGCATGATATTTTCAAGGTTCATCCATGTGGCAGCTCATGTCAGAATTTCATTCCTTTTAAAGGCTGAATATGATTCCACTGTACATATGTACTATGTTTTGTTTATCTGTTGATGGACATTTGGGTTGTTTCCACCTTCTGACTATTGTGAATAATATGATACAAACACTGAGAGGATCTGTTGATAGGAACACTGTGTACCAGCATCTATATGAGCCCCTGCTTTCAGTTCTTTTGGGTTTATAACCTAGAAGTGGGATTGCTGGATCGTATGGTGATTCTGTATTTAGCTTTCTGAGAAACTGCCAAGCAGTTTTCCACAGTGGCTGCACGATTTTGCATTTCCACCAGTAACGCACAAGGGTTCCAATTTCTCCTCATCTTCTGCAACATTTGTTATTTTCCACTTTTTTGATAACAGCCATCCTGATAGGTGTGAAGAGGTATCTCATTGTGGTTTTGATTTGCATTTCCCTAAAGATTAGTGATGTTGAGCATCTTTTCATGTGCTTATTGGCCATTTGTTTATCTTCTTTGGAGAAATGCCTACTCAAGTTCTTGGTCCATTTTTAAAACGAGTTGTTTGTTTTTTCGTTGTTGAGTCATAGGAGTTCTCCATATATTTTGGATATTAATCCTTTATCAGGTATACGCTATGCAAATATCTTCTCCCATTCTGTGGGCTGCCCTTTCATTCTCTCGATAGTGTCCTCTGATGCACAAAAGTTCTTAATCAACTTTATTTTTTAAAGAAAGTACAGGTAAAATTTTTAGGGGATAGGCAGACAGCCTAAAGTATAGACAGGGGGCTTCCCTGGTGGCACAGTGGTTAAGAATCTGCCTGCCAATGCAGGGGACACAGGTTCTAGCCCTGGTCCGGGAAGATCCCACATGCCGCAGAGCAACTAAGCCCGGGCGCCACAACTTCTGAAGCCTGTGCGCCTAGAGCCCGTGCTCCGCAACAAGAGAAGCCACCGCAACGAGAAGCCGGTCGACACAACTAGAGAAAGCCCGCGCGCAGCAGCGAAGACCCAACGCAGCCAAAAATAAATAAATAAAATAAATAAATTTTTTAAAAATTAAAAATTTTTAAAAATATAGACGGAGACGGGAATCCTCATACCTCTCTGTAGACGTCCTTTTCAAGGGAAAAGGAACAAGAATTGAGGTCTTCTCTATGAGGTAACAACTCATAACTCCTCCCCCAACTTGGCTCCTTCCTAGGCAGCTAGTGCTGTAGGACACTTGTATGCTAGCGAGAGTCCCAGAGAGGGAACTCAAGCTGGGTGTGGTAGGTGAGCCCAATGGGGATGGTCAGGATGGTGGGGACATGGGATCCTGTAAGACTTTTAAGGTTCCCCAGTTCCACCAGGCAGACATTTCACCCTAACCCCTTCTGTGGCTGGTTCTTGACTATACACACTCAAACTTCCAAACTTCTCACATGCAAGATCAACACGCAGATTTGTTACTGCCGAATGGAATGGACTGTTTAAGTCGTTACTGTGAAAAGTGACACCCAAGTTCAGTTCCCTCTTGAAGACTCAAACTCTCAGGAAGTGATTCCCTCTGTTTGTAAACTTCAGGCATTGCCTTTTGTATGTCTCTGCCCTTCATTTCTTTTCTCCTCCCTCCTCCTCCTCTGCCTCCCTACCTACTCCTATCGGCAAAATGGGGCTTTCTAAACAACTCTTTGTCACGTGGGAATTTATTTTCCAAGTATTTTTGAAGTCTAATCAGTTTCTACAGGCAATCAGAAGAAGCACCACATACGCATTTTCTTCTAGGGATGACCATGGAACCACACTCAAATCCCCTGGAATGTGAATAAATTAAGTCTAAATTTCAGGACTATTGTGAGGCTGAACTGTTGAATATCTCTAAGACTAAAGGTTAGAAACCCACTGCAGGTCCTGTAAATTGATATTTCCTGCTCTACGAAGTAAGCATTTATTATCAAAGGTATTCTCAATTGTAGATCACTGATCCACCAAACCATTTTTTCATAAGGAGACTATCTGAAACTTTTCCCTTAACTAGATATCTCATACCCCAGGGTGTGAATTGAGTACTGTACATGCATTCATTTAGCAAAGAATCAGATTAGAAGGATATCTGTAGGAAGGCCTCCACTAGACATTCCAAAACAACTGTCTTAGAAATTTCACCTTTACTCTTAGGAAATCCTTTTTTGTACTTAAATCGTTAGGGGAAAAAAAAAACACCCTCAACTCCTTTAGCCTATGCTCATATGCTCATATGCTCTACCTTCAACGCCCTCACGTTATGGGATGGCTGGGGTGAGAGAAAAGGTAAGAGGGGAGGAAGAAAAGTAGCTCTTCTCTACTACCATTCTAACATTTATTGAAAGCTTGCTAAGCACCAGGTGCTGTGCTAAATGCATTACGCGTGTTATTTCATTCGCGCAATTATCCTGTAGGGTAGAAAATACTATCATTGCTCACACTTTAAAAATGGGAAAACTGAGACTAAGGGAGGTTGGGCAGGGATGGTACACAGAATTCTATGATGCCCCCTAAGAGGTCTGCCCCCAGTCTACTCACCCTGTAAAATTCCCTCCCCTTGATTGTAAGCAGGACCTGTGAATATTATGAGATATCACTCCCCTGATCAGGTTAGTAATCAATTGACTCCAAGGTCACCAAAGGGGAGATTATTCTGGGTGGGCCTGGCCTAATCGGGTGAACCCTGGGAGAGGAACTGGGCCCTTCCTGGAGAGGGAGATTCACCCACTGGCCTTAAAGAAAGGAGACAGAAGTGTTATGAGAGGTCCACGGGGCTAGACGTGAGGCTGTCCTCTAGGAACTGACAGCCACCCCCAGCTGCCAGCCAGCAAGAAAACGGGTCCAATCAGTCCTACAACCACAAGGAACTGAACTGTGCCAACTTGAAGGAGCTTGGAATAGGCCCCTGGGCTTCCAGATGAGATCACAGTCCTGCCAACACCTGTGAAACCCTGAGTAGAGAATCCAGCTGCGCCCTGCCCATACTTCTGACCCAGAGAAACTGAAATAAGAAGTGTGTGTTATTTTAAGCTGCTGAGTTTGTGGTCATTTGCTATGCAGCAATAGAAAACTCATTCATTCAGGATTCAAAGCCAGGGCTGTTTAACTCTGGCATGAATGCTCTTAACCACTACAGTAGTTTCAGTGGCAGTTTCACAAATTCCTAACCATGTTTAATTCTTCAAAATGAGTAGAGACACCAATTTCTACTTAACAGTTATGGGTATGATCTTTTCCTCTTCTGATGCAGTTTGCAAGTTTTAAAAATGTTTTGATCACATTCCAGTATAGAAACACACATATTGATTTGAGATCTGGGGGAAGGATACACATTCAATAGAAAACTGCGCGAATGCAACATGATAACAGGTAAGTTGTGAAAAAATAAGTAGGCTGGAAATCATAAGATTTTATTTACCAACGGCACCTTGTTGAAGCAGGCTGAGCTTTTACAAGGGCTCCAGGCTGTGCTACTTATGAATACTTTCCTTCTGATCATTGCGTAATCTGCAAGATCTGTCATCCTGTGCCTCTGAAGAGATGACAACCCATTATCTCTTTTCAGACAGCCCAACTCAAAATTCACTGACTAGGAGAGGCCGGCAAATTCTCTGCTGGAGTGAGATCAAGTTAAAGAGACACTCCCTAACACCATACACAAACATAAACTCAAAATGGGTTAAAGACCTAAATGTAAGGCCAGACACTATAAAACTCTTAGAGGAAAACATAGGCACAACACTCTATGACATAAATCACAGCAAGATCCTTTTTGACCCACCTCCTAGAGAAATGGAAATAAAAACAAAAATAAACAAATGGGACCTAATGAAACTTAAAAGCTTTTGCACAGGGCTTCCCTGGTGGCGCAGTGGTTGAGAGTCCGCCTACCGATGCAGGGGATACGGGTTCGTTCCCCGGTCCGGGAGGATCCCACATGCCGCGGAGCGGCTGGGCCCGTGAGCCATGGCCGCTGGGCCTGCGCGTCCGGAGCCTGTGCTCTGCAATGGGAGAGGCC
>NC_041234.1:92023504-92056038 GCF_002837175.3 Physeter macrocephalus | reverse complement strand
GCAAGAGGGAAGAGCTATGGGAACATATGTATATGTATAACTGATTCACTTTGTTGTAAAGCAGAAACTAACACACCATTGTAAAGCAATTACACTCCAATAAAGATGTTTAAAAAAAAAAGAGAGAAACTCCCAAAAGCATACACTGGAGTCGCTTCTTGGAGGGCATCAGTCAACAACTCATGTTTCATGTTCTTTCACACACGAACACACCCAAACTACACATGGGGACAAAGCAGATGAATAATAATAGCTAACACTTACGAAGCCGATGCCAAGCGTTTACCGTGAATTGTGTCATTTAGGCCTCCGGCTCACCTCATGAAGTAGGTATTATTATCACTGTCAGTCCCATTTTATAGACCGAGAAACTGAGACTTATTTAGAAAGTTAAGTAACTTTCTCAACACTCTCCAACCACAGTGGCATTTCAACTCAGACGCTGACACCAGAGCTCACATTCTCAGTCACGTTGCTGTATCACCCGTACTTCTACTACTCTTCAACTAGATATTTCTTCCACCCTTCACAGGACCTAGCAACGAGCCTTCACATAGGAATGCTCCATAGATGTTTGCTGATAACGATAAAGAATGAGGCCAGCGCCGGAGGGACTAGGTAAGGCTTCCAGACCATTCATCATTGAGAGAAGATGGGTGCCAGTCTCACAGAAAGTGAACAGGATCATACTACTCAGAACTCCAAATATATGTTGACTAACCCTCTACAGGGAGATTTGATTCTGGCGCTAAGAGCATAAAAAGAAAGAAGAAAACTAACGCAGTTTTCCAGAGTTTAGTTCTCCCTTTTGGAAAAGTTTCTGTGACACATCTGGAAGTGATTTTCTAACACACTAGTTCCAATGAGTCATCTACAATATTAAGCAATGATTCCATAGGGTGAACCCTGATCATATCTTTCCATTAAGCAGCATCCACTGAGGTCAGTGAAAGGCAATGGCTGACCCAGACTTGGACAGTCTCACCCTCCACAGCCCCATTTTACATTGTCAAGAACATGGGTTTTAAGAGGTACGGGAATGCAATCTATCGCCCAGCACTAACACAAGACTTGTTCTAATACACTTAGTTTCCTTTCACTGGATCCAAAGGCTGCTTGAGGGGGAAGTGACCCTAAGTAAAGCTGGAAGAAGGAACGCTATGGAGCCATGTATAAACATGGGGCAGTCAGAAACGCAGGGAGTCAAGGTGGGCTCCCTGGGCAAAAGAATAAGACAACCCATGGTATATCGAATTCAACTAGAGCGCAAGCCTCCTAATGCCGCCAGCAAGAATTTCCCAAGGAATATTCCAGAAAGGACTCTCAAATCCACCCCTTGCCCTTTCAGCCACATTCTAATATAGTGGCTCCAACCATCAACTTTTAACCCATATCATATTGGTTTCCTAACATTTAAAACCTCTAGTATCGATGTTTAGAAGTATAACTTAAGTCCATCTCCCAGTGTCTTCTGACACTTGGATTTCTTTCAGGTTACAATGAAGGAATGAGTCATGTTCTTTCAGAGACTAAGGAGCCACTTACAAAGGCTATTTTAAATCTTGCAGGTGACACGGGTATTATTTAGTTCCCAGGAAACAATCATTGACTAAATGGTTTCCTCAGGGCTGAAGGAGTTAATGCAACTTCCCAGAGCAATTCTTCTCTCCCGGGCACCAAAACAATCTGATTTTAAATGGCACAGGAATTGTATAAGCTTAAAACATTAAATCCTACCTTACAAAAGACATAAATTAGCAGGTGGCCATTTGCATTACAAAAGGATTCTTTGCTTTGCCAAAGGGTTCCAATCAAAGCTATTCAAAAATCAGATTCCCCTAATGTATGCTGAATGACTGGATTTGCACATGGGCGTCATTGAGCAAACACAGCTGTACCAAAGGCTGAATTTAATTACAGGTACCTCTTCATCATGACTTCAGTGGTTCTTATACCCATTTCATTGCCTCCAAGGTCGTACAGTGAGGAGTTGACCTTACAATTTCTGACTCACAATTCCCCCACTCTAACAATAAAATCGCTTTGCTTTTTACCTAACACTCTTCACCCGAAGTCTTCAAAGTATTCAATCCACATTTGTTAGTCTTCATAATTATGCCAAACAAGTTGGCAAGAAAGCTGGTAATGCCACCTTCCAAACTACCAGGGATGGGGAAAAAAAATTAGCACCATTAACAGGCAAAACACGTAAAGGTCCACATAAGCACAAAAGAACTACGTTTAAGTTTATTTTTTTCCAAACATGAAATATTTCATGCATAGTATTTTTTTAAAATAGACTGTAATTTTGCAATCAGTTTTAGGTTCACAGCCAAATTGAAAGTACAGAGAGGGCTTCCCTGGTGGCGCAGCGGTTAAGAACCCACCTGCCAATACAGGGGACATGGGTTCAAGCCCTGGTCCGGGAAGATCCCACATGCCGCAGAGCAACTAAGCCCGTGCGCCACAACTACTGAGGCTGCGCTCTAGAGCCCATCAGCCACAACTACTGAAGCCCGCGTGCCTAGAGCCCGTGCTCTGCAACAAGAGAAGCCACCGCAATGAGAGAAGACCTCGCACCGCAACGAAGAGTAGCCCCCGCTCACCACCACTAGAGAAAGCCCGCCTGCAGCAACGAAGACCCAATACAGCCAAAAATAAATAAATTAATTAATTTTTTTAAAAAAAGAAAGTACAGAGTTCAGTTCCCACGTACCCCCGCCCACGTGCACAGCACAGCCTCCCCCATATCAACATCCCCCACCACAGTGATACATTTGTTACAAGCGATGAACCATCACTGACCGTCTTAATCACCCGAAGTCCAGAGCTTACACTAGGGTTCACTCTTGGTGTGGTACCTTCTATGGATTTGGACAAATATATAATAACACGTATCTCCCATCAGAGTATCATACAGAATAGTTTCACTGCTTTAAAATTCCTCTGTGCTCGCCCTATTCATGCCCCCCTCTCTGCTGCTTTTTAAGTTACGAAGAGAAAATATTCAAAACTCAGTTTAAATACAACAGATCAATTTTCATATATCAGTTTTATATCATGATCAGAGTGGGTGCTGGAGAGAAAACGGAGGAAGAAATGTGGCGGGGAAAAGACAAGACAGAAGGACAAAGGCAACGAAAAAGAAATGAACTCAAGGATGTACATGCTGACAGGGAAAAAAAAGGGCACACAGTACAGAGGGGAAAAGAGACCCTGCTTACCAAGATCTGCAGCATAATCGAATTATCTGAAATGTCAGAGGCAAGACCTTCCATTTCATCCATAATTCCTAATTCATCCATAATTCTCCCATCCATTTGTTTTAAATCCACAAAAGATCTAAGATTATTTTTAAATAAAAGAACGAAGATACAGCAATTTCGAACTCAGGAAAATGGCAACCAGAAATCCTTGCAATATCAATGCATATCACCTATTAATTAGCTATGCTTGAAATTTAAGTCCCTCTTGTGATTGATCATATTAATGGCAGCAAAGGATGACTACAGTATGGACAACCTAAGACACAGGTCACATGCAAGAAAGATGAGACCAATTTTAATTTACGTTTCAGAAAATTCAGGGTACGCATTTCCACGTCTCAAAAACTGTGACGGTAATATGAAACATTACATAGATGTAGACATACAGGCACATATACTGTGTGTGAGTGTATATACATATACATAAACCCTTTGAAACTTCACTTTATAGAGAACCCATTATGATCAAAATTGGAGGAATACTTAAGCAGATAGGAATGAAAAGCAAATGGGAATTGAAGTCTCTAATTTCTAGTCCATCCTAATTTTATTGATTCAAGACACAGAGAATGTGAGATGTGCAAAGCAACGGGCAAGGAGCTGCAGGATTATAGGAGAAATTATTTTAATAATAACAGCACCAGACTAATTACTATATAGATACTATATGTCACATACATATGCATTTATATATATCAGAGAAATATAGCAAGCCTGAAAAGTAAGTGTGGAGCTTTTCCTGAATTCTACTTTTTCTGATTACAGAAATAATACATTTTTTTTTTTTTTTTTGCAGTAAGCGGGCCTCTCACTGCTGTGGCCTCTCCCGCTGCGGAGCACAGGCTCCGGACGCGCAGGCTCAGCGGCCATGGCTCACGGGCCCAGCCGCTCCGCGGCATGCGGGATCCTCCCGGACCAGGGCACGAACCCGTGTCCCCTGCATCGGCAGGCGGACTCTCAACCACTGCGCCACCGGGGAAGCCCCGAAATAATACATTTTAAAAACAGAAAATGTAAAGCAAGAATAAAATTTACTCATAATCCCACCACCCAGAGACACGCACTGTTAACATTCTATATACTCACATATATTATAAACACAGGCATTCCCTCTGAGAATGTTTTCTTTGAATATAACAATAATACTAACAGCTAACATTTATTCAGCACTTCCTATGTTCCAGGCATTATTCTAAGTGTATTACTGTATTATTTTACTCAATCCTTACATCAACCTTGTGAAGTCGGTACTATCTATCGTCATCTCCATTTTACAGATGGGAAAACTGAGGCAGAGAGTGGTTAAGTAACTAAAGTCACATATATCACATAAGCATTATTTTACAAAAATACGATCATACTTTGCATGGTGTTTCATAACCTAAACTTTTTCCCATGTCAATAATTAATACAGATGGCATTTTAATGACTGCATGGTTTTCTGGTGTATGGATGAACATTTTACCCAATCCCTTACTTTTGAACATTCAGGTTGTTTAAGCTTGGGGAGGGGGGCGGTTTTTGTTTTGCTATTATAAACAACTTGGCAAGGCCCACTGGGGTTGATATTAGCTCCAATTTACAAATGAGCACAAAGGAGGCTCCACAAAGTTAAATAGCCTGTCCAAGGTTAACAGAGAGGGTCAGTGGAATCACTGGGCCTTTCTGGCACTCTGATGCCTATGCATTAGCTCCTTCTACTCTCCTGCCCACTCCTTAAGGCATTTACATGCTAATGGACGGGAGAAGTTGTCAACCATAGTTATGAGGCAGAATGAAATCAATCCTCTGTAAAACTGGAGAACTGGAACGGTAGGCTGAAAAATGCCCGCCCCCCCCAAGATATGTCCCCATCCTAATCCCTGGAACCTGCAAATGATAACTTATGGCAAAAGGGTCTTTAACATGTGATCGAGTTCATAAGGGTCTCAAGATGAAAAGATCATCCTGGGTTATCGAGGTGGGCCCTAAGCGCCATCACATATGTCCTTATAAGAAAAAAGCAGAGGGAGATTTGACACGACAAAATAGCGGGCCATGCGACTCACAGAGGCAGAGACTAGAGTGATGCAGCCACAAGCCAGGGAATGCTGGCAGCGACCAGAGCTGGGAGAGGCAAGGAACGGAACTTGCCCGAAATTCTCCGGAGGGAATGTGGCCCACCGATACTGATTTTGGACTTCCGGCCTCCAGAACTATACGAGAATCAATTCGTGGTTTTTAAGCCACCGAGTTGGTGGTCATTTTTTATGACAGTCACAGGAAAGCAATACAAGTAGCAGGAGGCTATGAGCCTATAGAAGGAGCAACTTTCTCCAAATGTGGGGGGGGGGGCAGTGAGGGATGGCCATTTGACCTAATAAGCCCTGAAGGACAGATAGGGTTCCCTTTAGCAGGGAAAGGGCTGGAAGGGCATTCTAGGAAGATGAGTCAGCATGTGCGAAGGCATGGAGATGGGAAAGTTTAGACCGTGTTTGGGGAGCAGTAATGGTCCAGCACAGCTAGAGTACAGGTGACCGGAAGGAATGTGGTGGGAGAAGAGAATTCAAAAGTGGGATGGGCCTTCCTGGTGGACAGGAAGGAACAGGAAGGCCTGCTAGGAAATCTGGGTCCTCATTTCCAGTAATGTGGAGCCAGTGCAGATAGAATTGGTATTTTTATGGGTTTGGGGATTTTGTGATTTTCCCTCACCCTTTCCTGACAGGCGGCAGAATGGTGGGTCAGTTTCTAGCTATTTCAAGACAATAACTGCTTTGCTTACTGTCAAGATGGTCCACTCTGATATGTCATACCCCTAGGGACAGGTGGATGGTGCCTAAATGATTTCTCCAGGGTTGGGCAAGAACCGTGACAGTGAGGTAGACCTATTCCATTCCACCTGGTGTCAACTGGGAGGACACTCGTGCCCCCCAGGAGACACTCTGAAATGTCCCTGGTTGCTCTGAAATGTGCACGGCCTCTGCCAACTCATCACCCCAAGAAAGCAAAATCCTCCATTAAATTGAGCCGCAGGAACTTTGCTTGTCTCTCATGAGGAAGGTTTCACTCTTTCCCAATAAAACCCAGCAAACACACACACACACGCACTCACACACACACACACACGCACACGCACACGCACACACAAAGTGACGTATACTGGGCTCTGGAGTGGTAATTATATCATTTCTTAAACTCTTCATTCTTATCCCATACTTCCGCAGACAGAATCTCCGCTTCTTTTAGTTGGAACTAAATACAAAGCCAGGACATTTTAGGGGACAACCTTGCCAGATGTGTAGCTCCACAACATTCCCTTAGCATCCAGGCCATTGGATTTCCAGAAAAGGCACCCAGCCATCACTAGCTCAGGCCTTTGGAATTTTCCATCCTTGTCTAAAGAAAAGGTTAAAAACAATGAACACAGTGACGGCCCTGTGCCCCAGAGAATACTTTATGGCCAAACACGGAGGAGAGAGGGAAGGAAGAGGTGAGAAAAAGATGAGAAGGGGGTGAGTGAGAGAGTGCCCACCGTAGAAGGAAGTTTCCAGAGCACAGGGCTGGTGACACTGGAGCCAAATATGCAGAAGCTTTTCCTGTAAGGTCACGGTGCAGAGAGGTGAGGGCCACCAGAAGCAGCAGTTGAGGAAGATCAGAATTAGGGGAGAACAGTCAGGGGTCAGTGGAAGGTGGAAAGAGAAAGAAAGAAATTTGGTAGGGAGAGCACGAAGTCAGCTAAAGGAATCCTGCCCCAGTGGGCGCCTCGCTCAGAGCAAGTCTCAAGGCCTCGGAAAGGCAGCCTCCACAGCCCCCATTCCTGTCTAGCGGGGTTTGCTGCCTTGAGAAATACGGATCTGGAATAGGTGTGAACTGTTGCCCTTCTTCTACCGGAAGATGGAGGAAGTGAGGGCCAGCCAACCCTTGACTCGCAAAAGAAATCTGGCCTCTACAGGTTTCCGGTGGTCACAAGACTTAAACCCCCAAGTCGGAGAATTGGGTTCCAACTAACACATACGGTGGTGAACTACATAGAAGTGTCCTCCACATTCCTTAACTAATTAATTTGGGGTCTTGAATTATGCAAGTCGACGGGGTGCACTGCCACCATCCCACACAAAACTGTTCCATTTACCTAGCACAATTTCTACAGGGGTGGATTTCTTCCTGTCTGAATCTAAAACTATACTGCTACCCTCATTAAATGTTGTTAATATTTTCATCTCTGGTCTCTTGGTCTATTATAATGAAAGGGAAAAAAATCCCTTCCTTCCATCTCAACTTATTTTTATCCTTTAGTTTCCTCAGATTAAGTCCTTGTCTTCCCTTCCCCCACCCCACCCCCATCCTTGCCCTAAGTAGATCCAATGTATTAAAAAGAAATCAGTAGAAATAGATTCTCTGCTTCAATTCAAGCAACAGTTCCAAAAGCATTTCCCTTGGGATTTTAGCATGACCCGAAGGAAATCTCTTTTCCTTCAGCTAAGGCAGCTTGCTATTCTCTCTCTCTCTCTCTCTCTCTCTCTCTCTCTCTCTCTCTCCCCTCCCTCCCTCCCTCCCTCCCTCCCTCCCTCCCTCCCTCCCTCCCTCCCTCCCTCCCTCCTAGCTCACGCTCAAAGACATTTGCTTTCTAGTTTCTTCTGGTATATACCACACTCCCAGATGTTCCAGAGTCCTGAGGCATCAACTCTGTCACGAAGGTCATTGATCCAATGCCTACTATCCCTAAGCCATGAAGTTCAGATGAGGGCCAGTGAAAAAGGAAAAACCTCAAACCAGAACGGAGTAACTCAGTAAAATAATATGAAATAAACTGTAACAAAATAAGCCAGGTTGAAGGGCAAGAGCCTGTAACATAAAGAAAATGAACATCAGTTTCCAAAGAAGATTTAAATAGGATTACAGTTAATACCTTTTCACATCCTAGAGATGAGCAGTATCTAAATACATTAGAAAAAAATTTAAGATAATTCCACTGCAAACATATGAATTTTTTAATTGAGTTGGCTTATAAGGAGAATTGGAACTATTTTCCTATTGAGGAGAAAAGAAAGGAAGACTGGAACAGGAGAAAGTGAAGATGGTTAATGTATATTTTGTCGGTACAGATTTTTAAACAAAATCTGGGGGTTTCCCAACCTCTTACAAAACGTTTTTCAGTACATTTCAGCCAGTTATCCAAGGGTCTGGAAAAAGATACGCCCGGCCTCAGAGAAATATAGCCATGGCCAATTAGAAGTGATGTAAAAATAGAAAATGCAATCCACATCGATGATAGAGTGCTTCTTCAGGGCAGCAGGCTCTGTGCCATCAGCTTATCATGGATATTGTCATGGCCAGCGTGAGGAGGGCTGGTGCAAATGTGATCAGCCAGCAAGCTTTTGTGGTGTGTGTCTCTAAGATGGCAGCGACTGGACTTGGTGAATGAGACAGGAAGTTTCAATTTCTCTCTCAATTGAAATCATCATGAAGACAGAAGGAATCAGAGAGCTTTTCCAGTCCGTCTCTCTGCTTCTTGAATCATGTGTTTTAGAAACCCATTTCTGGGAAAGGGTCTGCCAATTACCTTGAAAATGCAGGAGGGCCATGCCCAGTCTAACCTGACCTTCAGGATGGGTGAAGTGTCTCTCACACAGGACACATGAGAGGTGTCTTGGGGGTTGTCAGCCAAAGAGTTATCCTCTCTGATGTGGAACCATCCTTTTCTCTTTTCAGTACATACAGCCACCCCCTTACCTCTTTACTCTTTAGCTGAGGGTGGAAAATTCCATAGGCCTGAACTGGCTAAGTGCCTGCCAAGTGTCTGGCCAGCTTGTATCTTGAAACACCTCAAGTCTGAAAGCAGTGCCCACTTACAAGAACTCCAGACTGAGGGACTTTTGTGTGGGAAAAATTTTTTTTAATCATGAAGAATTTAAGAAAACATCCAAATTGAAATTGCAGACTGCAAACCTATATTGCTTTCTTTCAGCCAAAATTCTCAAAAGGGTTTGTGCTTTCTCATTCTTATTCTGTGAAGACTTTTGCACCTGGCTCACAGTTTGCCAGTCTATCAGACCCGTGTTCCTCCTCCACCACAAGGTCAGTATCCATGCTGGAAACCCATGTGACCCTAGAATTCCACCATTCCTCAACTTCCAGCAATGGTTTCCCAAAGCTGTCCACTTCTTAATCCCTGGAATCTGTGACTACGTTATATTACATAGCAAAGGGATTTTGCAGATGTAATCAAGTTAAGGATTTTGAGATGGGGAGATTATCCTAACTAATTATCCTGGTGGGTCCAAGGTAATCAATCGTAAGAGTCCTTTTTTCTAAGCGAGGGAGGGAGGGAGGAAGGCAGAAGCGTCAGAATCAGAGAAGGAGATGTGATGATGACAGAAGCAGTGTCAGTATGATACGATGTGAGAAAGACTTGACCAGACATTGCTGGCTTGAAGATGGAGGAAGGGGCCACAAGCCAAGGAATGCAGGTAGCCTCTGGAAGCTGTAAAATACACGGTAACAGATTCTCCCCTAGAGCTTCTGGGAGGGAGTGAGGACTTACAGACACCTTGGCGTTAGCCCACTTAAAACCGTTTCAGACTTCCAACCTCCAGAACTGTGAGTTTAGTAAATCTGTGTTGTTTTGAGACACTAAGTTTGCGGCAATGTGTTATAGTGGCCATAGGAAACTAACAGGCCATGCATCTAGTGCAACTCTCAGCAGGGTCACTGCTGAACTCCTCATCTCAAGTACTCTGCCTTTTCTGAGTTCTCTAAGCAGACACCCAGTGTGCTAAGCTCAAGCTGTTGTGCAGTCATGGTGAGTGCAGGACAGTCCTCCTCAGGACCAGCAACAAGACGAGAACTCTCCTAGAGGAGCTGGGCAATTGGCCGGCAAACCAAGGCAGAGGGTTAGATATGGGGTAGGGGGTCAAGGCAAGGACACAGTGACTGGGACAGTGACACGAGGGGACAAGGAATAAGATAAAACCCAGTGACCGGAAATGGATTTTACAGACCGGGCAGAACCAGTAGCCTAGGGGACTTAAGGCCCAGATCCGGAGCTCTGAATACGAGTCTTCTGATGTCCCCTGCTTAGGCCCTGACTAGTCTCTGGGCCTGGGGCGGTGCCGGGCTGGCAGGGGACATCCGAGTCCGCGCAGAGGAAGCAGGGGGAGGGAGCTGGGCCTCTATCGCAGAACTGAGGCGACAAAGCCCTATGGAATTCTCCTCCGGCTCTCCCGGTGAGAATTCTGCCAGACCCCGTTTCACTTTGTTTGGAGGCGAAGACAGAGGCAGAGCTCCTCTGTAAGCAGTCACGAAGGTCACTAGCAGTGGAAGAGCGATTCTCCCTTGGGGTCAGGTTAGCAGGGAGAACCTTCTTTGCTCCACAAGCAATAGAGCATGATCTAAACACTCTTCCGGCCAGAAGGAGAGCTGCGGGCGCCTATGAGCTTTCAAATAACCATTTTGTTCAATTTTCGCAACAGTTGATTGAGAGCCCTCCTGGATTTAAGTGCTTTCTTGGTGGTAAGTTAGGCAACTTAGAAGGTGGTATTCCCTCCTTCTGGTCTCCAGGAAACCATTTAATGGACCGAAGCCTTCGGAACTTGTTAACCTATAAAAATAAACTGGTTTTGCCAACCACACTGTTCCACTCATGTCATGAACATTGACAACAGGTCCTGTAAGACATAAAGCTGGCAGTTTCTCAAGTGGGAAAACTACACGGCTAATATAAAAGGCATGGAGAGAAATATATATGTTGTTATTTTTGGACAGCACTAACCTGCTTGAAAAAAATCATAAAAACAGTTCCCTGAAAATGATCCCAGGTACCTTGGCAGAGCCAGTGTTGTGGAGATTTTTTTCCCCCATATAGCTAGTCAAATAGCAAAAAAAGGAAGAACGGCCAATTGCAAACAGTTCTCAAAATCCTTAGGCTGACTTTGGCAAGGAAAATTCTATACTGATCTTGCCCACATTTCTCAATAACAACCCCACCCCTCTTTTGTTTTTTTCTGTCCTCACCTCCTACTTTCCCACTACAGAGACCTAAGCTTGTTCAGAAATAAACAGTTTCCCAATAGGAGGAGATCATCACCAAAACCACACAAAGAGAGCTTCCTCCACCCGTTCTATTGTGGAATCTGGCCCGGGAGCTAGTGCTTCTTTACCTGATTATGCCAAAGAAATTGAGACACCCGGAGTTCATTACCTGTTCTGTCATTTAGCAAACTTGGGTGGCCTACAGCCTGCCTCACTTGAAACCATGCCTCTGTTTCCTCACTGAAGGGAGACAGGTGATGACAATGCTGTATGCGTTTCACAGTGACCTGGAAGAACATGTGAGGTCAGAGGCATAACAGCATTTTTAACTCATCATAAGATCGGGGCTATAAAAATACAAGGTCTTGTCATTGTCCAACCACCATTTCGTGCAAAGGCATTCCCCAGCCTCCTGACACACTTTGCTGAAGCACTTCAAGTAAAGATGTTCTGTCTCAGAGGCTTAGAAGAACATTTGACTTCTTCGTTAAATCTCACCCAGTCAAATCTTTTGTAGTCACTACGGAAAGCAACAGGAGGGGAAAGTTGAAGTATCGGAACACCTTCAAACATTTCTCTGCAGCTTGAAACATATACAGTCCAACATAAGCTGTCGAGAAAGGCCAAAATACAACTTCCTGTCAACGATAAACTCGATGAGCAATAAAAATAAGGTGGTAAAGAATGGCAGGAAATCATTAATAGCAAATTTTGGCATGATTGTGCAACGCTGTGCGTAGATAGTAGGTCAACCTCATGTCCCTGGAACAGTTGGCATATTTTCCACGGTATTGACTACGCTGGAAACCTGCAAGCACTATTCCTAATTGGACTCATCCTGCTACCACAAAACCAGGATAGCTGGACAGAAAAGTATATTAATTTCTTAGAAGACCTGTAAGCTTAAAATGTTCCCACTAAAATACATGTTTCCAAAATACATCTTTAAAAAGGCACTTGAATGTCAACGGTCATTTGATTCTTCTTAAAGTAAGGATTAATGAGTAAAAGGCATGTCAATAAAGTTTTGAGAGGGAAAGGAAAGAGCGTTCAAGTTCTATTCTTCCATACAGAGCCCAATGCTCCTCTATCCATGCTTTTGGAGAAACCGCGCTGAACAGACTGTCATAAGTTCCTCAGATCAGAGGACCTCCTCCCGGGCACAGGATGGGGTGTTCCTCCCCACTAGACGACTAGTCTGCCCACTCACTCATCTGACTAGTCTGAAGGCAAGAACTGCCAAAGACCCAGAGCCCGAGCTCACATCCACTGGGCTCTTCGATATGATCCAGTCCGCCTGGGAATGGCTGCTCCCCAGGACCTCATGGGCAGCCAACTTATTCTGCCAAGAAGGGTATGATTCTTGGCTCAGCCATGTATGTGGCTCACCCTTTGGGGCATGATCTGGAGCAGGGAAATAAAAAAGCAAGGGTACCTGCTTCCCTTCTATCCGTCTACTTTTGTCAGTTGATGTGCCACACATACACAAAAGACTTCTGCACACCATCAAGCCCGAGAATAAGCATGCGAGCCAACAGTTGTCCAGTGCCTTCCACGTGCCAAGCCCGGGTCCCCAGTGCTTTGCATGCAACTCGTCGAAGCCTTTCCGCAAACCCACGAGAGGGTTATCGAGGCACAGAAGGTGAAATAACTGGCCCAAGGTCACCCAGTTAGTAAGCAGCTGAGCTGGACTTTGAACCCGGGCAGTGAGCTTCCAGAGACCAGTGTACTCTACTAAGCACGAGTCACAGGCAACGGCAACGGAGCTAAATGAGACTGTTCCTTTGCCCCAGTTCCTGCTCTGGGAGCCTCCAGGGTGCGGCCCTGCAGGAATCGGAAAGGCATCTGGCTCTGGGTTGATATAAGCGACAGGTCAACGTTACCCTGCACTCCTGACAAAAGCTAAAGCCCAAACAGAGATGTATCATAAAACTACCATTAGGATTTACAGAAAAGGGGAAACAGCTCTAGTGCTTTCTCCCACCTGTGGTTTCTGGCCTTCCCTCTGTGTTTAAAAAAAAAAAAAGGAAAAAAAGAAAACAAACAAAAAAACTAATAATTTTTCAACACGCCTACTGATCATTTTATGTCTCAGAAGAAGTCAAAACCAGGGAGGTGAAAGACTCCTCTGAACGGAATTCCCGCAAACAAGCCTGGGGGGCGGGGCAGCCCCCGAGGTGGAGCTCTGCGGGTCTGGGAAGGCAGCAAGCGGAATTCCCGCAAACAAGCCTGGGGGGCGGGGCAGCCCCCCCCCCCCCCGAGGTGGAGCTCTGGGGGTCTGGAAAGGCAGCAAGCGCTCCGGCAGCCCACAGAGGTAAGGTCAAGGAATGTCAAGGGGGAGTTACATAAGTACACTGTATGTGAATTTCTCAGTGTCAGGCGCTGCCATTTACTTTCCCCATTCCCATCAAAAAAAAAAAAAAAAAAAAAAGGCCTCTGTAGCCCAGTAAATGAGGGAAATGCCAAAGGCCTCATTTAACATTGTTGAACCCAGAAAGGACCAACGTCTTGAAAAACGTTAAGGGCCACAAAAAAGACCATGAGGGGGCGGGGGCCGGGCAGAAAGGATGTAACTAACTGAAGACAGAAGCAGCACCAATCACTAGCCTCCTGCCGCTTCCATCTTCTCTATTTCACACTCATTTGCATACATCCCATCTCCCTTCCAGGCTTGTGAGTCCCTCAAGGGCAGGAAACATGCTAGCCAGCCTCTTCAGGCACCTGGGGAAGGAGGCTGGTCATGCTGAACCCTGGGACGGGAAGCTGCCCAGGGTGTGACCTAACTTCCCATGAAGCCTGCCTGGGGAGGCCGTTCCTCGCCCCCCCCCGCCGCCCTGCCTCACACTTCCCTAATGACCCCCAAAGGTGCAAACCTCTTCAATCAGCTAGCCTCGCCTGCCCTGCTGCTCGGCCCTGGCTCTTCCTCCCCTTCCTGATCCCACTTGGAACACTTTCTTCTCTGCCCTCAAGAACCCTAGTCTTTTGCCAAAACACAACACTAGAGGCTCAGCCTTTCCCCGGAATGTTCTCTCCACCGCCTTAACTGTAACTTGGCTTTGCCCTGACGACCCTCTCTAGAAGAGGCCGCTCATTTGCTTCTCCCTTCCCCTCTTGTGGAACACACTGACCCTCCTGGTCACCTGGGCTGACAAACCTCAGTCATCTTGACTCCACCTCCCCCCCGTCTCTCTTCCTCCCACTTCTTCCTTCCCCCCTGTACTCCCCCTTCAAGGATCACTAAATCCTGCTGATTTTATCACTTCTCATACTTCTTCCGCCGTATCTCCATTGTCACTGCCTCAGCTAAGCCATTGTTGTCCCTCTCCAGAACTATATAGCTATATTTTACCCAGTTACCTGGTCTCCAGGCACCCAACACCTGGTCCATCCTATATATTGTTTCCATGTATTTCCCGCTGTGAGAGGCACTAGGGATAGACAGGAACACACAGCCCCTGCCTTCTTGGCTCATGTTCAGAATGGGTATGAAATATTGCCCCCTTCTTCACTGTAATCTGTGATAGACCCTTCTAGAATACTTTTTTTTTACTAGATCTCTCCTTAACTTTTATGAATCACTTATACATCAGACGCTTTCCAAATATTACCTTCTTTGACCCCCACGAGAACTCCACAAGGTCAATACAACTATGTATTATCCCCATTTCACAGATGAGGAAAACAAGATCTCGTTACTTGCTTCGGTTCACAATGCAAGCCGGTGACAGAGGGCAGAGTCAAGCCCAGGTCTGACTCTTGAGCCTGGGCTCTGGCTCCCACATTTTAAGGAGGACACTGAAACCTTGGAAAAGAGCCCAAACAAGATGATCGTGATGGTGAAGCATCTTGAAACCAAGTCACATGAGGAAGGAAGGAAAGAAATGAAGCCTCTTTGGCTTTGGGAAGAGTGCATTTTAAAATGCCATGGTGGGCTTCCCTGGTGGCGCAGTGGTTGAGAGTCCGCCTGCCGATGCAGGGGACACGGGTTCGTGCCCCAAAAAAAAAAAAAAAAAAAAGTTTAAAATGCCATGGTGGCTGTCTCCAAATATTTGAAGGGTTGCCATGTGAAAGAGGAAGCAAACATATTCTGTGCGGCTCCAAATGGCAGAGCTAGGCCTAGCCTAGTGGTGGAACTTACAGAGAACAAATTTCAGCGCAAGAGCCGTTTCTAACCCAGCCCTCTAATGGGAGGAGAGCGTTTAAGGAGAAGCTAGGCATCGTTTGTCAGGGCTGGTACAGGGGACATTCCTGCCTTGAATAGGCAAGTGGTCTAGATCTGCGTTTCTGTGCACATGAAAGTCACCTTGGGTTGCTTTTAAAAATACAGATGCCTGGCCCCAGCCCAGACTTATCGAAACAGAATCTTAAGGGCAGAGACCGTTAGTGAGAGAATTACAAACCAGGAAATAAGTCTGTAAAAAGGTTCACTCAAATCCTCAAAAGAAGAAATACAAATGGCTAATCAACATATGCCAACCTGGTCAACTTCAAGACTAATCAAAGGAATGCAAATTAGAACGGTGATATGCCGTTTACTGCCTACCAGATTGCAAAGGTTAAAAAATATTAATTACCGGTGTTGGCATGGGAGGGGACAAAAGAACACTCACACTTTCTGGTGCCAGAAGGGCAAATGTCAATAACTTTCTGCAGAGCAATTTAACAGCAGGTTTTTTTGTTGTTGTTTTGGGTTTTTTTGTTTTGTTTTGTTTTTTTTTGCGATACGCGGGCCTCTCACTGTCATGGCCTCTCCCGTTGCGGAGCACAGGCTCCGGACGCGCAGGCTCAGGGGCCATGGCTCACGGGCCCAGCCGCTCCGCGGCACGTGGAATCCTCCCGCACCGGGGCACGAACCCGTGTCCCCCGCATCGGCAGGCGGATTCTCAACCGCTGCGCCACCAGGGAAGCCCTAACAGCAGGTTTAAAGGAATTGTTAATGCTAAAAATGTGTCTAATGTTTGAGCAAAGCAATTCCAATGCTAGAAATTTATCCTAGAGGGACAATCTAGCATGTTTGAAAATGCCTGCTCAAAGATGTTCATTCAAATTCATGTTTATACCAGCGCTGTCCTGAAGAACTTTCTGCAGTGATGGAAATGTTGTCTCTGGGCTGTCCTACGCGGGCCAGCCGCTAGGCACACGTGGCTCGTGAGCACTTGAACCGCGGCGAGGGCAATTTAGGAGCTGATTTTTAAATCTTTAAAATTAATTTTAATTTTTTAATTAATTCAAACGTAAATGTAAATAGCCACAGGTGGCTAGTAGCTACTGTACTGGAGAGCTCATGTTTCTAACTCCTCAAAATTAGAACTTCTCAAGACCTCAAACAATAAAGGATGATTAACCTATGGTCCACCCACAGTGGAACTTTTGGCAGTCGTTAAACATGATTATGTAGATTTGTATCACTGACGTGAAGACATGTTCATGAGATATGGGTAAGTGAAATAATTATTTACAAGTTTGTATGATAAATTTGTTTAACATGCTCGGCTTGGAAAACAAATTCTATTCAGTACTATTTGGTGCTTCAAAGAGGGCTGGGCAAGGAGGCCTCTCCGGCTTCACAGCAACCTCTGCACTGGGCTGGCTGACAGATCCTTCCTTCTCCAAACCTGGAGGAGCCAACGGGAGCAGGAAGACTATTTCATGCTTACTCGCCCACTCTCTGGGTCAGTGCACGTAGAGCCCAGCTAAGTCTCTGAACTGCAGACTCGCGGGCAAAGCCCGTTGCAACTGGCTTTATTCTACCGTGTAAGTTGTTTGGTCCTCAGTTAAGTACTTTCCACAAATTCCCCTGGGAAGAGGGAGTAAGGGGAGCTGATTCATCTTCAGGCCTTCCCTAAACCTAAGGAACACTCCTTGCAGAGGTGGTAGTGTTGGCGGGTGGGGGGTGGTGTCAACAGCTGCAGACCCTGTTCGGCCATTCTCAGCTCTAGGAGAGCTTTTCTCCACTGGCTTTGTTATATGCCATCTGGCCAGGCGCCAGCCAGGGGACCACGCATGCATTGCCCTGCCTCAAGGGGCTACAACCCGTAATATCTAGCAACTCTTTCCTGATCCTTTGGCGCACAAGGAATTGAGGGTAAATTCAGCAGCAGCAAGCCAACAGTATTTAAACACCTACTAGGCGACCTTCCCAGGCTGACACAAGGACTCCTCCCAAGGGCAGCCAGAATACAACAGATTTATCAAATGCCTTTGTTCCCCCAGAGGCACAAAGAGCTACATCCTGAATTATAACAAAAACAGCGTTGCAACTCTGCATTTTAAAATGTGTATATATGTAAACACTTCTCAGTTAATCACAGACACTCTCAGGTTATAATATTCCTCCCCAAGTCTCTCTTGAGAAATCTCTGCCTGTGGTTAATTCTGTAATTATCCCTTTGCCTGGGTTAAAACTGTCTTTCATTAAAGAAAAAAAAAAATGCAGCAACAAAACGGTCTCTCTTTCTCTGTCTGCTTCGTTATATAGTTAATAGATTTGAGGAAGTACTGATAACTGAATGAAGGTTTGAATACACAACTACATGCTATATATAGCCCAGGCCTTCTGAATTTTTCAAACAGTGAACAAAACTGAATGATGTTAGCAACATGCCAAAAAGGGTATAATTGTTAAAAAAAAAAAAAAAAAAAAAGAAAGAAAACCCCCAAACAGGAAATTCTGTATATTTGTTCAGCTTGGTGGGTTTTCCAATGATGTTAGCAACATGCCAAAAAGGGTATAATTGTTAAAAAAAAAAAAAAAAAAGAAAGAAAGAAACCACCTAAACAGGAAATTCTGTATATTTGTTCAGCTTGGTGGGTTTTCCAAGTTCTAGTGAAAGATACACCACAGGAAGGCTTGCTCTGCGGCAGGAATGACTCCATATTGAAATCTAATGAAAACGCGACTCCATATTGAAGCCCTAACTTGAATGTCGTGGGTTTACAGCAGCAAGTGTAAATCCTACCTCAGCTGTCCCTAATAAACATTTTGGGTCTTAAATCAGAAAAGAATCAGACATTACGATGGCAGCTGCAATGTGGTCCACTCGCTCTCCAGCCACCCATGGCTTTGCTAACTTTGGTTAACGAGCTCTTGGTGTCAGAAAAGCAGGGGCCAAGAAAGAGAGCCCACTCCATTTAAGACTCTTTCCTTATCTCTTAATTGACTGAACTGCTTCAAAATAGCATTCACTAAGGTGCTATGAATAAGCTAAAACTGATTTATGGACATAATCTGGGTGTCCTCTTGACAAACACATACACACAGATCCAACCCAGGTTGGAACTAATGGAAACAAATGAAGATAGTCATCCACACTCGCCCATAATTTTAGGGCATCTAGGATTGTGCCTTGCACGTTGCAGGGGCTCAACAGATATAGATTTAGATTCCTAGAATCGGTTCTCCCCACCTCCCAAAATCTCAGTGTGGACCACATACCAGAGTAGTAAATAAATATCATTCCTGTGCCTTGCCTGGTAAAAAAATCTGTGGCCTTGGTCCCAAGTAAGCTAGGTTGGCGGTATCTCTCAGAAGAGTCTCCTCCCACTAACAGTTTTTTGTGCCAAAGAGTCAATGGTTACGAAGGCACCTGTGTTACCCCAAATTCTTTTTCAAACCCAAACCCCTGGACAAGAATGCTACTGTCAACTTTACGGTGCTGAGGGTGGCAGGTCAAATGCTGGTCAAATCCCAGTGGAGGTTTGCTGAGTCCCATTTATTCTCTTGAGACCATCTGTCCAATTCACAGGCTCCCTTCACACGATGTGGTAGAGGGCCAGCCACCCCTGCTTAAGCGAGGTTTTCTTTCTTCCCGAATTTAGGAAAGCGTTTCCTGTGCTAGGGAGACTGAATCACTTGTTAACAATCACCCGAGATGAGAGCCCTGGTATAAATTCCCTACCCACAGCTTGCCTTCCTCTCTTAACTGGCTGTGATGACAATCGAGGTTCCAATCTGACCCCAACAGGACCTCATTCTAAAATCAGTGAGACACACAATAAGCCAAGTCCATTAAAACAACATTAAAGGTCTGGGTTTTTAGCTCTGCTAAACAGCAGGATTAAACTTCCAAGGGTCCAGCTACGACAGAGAGATTTCTTTAAAGTCATTTGGCTTTGCACAGTTGTAGCTATTAGGGATCAGATCTTTATCTCAAAGGTACATATTTTACCTTTGATCCTCCTCCAGAACTCCCACTAATGTCAACTTTCTCCACTGTTGGGATCAGGCCCCTGGCCTCCCTTTAATGTTGGTTTTATCGCAGATTCTACAAGATCAACAGAAAAATTACAAGGAAAAGCTGTGAAGTTCCCTTCCGATGATAAGTTGTTTTAACAAAAAGAGCTCACTCTTAATGGTGAAATTTAAACACAGAAGACGACTCGCTGTAAGGTAGAGAGCATGGAGAGAGACAAAAACGAACAAACAAAAAAACCAAAGCAACAAAACAAATGCTAATTAACCAGTCTGATTGCTTCTTTAGGTTTTGACTACTGGTCCAGGAAATTGGCAAACGAGTGTCTTGAAAACAGGAGAAGGGGTAAGTGCCCGTTAGTACCCGTCCGCTGCGCTCCAGAGTCAGACAATCCGAATGAGGCTCAGGGTGCGATGGAAAGGCTCCCAGGAGGTCAGCGCGCTTTCCAATGCCCATCCCCCAGCCGTGAGCGGTGGGGCTCTGAGCCCAGGTCCTCCATCCCTGGACTGGCGCACACCATCTTCCCCCAAACCCCCATGGCCCCATCTCCTTGCCTCTGGAGCGCTCTCGGGTCTCAGGGGACACCCTCGCCCTGCGGCTGCAGACCCCGCGCCCACACGCCCCGGAAACCCGTTGTCTCCAATCCCCTCCCTCCGCGGCAGCAGCGGCGGCAGCAGCGGCGGCGGCAGCAGCAGCAGCACCCCTTCTACACCCATCACCACCCTCTCCCCAGTAACAGGAGGAAGTCGCTGTGCTTCCTCTGTTCTCACCGCCCGCCGGAGCTTGGGCGCCCGGGGCTTTTTGGGTGGGGTTCTTTTTTTGTGTACACGGTGTGTGTGTGTGCAAAACGGGCATCGCATCCTTCCGCCTAGACTGCCTCAGGTGCGGGCATCAGGGACTCTGGATCTCGTCGCGCCCGGGTCGCCGGCTCATTGTGCCGGGTCTAGGGCAGCGTGGAGTCCGCTCTCGAACTCACACCCCCGGCCGGGGCCCCAGTTCCGAGCCCCCGACGGCCCGTCGGCGTCCAGCCCGTGCGGGGCAGCCGGGCAGCCGCGGCGCTGTCAGCGGGCGCCTGGGACTCGGACCCCGGCGAGCGGCGGCCGGGGCGAAAACTTACTGAAACGGAGAAAGAGCGCGGAGCGCACCGGCCGGCCGCCGCCGACGCCGGCCCCGGCCCCGGCCCCGGCCCCGGCCCGCGAGCGCGCGCGCGGGAAGCCGCCTGGTCGCTCTCGCCCGGAGCGCGTCCCCCGGGACGCCCCGTCCCCCGGCCACTCACCAGCACTACGGAGCCCCGCACGGCCTCCGACACGCTCTGCCGGAGCTCGGCCGCCGTGCCGGGCTTGCTGAGCCGCTTGGTGAATTTGCGCACTTCGGCCATGGCAGCGGCGGGAAGGTCTTGGCTGGCGTGTTCACTGCCCCGGGCCGGGGCGGCCGCGGCCGCTGCTGCTCCAAGTGTTTACACGCCGGCCGGCCACATCGCAGCTTGGCGGCGGCGCGTCTCCCGCTGCTCCTCCCTCCCGTCCTCCGCTGCCCCTCCCTCTTTCCCTCCTTCCCTTCCTCGCTCGCTCGCCGTCCTGCCCCACGGCGGCGGCCGCTCCCGCCCCTAGAGAGCCCGTGCTCCGTGCGCGAGCAGCCCGAGGAGGAGGGTGTGTCTGGCGAGGAAGGGTGTGTGGAGGGGGAGGGAGCACTGGAGGGGGGACGAGGGTCACGAGGGAAGAGGGGGGAAGTGGCAACCGCTCGGGCTCCGCCCGCAGCTGATATTGCTGGTGCAGCCGCCTCCGGGAGGGGAGGTCTGGTTGCTTCATTTTCGTTTGGGTGTATTTGGGGGTGGGGAGGGGGGGGAACGACCCGAAATGTCTCCAAGTGTGCGGCGCGCTCTACCCCAGTGCTCGTTTCCCGCCCCGGAGGCTGCAGTGCCCGCAGGAGGGCTGGGGAACTCTCGCGTCCCCCCACCGCGCAAGCCCCCAGGACCGGGGCGGCGAGGGGCTGGGCGACAACGTGGAGCAGCCGCCTATTGTGTGCTCCGCCCGGGAGGGGGTCTAGCCGATGTCGCTGTCGAAGGAGGGAGAGCGGGTTTCCTGGCCGGAGCGACTCGCCTGGGTCCTCTGCTGCCCACACCGTTTTCTTACCCATCGATCCTCCTCACGTGGGAGGGGTCGGGGGGCAACCCCAGGAGGGAGCGGGCTTCTGGGACTGGAAACTTGCCGTGGGCGAGCCCACCCCTCCACCTCCAGCAGGGCAGGGGAGAGCTGGGTGGTGGGGCCTGAGCCTGTGGCAGGTTGTCTAGTACGGCAGAGACTGGGGGGGGGGGGGGCGGGAGCGGGGGGCGTTGGGAAGGCCATTACCTGGAGTCTGGAGGATTTACCGGTCTTCTAGAAGCTTTTACACATCCTGCTATCACCTCTCCATTTCCTACTCCTTTCCTTATTCTCTTCACCTTCCAAGAAATTGTTTCCCAAGAATCAAATAACATCTTCTAACTAGATGTAAAATAAACGTGCTTAAGACAGAAAAAAGGATGTGAATCTTGAAGTACTAGTGACCCTGTAAAACCTCCCCAAGTGCAAAGTGAGAGGCTCTACTAACCGCGGGCATTTTCTGTCTGGTTACTTAATGTGTTAAGAGTTTGAAAATGGCCAACAATTTCTGGGGAGCCATGCAGCCCTTCTAAGCGGGTTCCTACCACTGCCATGAGGGCACTTTGCCCACTTTTCACCATCTTCAAAGACCAAGCAGTCACACCTATATATAGGACTTTGTTATGAAAACAAGGGCATGGTTGATGGTTTCTGTGAATCCAGAAAAGGCCAAATCTCTTAGCAGCATGTCTATTTCAGCAGCCATCACATTAGTCCCAGTAAAGCACAGACAAAGGTTCCAGAGGGCTTGGGACCCGGAAGTCCTCTGAAGGCAGAAGCCATGTATCACCAATCTTGGCTTTGCACAGAGCGTATGTATATAAAATGTGTTAATTGTTGAATGTAGGTGGATCAGCCCGAATTCACGCCTCGGTTCCATGAGTGCCTGTGTGGCCCGCCTTGTTGGTTACCTCCAGAAAAGCCATTACACTTTTTCCTTGCCAAGAGAGCCCAGATTTGCTTCTGGTATGGAGCAGAGCCAGGGGTCTTAGGGAAGACAGACCCAGCTCCAGGTGATGAATTATGACTGGTTAAAAAGAAAATCATGATAATCTCACTCTACTAGAGGAATGGTCTTAACTCCATTCAGTTTGGGCCCATGCAATAGAAAAGAGAAGTGTGGGAGGAGAGCTCCTGAGTTTTTCCAGCTTTTAAAAAAGAGCTGTGCAGAGAGACCTCTGCTCCCCCTTCTCCCTGAGAGGGGTCTTTTCTGGTGACGCATCTGCCCTTGGCAGCCATTTTGCAACCACAAGGGAAGTTCAAGACCATCGCAGAGAGGCCAATCCAGAATTCAGACAGCATTGAACTGTTGAACCAACCCTACCTAGTACTACCTACCTCTGAGAAAAGTAAACCCTTATAGTTTATGCAACTTTTAGTTGAATATTCTGTTTCTTTCAGCCAAAAGCATCTTTACTACTACATATTCTATTGTAGCCATTAAAAGTACACAGGGTTGAACAAGACAGGCAAGGTCCCTCTTCTGGTGGAGCTTACGTTCTAGTGCAAGCAAATGAACATGTTAATTTCAGAAAGCGAGAAATACTATGTGGAGGATTAAGTTCAGGTGATAGGATAGAGAGAACTTGGAGTTGGAGACCTAATTTAGAATAGAAAGTCAAGGAAGTCTTCTTGGAGGAGGTGAAAATTGAGTGAGTCTTGAAGGAAAAGAAGCAGCCAGCAGAGATCAGGAGGTAGAGCACTCCAGGTAGAAGGAATGACAGGTACAAAGATGTGGAGAGGGGGGCAGACTTAGTGTGTTCAAAGCCAGAAAAAAAAAAAAAAAAGGCCAGCATGGTTGGAGCATAGAAGGAAGAGAAGTAGTAGGAGATGGAATCGTAGAAGAAGGCAATTTCTACAGAGCCTTGTGAGCCATTGGAAGCACATGTCACACGGATGGTATGCAAACACCATCTGGTCATTAGTAGGCTCCATGCTTATTCTTGAGACTGTAGGTTTCACTTTTTTTGCTTTAAGGCTTCTGTTTAATTACATAAACATTGAGCGTTGTGCTATGCACTGAGGGACGATGCAGGATGAATTAAATACACTGTCCATTCCCTTCAGGAAAAAAAAAGAGTCCTGTAGAGAATGTATTTATGATACAAGGAAGTATGTGATAAAGGCCATACTTGAGGTAAAGCGGGAGATCGCAAAATCACATCTGATTAGGGCCTACTGAAGGCTTCCTGTAGGAGGGGGCGTTTGAGTTTGACCTTGAAGCTGAGTAGGATTTGGACATGACTACACTCACATAGTAAAGGGAAATTGTAGAGGCAATCCTACAGCTTCCAACAGAGCATTTTATTGGGTGATTTCTTTTCCACATTTGTTAAATATCTTTGATTTCATCACAAATTTACCTATCCTAATGTTAAATTTAATTTAATTTAATGTTAACCCTATCCTAATTGAACTTGAGATTCAAGTATTAGAAATGCCATAGAGCTCTTTGACCTAGAAATTCCACTTCTATGAACCAATGCCAAATAATAACTCTCACATGTGAACTGAGATGCCTGCATAAAGATACGCATTGTATCAATGTTAATAATAGCAAACTATTAGAAACAACCTAAATACCATCCATAAGGGACTACTTTATCCTCAATTTCTAGATCAGTGCCTGGCACACAGTAGGTGCTCAAAAAATATTTGTGAGTGAATGAATGAATGCATGGACAAAACATGATTCATTCATACTAAAGAATTCTCTACAGCTATTAAGAAAGAATGAGATATATATGGATGTACTTACATGGAAAAACTCCAAAAAATATTGATAAAAAGCAAGTTGCAGAACAATTCTACTTCTGGAAAAAAATGATATTTGTGTATGTGTATCTATATCCCTACACATGAGCTAACCTGGGGGAGGGGGCTTATGGGTGGGACATGGGAGTGGAGAGCAAGAGGACTTTCACATTTTATCATCTAAATGCTGCAGACTCTCAAATTTATATTTCCAGCTTCAACCCCCAGACTTGTATATCCAATTCATCATCCCTACATGGATGTCTAATAGATACCTCAAATTAAGCACGCCCAAAACCTAACTCCTATTCTTTCTCAGCAAATCTACTCCTTCTATAATTTCCTCTATCTCAGTATATGATAGTTCTTTTCTGGTTGCTTAGGCCAAAAACCTTAGAGTCATCTCTTATTTCTTACACACCCCGCGTCTAATCTAACAGCGAATCCTGTTGACTCTGCCTTCCAAATACATTCAAGAAGGAATTCCCTGGCGGTCCAGTGGTTAGGGCTCTGCGCTTCCACTGCAGGGGGCATGGGTTTGATCCCTGGTCGGGGAACTAAAATCCTGCATGCCCTGCAGCGTGGCAAAATAAAAAACTTTCAAGGTCCAAAGACTTCTCCCATCTCTACCAATACCACCCTGGTCCCAGCCATCAGCATGTCTTGCCTAGATTATTTCAGTGGCCTCTCAACTGACACCCCACCCCCGCCCCCACGTTCCCCCTTGCCCTGCTACAGTCTATTTGTAACATACCAGCCAGTGATTCTAATCAGTCCCCCCGCCCAGTTTGTGCTTAGAGTGACCTACAAGATCCAATGTATTAGTTATCTCTTGCCGTGTAACAAATTACCCCCAAATGTGGCGCCTTAAGAGAACACACACTTGTTATCTCACATTTCCTGTGCGTCAGAAATCTGAGCATGGCTTAGCTGGGTCCCCCAGATCAGGATCTCTCACTAGGCTGTGATCAGGGCATTGGTTGAGGCTTCACTCATCTCAAGGTTCAAGTGGGTCAGGATCTCTTGCTAAGCTCGATCAGTGGTTATTGGCAGGATCTGGATCCTCACAAGTTGCTTGACTGAAGGCCTCAGTTCCTCGCTGGCAGTTGGCCACAGGCTGCCTTCAGCTCCTTGCCACATGGGCTTGTCCATAGGGCGTTTATAACATGGCAGCTGGCTTCATCAAAGTGAGCCAATGAGAGAACAAGAGACTACCAGCAAGTGGAAGCCACAGCCTTTAAGAACCTAATCTCGGAAGTGACACCCCTTCAGTTTTGCTGGCTTCTGTTCATTAGATCCAGCCCACAATCAAGGGAAAGGGTTACACAAGGGCGTTAGCACCAGGAGGTGGGGACCATTGGGGGCCATGTCAGAAGCTGCCTGTCACAGTCTAGACCACCTGTCCTACTACATCTCCTTTCCCATAACTCTCTGATCTCATCTCCTGCTAATCCTCCCCCTGTACTCTATGCTGGAGCCAGGCCTCCTTGCGATTTCTTGAAATGGCAGGCATGGCCCATCATCAGAGCTTCATCACTTACTAGTCCCTCTACCTGGAAGGCTCCTCCCCACATAGCTTCATTGCTTTACCCCCTCACTCCTTTGGACCGTGCCCAACGTCGCCTTCTCAGTTAGGCCTCCCTTGACCTCCCTGTTTAAAGTGGTAACCCTCCCTCCCATCTAACTTACCCTTCTTTATTTTTCTCTAAAACACTACCACCATTTGATGTGCTATATATGTATTTACATAGTTATTTTGTTTGTCGTCTGTCTTCTACACTAAAATTTAAGTTCCATGAGGGCAGGACATTTTGTCTGCTTTGTTCACTCTTCTAGCGTCAATGCTCAGGGCAGCGCTGTCCAATAGAAATACAGTACAAGCCACATATGTAATTTTAAATTTACTAGCAGCCACATTAAAATTCAGTAAAAAGAAGGTGGTGAAATTAATTTTAATAGTGTATTTTCTTTGACCCAATATGTCCAAAATGCTATCATTTCAACATGAAATCAATATACAGGCAGACCTGACTGTATTGTGCTTTGCGTATACTGCATGTTTTATCAATTGAAGTTTTGTTTGCTTCAAACGAATCTACTGGCACCATTTTTTCAACAACATTTGCTCACTTTGTGTCTCTGTGTCACGTTTTGGTAATTCTCACAATATTTCAAACTTTTTCTATTTGTTATTATGATCTATGATCAGTGATCTTTGATGTTACTATTGCAAGAAGATTACAACTCGCTGAAGGCTCAGATGATGGTCGGCATCTTTTGACAATAAAGTACTTTTTAATTAAGGTATGTACATTTTTAAAAACTATTTATTTATTTATTTAGCTGTGCCGGGTCTTAGTTGCAGCACGCGGGATCTTCGTTGCCGCATTCAGGATCTTCGTTGCAGCATTAGATGTAATGTTATTGCACACTTAATAGACTGCAGTAGAGTATAAACATGACTTTCATATGCATTGGAAAACCGAAAAATTCGTGCGAGTCGCTTTATTGCAATATTTGCTTTATTGCAGTGGTCTGGAACCAAACCCACAATATCTCTGAGGTATGCCTGTAAAAATTATTGATGAGATTCTTTTTTACTTTTTTTTTTCATAGTAAGTCTTCAGAATCCAGGCTTCACCCTTAGATTGTTCAGATGCTAAATTTTCATCAGAAATCCGTGATATGTATTTAGATTCATAGTATTAGTTGAAAGAGTAGATTCACACATCCAACTTGTTTAAAAGTTTTCCAATAACTGTATCGCATATCAGTTTTTATAAAATATATATAAAATATAAAATTAAATAAAATTACAAATTCAGTTCTTCAGTCACACAATCCCCATTTCACATGCTCAATAGCCACGTGTGGCTAGTGGCTATTAAGTTGGACAAGGCAGGCCTAGAACTGCCCAGCACATCAGGGTCACTCAATAATTAATTAAAATATTCAAATTTATTGTGTAAGGCTTTTCCAAAGAGAAGATATTGATGGTTAGTTGGAGAAGACAAATAAAGCAAAACGAAAGCAATCATGATGCCATGCCCACTTCTCTGGGTCACTGAGGCCTTTGTAACAAGCCAACTGTAATTGCAGAGAGCTGTAGAGACTCCAAAGCACGTTTATATCCATTAGCTCTTGCAATTCTCAACACAATCTTGAGAGGTAGGTAGAGCCAAGACTATTTTTCCCATTTTACAGATGAAGAAACTGAGAAAGCCAAGTCACGTGTTATTTGGCAGAGCCAGAAACAGAACCCAGGTCTTCTAGTTCTCTTTCCAATACACCATATGGTGTCAAGTAACCTGAATGGCCCTGAGAGGAACTCCGTCTTACTTTATCTCATTATGGATCCATCATCCATGAATTTATAGTGATGGTGTCCGATTAGATACAATAATATATGCACTATATGAGTGTCTGAAAAAGTTAAGAGCCCTATTAGAGTATGAGATATTTTAAATTATATAAACCTTACTGTGTGTACATTAACAGCCTATTGCACCACTTGGAATAATGAGAGGTTTCTTATTCCCCAGACAAAGCCACAAAGCTCACCCTCTTTTGTTACTTTTTCCGAATCCACCTCCTTCACAGAGTGTAATAAAAATCCTCTACCCATAAATTGTTTGTGGATTCAAGGATAACCCTTTCCCCTACCAGAGGCTAATGATATGTCTCTGAAAATGCAAATGTAGGGGTCTTGAGTATTTCGAATGTTGTTGAAAGTACTAGGTGTAACTTTGTACTGTAAATGCATGTTCCTAAATGGGAAACTCATAAAGAGACCGAATGGTCCAGGCTGGGGAAGGAAGATGAGAACTTGGCGCTGGGCAAGTTGAGCGGAAGCCATCTCTGGAGCAGAGTTGAAGAGAGCAAAGGACGACTTTCAGCAGCCTTTAGGGGCAGATAGGTTGCATCCAGGAAATTGCAGGGACCAAGATCAGAGCAGGAAGAGGACAGGGAGGGCAGGCACTTAGAGCTGCAGCAGACTTTAGAAAGCAACTAGCGACTAGATTCTGGTTCAAACTGCTTCATTGTATAGGAGGCAAGATGGGCTTTAACTCAGACACAGGAAAAGAAAACACTTAGGAGAAGGGACCATGTCACAGACCAGAGAAGGCACCTGGCCTGACACCTACTAGGTGTGCTATCAACATTTACTGAACAAAAAGGACCTAACTTCTACTGATGCCAAAAAGAGGGCCTCGTGGATATAAATGCAACCAAGCCTGGAGGGCACACTAAGGGAAAAGGAGAGGAGTGAACGTTTACTGAGCTCCTACGATGTGCCCGGTGCCATGATGACTTCTGTGATCTGACCGCCCTGGAGAATTAACAGGAGCTGAACAACCCAGATGGTCAGGGCCTATGAGAAGGTTTATCATCAACACGAGCAGAAGAGTATGGTGGGTGTGCACTAGGGCAGCAGGTCCCCAACCTTTTTTGGCACCAGGGACCCGTTCGTGGAAGACAGTTTTTCCACGGATGGGGCGGGGTGAGGGGGTGGGGTATGCTTCAGGTGGTAATGCGAGCGATGGGGGGATGGGGAGTGGCGGATGAAGCTTCGCTCGCTCACCCTGCGCTCACCTCCTGCTGTGCGGCCTGGTTCCCAACAGGCCTTGGACCGGTACTGGTCTGCGGCCCGGGGGTTGGAGACCCCTGCACTAGGGCACAAGAGTCGAATTGAACTGGGTTCAAATCCTGGTTTCCGACTCTCTAGCAAAGTAAGCACGAGCAGGTCATTTTTCCCCATCGGCAAAATGGGAATAACCACTAGTACCTGGCTTCCATGTTTATGGAAATTTAATGAAATAAATTGTCTGGCACACAGTAAGCTATTAAATAAGCATTAGTTGTCTGTGGCAGATGTTGTGTTTCCCAAAGATGCTACAGCGGGATCTCCCATCCCACATGCTCTTTTTACAACATGACTTTGACACTTCTGCCTTCAAGACATGACCAGCTACATAATTTTCTGGGCTTGGCGTGAGGTGCAAATGCAGGGCCCCTTGCCTGAAATGTATTCAGAATTTTACATTTACGTTTCCAACAACAGGAGAACATTAAACCAAGCATGGAGCCCTTCTGAGGGTGAGGCCCTGTGTGGCTGTACAAGTTGCACACGCATGAGGCCAGGGGTCTGTGTTGCCTCTCCCGGAATCCAGGTGGGCTTGTGACCATGGCAGGATGACACAATGTGACTTCTGAGGCAAGATCATAAAAAGTGATACATTGTCTATGTGGTTCTTTTTTGATACCTGTTTGGAGCCCTGAGCTGCCATTATGAGCAGTCTATCTGTCTCCAGGCCACCATGCATGGAGGAAACCCAGACTGGCCCCTGTGGAGAGGCCACATGGAGAGGCTCTCAGGCTACATGAAGTGAAAAGAATGCCTGAGCAGTCTCCTGCCGCTCTGGTGCCCCTGCAATTCCAGCTTCAGTCACCATCTGACCACAATCACCTGTGAGGCTCTGAGCCAGAACCGTCCAGCTGAGCCCTTCCTGAAATTCCTGACCCACAGAAACCATGAACAATAATAAAATAAGTGTTGTTCTCCTAAGCCCCTAAGTTTTGGGGTGATCTGTTATACTGCATTTGATAACTGGAACACTATCATTAAAACAAAGAATTAAAACAGCCAGTCCCAGGAGTGGAAGTGATATATATCAGAATGAAAGGAACTGCGTCTGAATGTGTGAAACTTGTTTGGATCCTGTTTCAATCAAACTAGCTTTAAGAGAATTTTGAGACAATTGGAAATATTTGAATATGGATTGGGTATTAAATGATGTTAAGGAATAATTGTTAATTTTGTTAGATATGACCATAGCATGATGATTATGTTAAAAACCAGTCTTTATAGATTTGAGATGCATACTGAAGTATTTACAAATGAAATGACACGACCTGGGATTTGCTTAAAAATGCTTCCAAAAGCACCAAGACCTTTCAATGGGGAAAACATAGTTTCTTAAGCAAATGGTTCTGGGACAATCAGATTTCCACATGCAAAAGAATGAAGTTGGACCTCTACCTCACTCCATATATGAAAATTAACTCAAAATGGCTCAATAGTTTAATTATAAGCACTAACACTGTAAAACTCTTAGAAGAAAACATAGGGGTTTATCTTTATGACCTTGGATTTGGCATTGGATTCTTAGATTTGACACCAAAACCACGAGCACCAAAAGAAAAAGATAGATAAACAGGACTTTCAACAAAATCAAAAACTTTTGTGCATCAAAGTACATTATCAAGAGGGTGAAGAATGGGGAAAATATTTGAAAATCATATATCCGATAGAAGTTTAGTATTCAGTATATATAAAGAATTTTTATAACTCATCAAGAAAAAGGCAAACAACCCACTTAAGAAAATGGGCAAAGGACTTGAATAGACATTCCTCCAAAGACATATAAATGGCCAAGTAACACATGAAAAGATGCTCAACATCATTGGTCATTAAAGATATGCAAATTAAAACCACAATGAGATACTACTTCCCACCCACTAGGATGACTGTAATAAAAAATAATAATAATAGGGCTTCCCTGGTGGCGCAGTGGTTGAGAGTCCACCTGCCGACGCAGGGGACATGGGTTTGTTCCCCGGTCCGGGAAGATCCCACATGCCACGGAGCAGTTGGGCCCGTGAGCCATGGCTGCTGAGCCTGCACGTCCGGAGCCTGTGCTCCGCGACGGGAGAGGCCACAGCAGTGAGAGGCCCGCGTACTGCAAAAATAATAATTATAATAATAATAATAAAGAGACTATGCTGCTGAATTGACCAGCCCTGCACCTTGGACCTCTGGTTGTTCAAGACCATAAATGTTCTCATTGTTTAAGCCACTTTTAAGAAGGCACTCTTTACTTGCAGCTGAAAGCATCCTGACTGATAAGAGTTGTTAAACTGGTCTCTCCAGTCAGATAGGCAGGAATAAATAAATAGATAAACAAACGAACAAATAAATAAATAAATGGAAGGGAGAGAGGAAGAAAATAGCAAGCATTGGCCAGTATGTGCAGGAATTGGAATCCTCATACATTGCTGGTGGGAATGTGAAATGGTGCAGCTGCTGTAGAAGAACATTTTGGCGAGTCTTCAAAAAGTTAAACATGGAATTACCATATGCTCAAGCAATTCCAATCCTAGGTATATATCCAAGAGAAATGAAAGCATATGTCCATACAGAAAGTTTACATGAATGTTTATAGCAGCATTATTCATAATAGCCAAAAGATGGACACAGCCCAAATGTCCATCAGTAGATGAATGGGTAAAGAAATTGTGATCTAGCATATAGTAAAATATCTTCAGCCATAAAAAGGAATGAAGTACTGATACATGGTACAACTTGGATGAACCTTGAAACCATTATGTTAAGTGAAAGAAGCCAGACACAAAATGTCACACATTGTATGATTCTATTTACATGAAAAACCCAGAAAACGCAAATCCACAGAGACAGAAAGCAGATTAGTGGTTGCCAGGGGTTGTCAGAGGGGGAGTGGCGAGCATTACTTAATGGATACAGAGTGTTCTTCTTGGATGATGAAAAAGTTTTAAAACTACAGAGAGGTGGTAGTTGCACAGCATTTTGAATGCACTGAATGCCACTGAATGGTTACGTCTTTAAATGATTAACTATAGAATATTATTCAACTTTTAAAAAGAAAGAATTCCTGTCACGAGCTACAACATAGCTGAACCTTGAGGATGTTATGCTAAGTGAAATAAGCCAGTCACAAAAGGACAAAGAGTGTATGATTCCACTTGCGTGAGATATCTAGAGTGGTCAGAATTATGGGAACAGAAACAGAGTGATGGTTGCCAGGGCCTGGGGAGAGGAGAAAATAGGGAGCTGTTCAATGGGTATAGAGCTTCAGTTTTGGTAGATGAAAAAGTTCTAGAAATCTGTTACACGACAATGTGAATATAGTTTACACTACTGATCAGTACACTTAAAAATGGTTAAGAGGGTAAATTTTATATTATGTGGTTTTTATCACAAGTAATTTTTTTTTTTTTTTTTTTTGCATTACGCGGGCCTCTCACTGTCGTGGCCTCTCCCGTTGCGGAGCACAGGCTCCGGACGCGCAGGCTCAGCGGCCATGGCTCACGGGCCCAGCCGCTCCGCGGCACGTGGGATCTTCCCGGACCGGGGC
>NC_041234.1:91981747-92023440 GCF_002837175.3 Physeter macrocephalus | reverse complement strand
GTGGGATCCTCCCGGACCGGGGCACGAACCCGTGTCCCCTGCATCGGCAGGCGGACTCGCAACCACTGTGCCACCAGGGAAGCCCATCACAAGTAATTTTTAAATAAAAAATGGTTAATTGTATGTTGTATGAATTTAAGCTCAATAAAAAAATACTACAGCAAAAAAAAATGGGGGAGTGGTGGTAGATGAGACAAGATTAACAAAAAGCCAACAATTGTTGAAGTGGGTTAGGGGTACATGAGGATTCATTATACTGGTCTTCCTGCTGTTGTGTATGATGTATATAAAATTTTCCATAATGAGAAGTCAAGAGAGAAGTTGTGCTTGTCAAACTGTATCTATATAATACATATTGTCTGTTTTCAGGAACTGCCTTACTCTAAAAGTCTAAAGTTAATCATGCCCCGATAAACTGCTTGTGTCTGCTGGTTTGGCATGGATAAGGTGGAAAAAAAAAAAAAAAAAGACTGCCAAGGAAGACAGAAAGTGTTGGGAACGATGATGCCTAAGGGAACACATTCATATAATTGTTCTTATTATGTGATAATCTGCCTTATTAAATGGTGTGCCATGCCCAACAGCTACTAAAAGTCCATAAATGATCACTAGGAGAAGGAAAACACGATAGTCAGGGAATTAATGCATAGGCAGCATTTACCAACTAAACATCATACTAAAATATATTGTCCTCCCCTGTGACTGCAGTTTCGGTGACACTCAGAATTATGTATTAAACAAATGCACCACCAGGGCTGCCACAATGAACAATTCTAGAGAACACCAACCACATCGTAGACTATGTGAGGGGCACCCCCTGGGGACGTGGAGGGACAATCTGTTCAGTCGCATGCAAGTGGCCCCAACTCATTCTCTGCACTCCCCAGGGATATTTTAGTTGGGAAAAAAGTTATAAACAAACAAGTAAACAAAAGAAACAAAACCCAGAGTCTTGTAATCTTGAGTCTTAATCTAACAAAGTTAGAATTTCTAATTACAAGTGAATATAAACAAATAGAGCCTTTGATTTCTAAAAACTCAGGAGCTGAGTTCTCTAGAATGAAGGAATGATTTCTGAAGTAGCTGAATTAAAACATGCCTAAATATGGTAAAATTGCATTTGTGTTCCCCCCTTTGCTCCAGTGAACCTATTCCAAATGATTTCTTCATATTAAGATGCAATTACGCAGACGTAGAGAATGGACTTGAGGACACGGGGAGGGGGAAGGGTAAGCTGGGACGAACAGAAACTAACACACCATTGTAAAGCAACTGTACTCCAATAAAGATGTTAAAAAAAAACAAAACAAAGTGAGAGAGTGGCATGGACATATATACACTACCAAACGTAAAATCGATAGCTAGTGGGAAGCAGTCGCACGGCACAGGGAGATCAGCTCGGTGCTCTGTGACCATCTAGAGGGGTAGGATAGGGAGGGAGGGAGGGAGACGCAAGAGGGAGGGGATATGGGGATATATGTATATGTATAGCTGATTCACCTTGTTATAAAGCAGCAACCAACACAACATTGTAAATCAACTATACTCCAATAAAGATGTTAAAAAAAGAAAAAGATGCAATTAAAACAAAATACAGTTGACCCTCGAACAACATGGATTTGGAGTGCGTGGGTCCACTCATACACAAATTTTGTCAATAAATACATACTACAGTACTACACGATGCGAGGTTTGTTGACCCCGAGGATGGAAAACTTAGGATAGGGAGGAACTGCAGATATGGAGGGCCTACTGTAAAGTTATACTCAGATTTTCTGCTGTGTGTGTGGGGGTCAGCGTCCCCAAACCCTGAGTCGTTCGAAGGTCAACTGTATAGTGGGGTGGTGGTTAAATGGGTATACACACACACGCATACATCTCTATATATCTATATTTTTACAATTATAGCTCAATAAAGTTGAATATGTTTGTATATATATAAATAGGTACATATATACTATATATATTTATATAATATACACACATATCTAGATATCTATATATGTATTGATATATAAATATACAAACACACATTCATTCTATATAGATATATAGAGAGAGAACGCTTTATTATTTACAATTATAGCTCAAAAAAGTTGAATGTGTTGGTATATATATATATATATAAATATGTACTTATATACTATATATGTATTTATATAAATGCAATATTTACATATCTATTTATGTGTGTGTGTGTGTCAACGTTGGCATGCTTGAAGGCTCAATCTTTTAAAAATTTATTTATTTATTTGGCTGAACCGGGTCTTAGCTGCAGCATGCGGGATCTTTAGTTGCGGCATGAGGGAGGGATCTAGTTCCCTGACCAGGGGATTGAACCTGGGCCCCCTGCATTGGGAGCGCGGAATCTTAACCACTGTGCCACCAGGGAAGTCCCAAGGCTCAACCTTTGCATCTCTTCTCTGGCTACTCCTCTTGCTCCTTTGCTGATCTGATCCAGTGTTCGTGGCTTTATATACCATCTGTACTAGTGCTATCCACTAGAAATATAATGTGAGCCACATATACCATTTTAAATCTTCTAGTAGCCACATGAAAAGAAGCAGGTGAAATTCATTTTAATATATTTTCTTTAACCCAATAGAGCTGAAATATTATAATTTCAACATGTGATCAATATGAAAGAAATATTCATGAGATATCTCACTTTCTTTTTCCTGTACTAAATCTTTGAAAACCTGTGGGTGTTCTACACTTACAGCACATCTCCATCCAGACTAGCCACCTTTGGCGTGCTCAGTAGCCACGTATATTAGACAGCCCACATCCAGATTTACTTCTCCACCTCAGACCTCTCTCCGGATCCACAGACTTGTACTTCCAAGTGTCTACTCAACCAAATCTACCTGAATTTAGTAGAGGCATGTCAAAATTAATCTGCCCAAAACAAAGCTTTTCATCTCCCCCCAGAATTATTCCAGAGGCTTACACATCTCAGTGAATGGCAACTCCATTCTTCCAGTTGTTCAGGCCCCAAACCTTGGAGCCAAACTAGACTCCTCTCTTTCTCTCACACCCTACATCCAGTCCATCAACATATTCTGCTGGCTCTACCTTACAAATATAAGATCATTTTTCACTGCCTCCGCTGCCAATACTCTGGTCCAAAGAGCCATCATCTCTTACTTAGGTGATACATCGGTCTCCCAAGGTGTCATCAGCCCTTCTTGCTCGCAGCCTCGGCCCCTTCAGTTTGTTCACAACACAGCAGCCAGCGTAATGCTGTTCAAATGAAACTCAGGCCACAGCAGTCTGCTCAAAAACTCCACTGACCCCTCATTTCACTCAGCAAAAGCCAAAGTTCTTGCCCTCCAGTGACCTGTCTGCACTCCTCACTATTCTCCCTCTGGTTCCCTCACACCAGACCTACCAACTTCCCTGCTGTTTCTCGAACACTCCAGGCAGGCTCCAGCCTCCAGGCATTTGCCCTTGCTGTCCATTCTGTCTGGAATGTTGTTACCCCAGACATCCCTGGGGCTCCCTCTCTCCCCATTCCAACCTTTGCTCAAATGAGGTTCTCAGTGAGGCCTTCCCTAAACACCCTATCTAAAATTGCAACCCAGGGGCTTCCCTGGTGGCTCAGTGGTTAAGACTCTGCGCTCCCCATGTAGGGGGCCCGGGTTCGATCCCTGGTCAGGGAACTAGATCCCACATGCATGCCACAACTAAGGAGCCCGCCTGCCATAACTAAGACCCAGTGCAATCAAATTAATTAAAAATAAATATTAAAAAAATAATAAAAAATAAAATTACAACCTACCTCCACCCCCAGACTCCCTATCTTTTTCTCTTCACTGTTTTATTTTCTTCCCAAATGGCTTATTACCTGTATATTTTCTTCAGTGTATCTTTCCCCAGCTCTGTGTGAGAAGAGCTTTTTGTCTGTTTTGTTCATCACTTTTATCCACAGCACCTAGAATAGTGCTTGGCACATAGCAGGTGCTCAGTAAATATTTGTCAAACGACTGAATGATGTAAAACTCCTATTCAGCACAATTGTTCATATGAAGAAAGTGTGAGATAAAAAGACACAAAAGCACTGTTCTCATCTTTAAACATTGCTTTTTATATGTCACATTTTATAACAAAACTTGAAAACACAAGATATCAGAGATTAATATATTTTGTTCTTAATAAAATAAAAATAATCTAATCTTTGAATGTGTTATCATAGGTATTTAGGTGTCTTACTAAATGTATAAAGCCTGTGAATCAAATTGTAATCATTTCTTGTAGCAATTAATTTACCAGTAAAACTTTTTTGTTGCTTGGTTGTCCACTTTAATTCAAATGAGCATTATATCTTGAGCTCCTGGTGGAGTTCCAGCCAAACATGATCATTTTAATTTTGGTCAAATACAGGTGGGAAATGCTGCTTAGTCTATTAACTTGTGTGAAACTACTCCATCTTCTTGGTCCTTTACCCGATTTTCTGGACTGCCTCCAGCTTGGTGACTTCATATGGTCACTTGCTCTTCTTCTGACTTCTGAATATAAGAGCCTGAATCTCTCCACATCAAGTGCTATGCCATTGTATTTGCTTTGCCGCTAGTAGTTAGAGAGCAAAATTCCCCCTTAGAGAATTTATTTTTTGTATCTAATCCTTAATGGCTATTGACTTTAGTTTCATATGTCTCTTGAAATGGCTGGAAATGTCTACAGAGTCAGTGTATTTTTGACTTCTTGTTCTCCTCACAGTACTCCAAGTGAAAAGTTTTCTGAGATTTTCTCTTTCTGCAATTATGACTGGTAGTCCATTTGAAACTTTGGGTCTGGGATCATCCTAAATGTTAAATTCTTTCTTCATACCCTCTTTGCACAAGCTAAAAATTTGAACAAATATATAATATAGATACATATAATTATGTATATATCATATTTATGCATGTATTTACATATCTGTTCATCATAACAGATTTTGAATAGTCTGTTAATTAGTATCATGAATGATTAAAATATATTCCATATATATACACAGACAGAGAGAGTCATAGGTATTTAGGTGTCTTACTAAATGTATAAAGCCTGTGAATCAAATTGTAATCATTTCTTGTAGCAATTAATTTACCAGTAAAACTTTTTTGTTGCTTGGTTGTCCACTTTAATTCAAATGAGCATTATATCTTGAGCTCCTGGTGGAGTTCCAGCCAAACATGATCATTTTAATTTTGGTCAAATACAGGTGGGAAATGCTGCTTAGTCTATTAACTTGTGTGAAACTACTCCATCTTCTTGGTCCTTTACCCGATTTTCTGGACTGCCTCCAGCTTGGTGACTTCATATGGTCACTTGCTCTTCTTCTGACTTCTGAATATAAGAGCCTGAATCTCTCCACATCAAGTGCTATGCCATTGTATTTGCTTTGCCGCTAGTAGTTAGAGAGCAAAATTCCCCCTTAGAGAATTTATTTTTTGTATCTAATCCTTAATGGCTATTGACTTTAGTTTCATATGTCTCTTGAAATGGCTGGAAATGTCTACAGAGTCAGTGTATTTTTGACTTCTTGTTCTCCTCACAGTACTCCAAGTGAAAAGTTTTCTGAGATTTTCTCTTTCTGCAATTATGACTGGTAGTCCATTTGAAACTTTGGGTCTGGGATCATCCTAAATGTTAAATTCTTTCTTCATACCCTCTTTGCACAAGCTAAAAATTTGAACAAATATATAATATAGATACATATAATTATGTATATATCATATTTATGCATGTATTTACATATCTGTTCATCATAACAGATTTTGAATAGTCTGTTAATTAGTATCATGAATGATTAAAATATATTCCATATATATACACAGACAGAGAGAGAGAGAGAGAGAGAGAGAGAGAGCACCATGGTCTGAATGTTTGTCTTCCAAAATTCATATGTTGAAATCCTAATGTGATTGTGATTAGAAGATGGGGCCTTTGGGAGGTGATTAGATCATGAGGGTGGAGCCCTCATGAATGGGATTAGTGCACTTATAAAAGAGACCTCACAGAGCTCCCTCACCCCTTCCACCATGTAAGGATGCAATGAGAAGTCCATGACCCAGAAAAGGCTTCTCACTTGACTATGCTGGCACACTGATCTTGGACTTCTGGCTTCCAGAACTGTAAGAAATAAATTTCTATTGTTTATAAACTACCTAGTCTGTGGTATTTTGTTATAGCAGCCCAAATGGACTAGGACACATATATACATATACATACATTCGTACACACGTGTATATGTGTGAATATGTATGTATGTACATACATACATAAAGTTGTGTATATACTTCCCATGCATATTTTTCTACTTTTGCTGTATATATATTTACCCATAAACAGTATGTAGTACCTCCCCTCCCTCTCATTGCCCATCTTCTAAAATTAATAGGCTTCCACCAATCTTCTTCCTTTGTCTCTTAGTTACCTGCCACCTGGACTCTCATCTCTGCATGACACAATCTTCTCACCTGAAAGTCATCACCATATTCAATAACCTTTCCTCAGTCCTGATTACCTGACTCCACATTGTTCTACATCCCCTCCCTCTTGAACCTCTTCTTCATTAAACGCTCTTATGGCCTAGAGTCTGTGACATGATGAAAAGGTGGGGCTCAGGGAAAATGTCCTGCTTTGTCACTCCCTCTTTGCAGGTTAGTTTCCTGTCCCAACCTCCAGCTTCACGCATCCTAAATACATTTCTAGCTGGATGTTCTGCTGCTTCTTTAAGCTGAACATGTCTGAAATATATAGTTCCTTATCTTCCACACAGCCTGCTTCTCTAGCTTCTTTCTGTCAATGACAGCATCACCATACATGAAACCTGAGTCATCTCTTACTCCTTCCTTGACTTCACACCCACACTCTGTCGATCACCCAGGCTTGTTGATGTTTTTTAAAAAACTGTTTTGAATTTATGAAATCTTTCAAACACATAGAAAGGAGCATAGAATAACACGTATTTAACCACTGCTCAGACATGACAGATCTTAATATTTCACCACATGAGCTTCAGAGGTTTTCTCCTTTTTTTCTTTTAAACATTTTTTCCAGCTTTATTGAGATATAATTGACATATATGTTGGTATAAGTTTAAGGTGTACAGCATTTTTTCCAGCTTTATTGAGATATAATTGACATATATGTTGGTATAAGTTTAAGGTGTACAGCATAATGACTTGATGTACCTATATTGTGTAATAATTACCACAATAAGTTTAGTTATTATCTATCTCCTCATATAGTTACAAATTTTTAAAAAGTTTTTCAATAAATAAGACATTATTAATACATTTGGAATCTCCTCTGTACCTTTCCTCAATCTTATTCCCCACTCCCTTACAGGTAACCGCTATGTAAATTTTATGTATAACTTCCCATGCATTACTACCTATGCATTTAGCCATTAACAATATATAGTATTGTTTTGTGTATTTAAAATTTTTACATAAATGATATATTGTACATACAACTTGCTTTTGTAATTCAACATAATGATTTTGAGTGTTATCCATATTAATACATTTATATCTAGTTCATTCCTCTGAACTGCTATATATACTATTTCACTGCATGAATATACTACAATTTATTTACCCATTCTCCTATTGACTTGGAAGTTATTTCCGATCTTTCAGTATCACGAATGATACTGGATGAACATTCTTGTACATGTTTCCTTGTACACCTATGTAAGAGTTTCTCTGGAGTTTGTATAACCAGGACTATCCTCACCTTTTCCATAAACTAGCACATTGTTCTTCCAAGTGGTGATACAGTCTTGCACAAGCAATTTATGAAAATCCCCCTTTCTTCTCATCCTCGTGATTATTTGGTATTATCAGACTTTCTTCTAAAAGCATTGACATTCTCTTTTCATATTTAAGTATTTAATTAGCCTGGGATCTAATTTCGTGCATGGTGTGTGATAGGGATCTAATATTATCAATCTCTTTCAATTAGGACAACTAATTGTTCTAGCACCATTTAGTGAACAGTCCATCCTCCCTCCTCTTATTTGTCAAGTCACCTCTGTCATATATCAAGTTTCCATATATGGGTGAATCTGTTCTGGTTTCTCTGTTCCAATCCATTGAACATCTTATCTATCCCTGTACCAATACCACAACGTCTTCATTGCTATATCTTTACAATGTCATCATATCTCATAAGGAAAATCCTCTCATATTGTTCTCCTTCAAAGTATGTTGTTTATTGGCACTTTTCTATTCCATATGATAGGTTGGAGGATCAACCTGTCAAATGTTACATACACACAAAAATCTCCAGGGATTCTTATTGGAATTGTATTGAATTTATAGATCAACTGGGGGAAAATTGATCTCTTTATGATATTGAGTCTTCCCATCACTGAGCATGGTACACCTCTCTCTTTAGTAATGTAATAGTTTTTACCAGAAAAATTTTACCTAGCGTTTGTTAAATTTACTTAACAAAAAAGCTATTTGATAGTTTTTGTCCTACTGTATGATTTTTTTTTTCTATTTTACTTTTTGGTTAGTCATTTTTAGCATATAGAACCCTACTGAATTTTTAACATTGATGTTGTATCCAGTAATCATGCTGAATTCTCATATGCGATCTAATGGTTTGTGGATTATCTTAGATTTTCAATAAGTAGATGATCATCTGCAAGTAAGAATAGCTTTGTTTCTTCCTTTCCAATTCTTATACTTCTTTTTTTTTTCTCTTTTTACTGCATTGGCTAGACTGTCCAGTACTATACTGGTTAGCAGGCACAATTTCTATATTAATAAGAATGCTTTTAAAGTATTATGAACATTAAGGATGATGCTTGCTGTAAAAGTTTTAGTAGATACCCTTTATCAATTTAAGAATGTTTCCGTCTACTCCAAGCTCGCTAAAGATTTTATCATGAATGAGTGATGAATTTTATCAGATGCTTCCCCCCCCACCCCACTGCTCTATTGATGTGATCACATATTTTGTTCACCTTAATCCATTAAGTGGTGATCACTAAACTGTAAAAGCGTGATTTACATTAAGTGATTTTCTGATGTTGGAACTTTTCTTCCACCCCTGGAATAATTTGGTTCTTTCTACAAAATGTACAGTATCCATTCCTTTTTTTTCCATTCCCATGGTTACCACTCTATTTTATAGTCATTGTGGACAACAACAGACTGCACACTGCCATCATTACATCTTTCCCAAAGACTGTTTTTATCATGTTTTTTGGCTTGAAAATGCTCATAGGCTCCCCATTATCTAGAGAATAAGGTCAAAATGCCTTTACCTGACTCCCAAATATCTTTCAAATCATTTACATCATTTTCTAACTCCTTTCCAGCTGGGCTGATTTTACTCATTATCCCCCAAACATGCCTTTCCTTTTCCCACATCTGTGCCTTGCCTCACAGGGACCACAACATTTTTGATCCAGAGGAGACATTGTAGATTTTTTAGTACAATCCCTTCATTTTTCTAAAGACAATGGAAAACCATTGAAGAGTTTTAAGCCAAAGAGTAATATAACCCACCTTAATGTTTTTCTAAGATTACTATGGCTATTTTGTGGAGAATGGATTGTAGGGGCCAAGAAGGGAAGCAAGAAGACCAGTTAGGAGACAATTATAGTAGCTCAGGTAAGAGATGATGGTAGCTTGAACTAGAGTAGTAACAGTAAAGATGAAAATATGCAGACAAGTTTGAGATACATAAATATATCTCAAATAAATACATATCTTTATAGCTCAATAAATATATATTGTTATATATCTCAAATATACATATTATATATATCAAATCAAAAATATATCAAATATATATATTTGAATATAGCACTCACAGGACATGTTGAAGAATGGATGTCAGGCCTGTGATGTCAGGACAAGAAAGAACCAAGAATGACTCCCAAATTTAGGGCTTTAAAAATTGGCTGGGGAATTCCCTGGCGGTCCAGTGGTTAGGACTCTGTGCTTCCATTGCAGGGGGCACGGGTTCCATCCCTGGTCAGGGAATTAAGATCCTGCGTGCCACAAGGAGTGGACAAAAAAAAAAAAAAAAGGCTGAATGTTTATGCCATTTATTGATATGGGAAAGACTAGTGGGGATTGCAGAAGACTTTGGAGAAGTGATCAAAGTTAAATTTTGGATATGCTGAGTTTGAGATGTTTGTGAGAAAGCCAAGTGAAATTCTCTAACCCTGCCTGTGGACTCCATGTATTGGCCTCTCTACATGGAATTACCATAGTATACCCAATGATGGGGAAAGGCAGGTTCTCTTTCCTTCTATTAGATATGGAAATCTCAGCATTTTTTATGCCTACTCTTCTCATCTATTCCTATAATCCCCTGCTGAAGCAAGTGGTCTGAGGCTGTTCCTTAATGGTAGCCAGTGACTGGACCGGAGATGGGCACTTAACCAATTACGTCAATGCATAGACTGGCTGGCAACACCTGAGTTGGCTTGTTGCAATAGTCTCTGCCCACTAGGGATGTTAGTAGTTAGCTTGTTCAGAGTCTCTTCTTCAGAAATCAAATACTTGGTATTAGAAGAAAGGAGAAAACATATAAAGAGGAGACAGCATCAGAGTCTTGTTGACAGTGCTAAACTGAAGATCTACAATTCTTTTAGCTGAAAGAGTGGCAACAATCCCTACATCTTCCTTCCATCAGGGAAGAAAAGGACAGGGAAGAAACTCCCTTACAATGAGAAAATATTTTTAAGCCTCTATAAAAATGTAAGCCACGCGCAGCAACGAAGACCCAACGCAGCCAAAAATAAATAAATAAATTTATTTTTTTAAAAAAGTAAGCAGTAGCTACAAATTTGACTTATAGAAAAACTACTGTAGGGCTTCCCTGGTGGTGCAGTGGTTAAGAATCCGCCTGCCAATGCAGGGGACACGGGTTCGATCCCTGGTCCGGGAAGATCCCACATGCCACAGAGCAACTAAGCCCGTGTGCCACAACTACTGAGCCTGCGCTCTAGAGCCTGCAAGCCACAACTACTGAGCCCACGTGCCGCAACTACTGAAGTCCCGCGCCTAGAGCCTGTGCTCCGCAGCAAGAGAAGCCCCTGCTTGCCGCAACTAGAGAAAGCCCGCGCGCAGCAACAAAGACCCAACAGAGCTAAAAATAAAAAATAAATAAATAAATTTATTTTAAAAAAACCTACTATATATGTATTTGGAAAAAACTTTTCTATTTGATTTTTAAAAATCAAGATCACATATATTAATTTTTCAAAAAACCTTTCTTTAAAAATGTAAACATTGTTGCTTCATAAGAACTGATATACAAATATTTCAATCACAACACTATAAAATTTTTGTAGAATAACATTATCTAGAAAACTTGGAAATAAACCTCTATATTGAATATAAGTATTCAATCTATTATAGAATAGCCATTTAAAAATCATATTTTCTTTAATGATTTGAAAAAATGCCAATATTAATTTTTTAAGTGAGATTTTAACAACTGTAGATATAGTATTATCTAGTTAGTAGATAATAAAAATTAGTATAGTATCCTAATAGTGTATGTATGAGTATACATTCCTTTTGGTCACAGCCCCTAGAAGATGCTAGTGGTAGCATGCCAGGCATTGTTGCCCTATCCCCCAGGGCATGTCTTCCCTCTCTTCCAAGCAAAAAGCCTCCTTTTAACTAGAACCTCTGAAAACGCAACACTTATTTCTACCTCAGGGCCTTTGTACTGCTTCTTCTTGCTTCCTGGAATGCTCTCTCACTTTATTTTATTTTTCTAAATTTACCTCTTTTTAAAAATTGATTTATTTTTACTGAGGTATAATTGACATATAACATTGTATAACTTTAAGAAATACAACGTGCTGATTTGACACATTTGACATTTTGATATATTACAATATGATTACCACCGTAGTGTAAGTTAACACCTCCGTTATGTCACGTAATTATCATTTTTTTTGTGGTGAGAACAGTAAGGATAATACAATACTGTATGATAAACTTCAAAGTTCCTAAGAGACTTTGAAGTTTGTAACACAGTATTGTTGTTGCCTATAGTCACTATGCCATGTATTAGCTCTCCAGGACTTACTTATCTACTGGTTTCAACTTTGTACCCATAAACAACATCTCCTCAGTTCCTTCCCCACTCACCCCGAGCCCCTGGTAACTGCCATTGTACTCTCTGTTTTTAAGAGTTTGGCTTTTGTAGATTCCACATATAAGTGAGATCCTACCCTTTGCAACAGCATGGATGGATCTTGGCATTATGCTAAGTGAGATAAGTCAGACAGAAGACAAATACTGCATGATCTCACTTACATGTGGAATCTAAAAAAAAAACCCAGGGAATTCCCTGGCTGTCCAGTGGTTAGGACCCTGTGCTTCCACTGCAGGGGGCACAGGTTCAATCCCTGGTCAGGGAACTAAGATCCCACATGCTCCACAGCGTGGCCTAAATAAATAAGTTTTTTAAAAATAAAAAATAAATTAAAAAAAAATAACCAAATTTATAGAAACAGAGATCAGATCTGTGGTTGCCATAGGGCATGAGGAAACTGGGTGAAAGGTGCTCAAAAGGTATAAACTTCCCAGTTGTTAGATAAATAAATCCTGGGGATGTAATGTACAGCATGATGACTATAGTTAACAATATGTATTATATATTTGAAAGTTGCTAAGAGAGTAGATTTTAAAATTTCTCATCACAAGGATATAAAAGATCTTAACTATGTGAGGTGATGGATGTTATTTAAACTTCTTGTGGTAATCGTTTCATGTATATACATATATCATTATATAAACTTACACAATGTTATATGTCAATTATATCTCAATAAAACTGGAAAAATAGTAGCAGAATTTTAGTTTTTCTTAAACTTTTATTTATCCATGGATAATCTATTGCTAATAAATCTGAACTTTTTATAATAAATTCAAAAATTTGTTACAAAAGTATACTTGTCACTGATTGGTTGCCAATATTTTACATGCTGTAGACATGCCTCTTATCAGTACCAAGTAAGTACCTGCTAAGTTTCATATGGTATTAAGCCATATTCAGAAGACAGTGTTCCCACCTGTATTGGACACGTGTACACATATGTACCAGTGAAGAATACTGAGAGATAACTAAAATGTATATTTTCCTAGGTTACTTATTTGGGCATCCAATACAGACATTCTAGAAGTTAACCTCTCAGTAGAGATTAATACAATACATTAAATTATGAGTAGAAGTTGATCCTGAGTTCTGTATCACATAATACTTATAATAAACTAGGATAAAAGGAACGGGATGGTTTCGTCTACCAGTTTCATCCAAACTTTATGGATCATTGCTCTTCCATTGTTACATTTGGTTGTGAATTCTAATCACTTATGTGATTGAGTAACTAACACATATCAAGTTGAGTACATGCCACCCACTCTTCTAAATGGTTTACAAGTATTAACAAATTTAATTGAATTTTTTTTTCTTTTTTTGGCCACGCTACTTGTGGGATCTTAGTTCCCCGACCAGGGATCGAATCCGTGCCCCCTTGACGTGGAAGCGCAGAATCCTAACCACTGGACCGCCAGGCAATTTCCAACAAATTTCATTTTCATAACAACTCTATGGCAGAGATATCATTTTATGGCAATTTTACAGATAAGTAAGCTGAGACATGGAGCTTAGTAGATAAGGGCAGCAGAATTGAAAGTCAGGCAGACTTAGCTCCAGAGTTTGTAGTCACAAACATCGTGCTGCCTGAATTGAACAAAAATCAGATGGAGATATAGTCTGATCTCTTCAAAACTAAGAAATAGACTTAAAGGGAATTTGGGAAGACTCCAAAAGATAGAGAGCCTTGAGTGTATGAGGCAAATTGGGATTTTACATCAATCTGAGTTTCAAATGGAAGGATAAGGGGATTTAGTGAACAAAATTTTTCCCTGATTGGAAAAATCCAGGCACAGAAAAGCAGAGCCTGCACACAGTGGTAATACAACAGTGATCTTTTTTTCTTCTTTCTGTTTTGGGTCATAGAAGGGAAAAGCTACAGACAGCTGATGGGGTAGAGAAAAAAAATAATGTTTTCTGAGATTGGTAAAAACTATTACAGATAAGATTCTTGGTGAACAGCACCCTAAGCATCGTGAGTGAAAAGAAGAGGGAATGGAAGGGTAATGATATTGATGATATTTGAGGATTAATGAAAATGATATTGAATTGTACTTAGGTGTTGTGTTTCTTTAAATCTTGCTCTAAATTGTGTATTGCCTCTTTCTAAATAGAGATTAAATCATTATTAACAACATTTTATCGTAATGGATAGTTTATTTTAGAGACAGACCAAAATTATGGGAGAAACTATTCATATACTCCGACCCAGCTGTCTACATCTACATAGAGGGAGGCCATAATCCCATCATCGTCGGAATTACCTGAATGTCACGTGTAGTTCTTAGGAGTAAAGAGAGAGCTTTTGAATGTCTTTACTTATGAATCCAAATATACAGAATGAGCAAAGAAAAGAGTCCAAATGAGATTCCTGTCATTATTGGTAGGTGCTGGTTTTAAGTCACAGGGATAAGCTGAAAGGAAGGCGTTGAAAGGGCTCAGTGCTGTCAGGTAATGGAAGAGAGAAACTGACTACACTGACAAGTGTTTTGAAAAAGAAACCCCTTGTATTTTTCAACAAATCCTAGTGGGATCATTGCTTAACTATTTAGAAAAAAGTCTATAATCACCCCACTCCATGCACATTGAAAAGTTAAAAAAAAAAAAATCAAACCATAAAAAAACTAAAAGAAAATAGAAGTGAATATCTGATATCTAGATGGGGGAAATTGTTCTATGTATGAGGGTGAAAGCAAGAGACTTGATCATGTAAAACCTCTGTAAATAAAAGGATCATGGCTTAAAAGATCAACAGTAAACTAGGCACAGGGATAATGTATTTATTGTATGAAGAGCCGATGCTCTCTTTGATAAGGAACACAGAAAGAGCAGCACAAGATTGATCAGTTCACAAAGTGGGAGATAAAAATAATGGAGGATTGAAAACTTGTTCAGCCTTACTAAAAGTCAAAGAAAGGCAAATTAAAACAATCGTTAAATATCATTTCTTGCCTATCAAATTGGCAAACTTTTTCTGAAGTGAGACTATTGGTGGGTGAGAACTTCCTGTTCATCGTTGGTGCTTCTGTTTGCTAAAGCAATGTGTGGTGGGTGTTGGAAATATTCACTCACGGCTGCCCATCAGCTTTGAGCAGCATTTCTATTAGGGTTGCAAATTTAGCAAATAAAAACATAGGACTCCTGGTTAAGTCTGAATTTCAGGTAAACAACAAATAATTTTTAAGTACAAGTATATCCCATAAATGTTTGGGATATATTTATATTAAAAATTATTTGTTGTTTATCTGAAATTTGAACTTAACCAGGCATCCTGTATTTAATCTGGCAACCTTACTTTCTATGCTTGTGGAAATTCCAAGTTTATAAGGCCCGTCTCAGATTCTCAGTGTCCCTTGCAGTTAGCCTGCAAGCATGTGACCTCAGCTTTGCTTTCAGGAGACTTTGACTCCACAGTAGGGATGATAATTAAATCAGGCTCTGCATGGAGCTTCCATTTTTGCTGACATTGGTGATGAAAAGCAGGGTTCTGCTTTTTTTTTTGGTGCTGACCACAGTGTAGGGGAGTGAGGTTTTTTATAGTGAGGTTCAAGGCCACCACATATGTACAACTCTAAGATGTGCTATTTACTTAGATTATGATATCTTTTTCATCAAGCTTGTATTGTGACCTGGTTTGGGGCATCGTTTCTGGCAGTTTACCCTTGATTATCCAGTCCTCCCAACAATTCTGTGAAAAACTCAATATCCTTTAATAAACTCATTTTCTGCTTACTCTTCCAGAGTCAGCTTCTGTTGTTTGCAACTAAGAAACCTGACTGACAGTATGTATCAAGGACCTTAAAAATGTGCATATCCCTGAGTGAAATCAGCCAGTCACAAAAGGACAAATACTGTTTAAGTCCACTTATACGAGGTTCCCAGAGGAAGCAGATTCATGGAGACAGAAGGTAGAAGAGTGTTTGCCAGGGGCTGGAGGGAGGGGGGAGTAGAGATTTAGTGTTTAATAGGCACAGAGTTTCAGTTTGGGAAGATGAACAAGTCCTGGAGATGGTTGGTGGTGATGGTTGCACAACAATGTGTATTACTTAATGCCACTGAACTGTACACTTAAAAATGGGTAAAATGGGGACTTCCCTGGTGGCACAGTGGTTAAGAATCCGCCTGCCAATGCAGGGGACACAGGTTTGAGCCCTAGTCCAGGAAGATCCCACATGCCGCGGAGCCACTAAGCCCACGAGCCACAACTACTGAGCCTGTGCTCTAGAGCCCGCGAGCCATGACTGCTGAAGCCCGCGCGCCTAGAGCCCGTGCTCCGCAACAAGAGAAGCCACCGCAATAAGAAGCCCGCGCACCACAACGAAGAGTATCCCCCGCTTGCCGCAACTAGAGCAAGCCCGCGTGCAGCAATGAAGACCCAATGCAACCAAAATTAAATAAATAAATTTATAAAAAAAAAATAAATAGTACTTTTCTATGACAACAAACGGGTATATTATGGAGTAAAAAGCAAAAATGCATGGATTTTTAAAGTCAAACCGAAGATTTCAATGAAATTGTATGCTTACAGCATGTATACGCCTCTGGTCAGAACATCTCTGTGCACAGAGCCCTCAGGAAGGGTTTAACTGAGAATAAGGCTCATTTTATTTAACAACTCCAGATCTCTTCAACATGACTAAGTAAATGGGCGGTAATGATCCCCACCCCACCCCCCCCCACCCACCCCACCCCCCCGCCGCCCCGTCAACGCTTGTGTAAGGAGCTTTTCTCCTTTGCCTACTTGGTTTATGCCCTGGAGTTTTTGTGCAAGACTGGCTAACGTGTTATCTCTGTTCAACTTTATTCAATATGTGTCAGAAATCAAGTGTCCTCAGAGGGGCATTCCTTATCAAGACTTTCCAGATACATTCTGTGATTGCAGAGTCAGCCCTAAAGTCCAGCTTGTAGGTTCCTCTTCTAGAATCTCTTAAACAAACCTTTGTCCTTTTGTCACATTTTCTTCCAGGTCTTAACAGTGACCTTTGTTCTCTGAAGTGATTGCAGGGCATTTTGGACTGAACTGTGAAACACTCTGATATTCTAGAAAGAGAAATGGGTCAGGTAAAAACCCTAATGGAACACACAGAGATCCACTTATTCATCCATTATTTCAATGACATTTATGAAGCATCTACTACGTACTAGGCACTGTTCTAGATGCTGGGGTTTCAATGGTGAGCCTAACTTGACACCATCCCGGCCCTCAAGGAGCTCTTGTTCAGTGCAAGAGATAGGTCTTAATTAAACAAGCACAAATACATGGATAATTATCATAAGAATAAATAAACAGGCCTTTGCAGCCACCTCAACTCTGCTCTGGTGTGTGGACAAGAATGTCTACAATATTGGCTAATTATTCTCATCTCTTCCTCCTCCCTATAATAGAATTATACATCTGCACCCTTTGCAATGCAACTCTGTAGTACATCCCACTCAGTGGAGTAAGTGGAGTATATTTCTTCCTTCTATCTACTTTGGGTTTGAGCATGTGACCTACTTTGACCAAGGGTTTCATTTGGCCCATATTCGTGGGCCAAAGTGATAGTGTTTTCGGTTCTGAGCAGAGGCTTTAAGACGCACTTTGTATTTTTGTCCTCCTGCCGTCCACTAAAAGAAGACCATATACAGGTAGCTGCTCCTCTTTGGCATGGGTCCTGAATGGATGAGCAGACCTGAACCCAAGCCTAAGAGGCCAGGCTAGCCAATCCCGGTAGACCCACAGCCAGCCCACAGAACCATGAGCAAGAGATAAAGGTTTGTTGTTGTATCTGGAATTTGAGGGGTCATTACTGCAGCAAAAGCTGACAGTTCATCAGCTTCTAGGTATTTACCTGAGTACCTACTATATGCTAGGCCCTGGGCTAGGGGTTGGGATTAAGTGGTTAACAAACCCAGACACTGTTCTCATGAAAATCACAGACTACCTTTTTTGTTTGGCTGACATATTTTTTCTCATTATTATTATTTTAAAAATAAATTTATTTATTTATTTTTGGCTGCGTTGGGTCTTCGTTGCTGCACGTGGGCTTTCTCTAGTTGTAGCAAGCGGGGGCTACTCTTCATTGTGGTGCACGGGCTTCTCAATGTGGTGGCTTCTCTTGCTGCAGAGCATGGGCTCTAGAGCTCAGGCTCAGTAGCTGTGGCTCGCGGGCTATAGAGCGCAGGCTCAGTAGTTGTGGATCGCAGGCTTAGTTGCTCCACGGCATGTGGGATCTTCCCGGACCAGGGCTTGAACCCGTGACCCCTGCATTGGCAGGTGGATTCTTGGCCACTGTGCCACCGGGGAAGCCCCTCTCATTATTTTTTATTTTCTCCTTAAAGTGGGGCCAGCAAAATATACTAAAAATATGCCTGAAACCTCAATGTTATTTGTTCCGGTCTTGAGTTTCTGCCTTCCGCCAACTCCCCAACATTTTTTAGCTTTTCTTGGGCTCCTAGAATGGATATGCTACCAACACATTTTTTTTATTTTCAATGACGTGGAAAATCTGTCTCCCTTAGGAAAATAAGGGTTTCCTTGTCAGTGTCCAGGAGTTGAAAAAGATTGGAAACTACTCATATTTTAAAATTCTGTCTTAAGTTATGAAAAACTTTCCAGTAATTTAGTGCCTTTATGGTGTTTTATACATGTAAGCAGAGTATGCCTTACGGCCTGGCTGTTTTCTATCCACAAGCACGCAAGGTAGAGGCCTCCCTACCATAGCTCTGTGAGGAGAGATTCGTCAATCACAAAGCTTTGATAGAACTGATAGGGCCCCTGCTCAAAAGTGACAAACTCATTTACAACTTACAGCAAAGGGGGCATTCCCTGGCGCCCAGTGGTTAGGACTCACACTTCCACTGCAGGGGGCATGGGTTCTATCCCTGGTTGGGGAACTAAGATCCCGCAAGCAAAGGATACCAAAAGTGCTATTTACATCATCCTATTTAACCCTCCCAACACTCGTAAGGCTTAAGTCTTCACTGAAAGCGTTACTGAGCACCTGCTATGTGCCAGACATTATTCCAGATGCTTGTGGACATAATTAAACAAAATAGGCAACGATCCTTGCCCTTGTAGGCAGTGGGGGAAGACAGAAAAGAAACTATTACAATGTTAAATAAATTAATTAAATAATGTTTTAGAGTACCATAATTACTATGTAAAAAGAAAAAATAAATATGACTAGGTACTATTATCTTCTTTGGAAATGGGGTATTAGTATTAGACCTGTGTTCAAATCTCAACCCTACCACTTAATAACTAGGTGATTTGGGGCAAGTTACTTAACTTCTCTGAGCCTCAGTTTCCCCATCTATACAAACAGGGTAAAACCTCCCCTGAAGTATTGTTTTGAGGACTGAGATGATGCAGGCACAGTGCCTCCCACATTGACCCATGGTAAGCGTCAATGATTGGTAGCTGCCTCTGCTGGGAAGTCATACATATTGCCTGTGGTTGTAGAGATCTAAGGGGCGTGATCAGGATTTGCAACCACATTTTTTAAGCTTGTAAATTTAGAAATAACTTCAAAATTACAGAAAAGTTGAAAGAATAAGAATGGTACAGAGAATACCTTTGACTGCTGTTATAGTACATGCTCTCTCTCTCTGTATACATATTTATTTTTTCTGAACCATTTGAGAATAAGTTACATAATTTATGACCCATTACCCCTAAATATTTCAGCATGTATTTCATAAGAATAGGGATATTCTTTTACATGACCACAGTACAGTTATCAACTTCAGTAAATTTAATATTGACACAATTTTATGTGATCTACCATCATATTCCAATTTTGTCAACTGATCCAATAATGTCCTTTATAGCATGATCCTCCCTCCCATACAGGATCCAGTCTAGGATCAGGTATATATTTAATTGTCGTGTCTCTTTAAACTCGAAACGTTTCCATAGACGTTGTCTTTTACGACATTGACATTTTCAAGCAATACAGTCCTCACCCTCCTCCTTATTTTTTCAGTAGGACATTCTTTATGTGAGGTTTGTCTGACATTCAGGTGATGCTTTCTCAACTGAAATACTACAGAGGCAATGCTGGGTCCGTCTCAGGGTCTCACATCTGGAGGCACACACTGTCCATTTGTGCCTCCCTGGTGATGTTAATTTGATCACTTGGTCAAGATGTTATCCAATTTCTTCACTGTATAGTTATTTTTTTACTATGTAATTGACAAGCAATTTGTGGGGTAATACTTTAAGACCATGCAAATATCCTACTCCTAATCAAAAGCCATTGATGATTCTTGTCTGACCAATATTTAACATGATGTCGATTTTCCAACTCAAGTACTTCTTTTGCCTTCACCAGTTGTACTCTACAGTAAACAAGATCCCTCCCTTTTCCTCCATTTATGTAGGTATGTACGTGTTTACATCTATCTATTATCTATCTATCTATTATTGTTATGGACTCATGGCTTTCTGTTTTTTCACTGTTTCATATTTCATTACTGTACTTAATTATTTGGGTTCTCAGTTTGTCACATATTTGGCCTATGTCCCTTTCAAGCTGGTTCTTGTTCTTGTGACATACCCCCATCATTTATTTTGAGCACTTCCTTAATTTCTGGCATAGCATAGCAATATGTTCCAGAGTCATCTTGTTCCTACCTTGTCTAGCCCTGAAATCAGCCGTTTCTCCAAGGAGTTCTGTGCAATAAAATCTTTTGACTCGAGGTTGGGGCTCTTTCTGTCACACCACAGTGAGTTCAGCCCCGCAAAGACCAAGGCTATACTTGGGGGATTTTTATGGAGAGGTGCACCTCTAGGGTACAGGATGATTTCTGGGGAGTGATGGGAAGCAAAGCTTATCAGAAAGTTGTCCAGAGTATAGAATGTTTTGTGGTAAGCAAATGGAAATCAATGAAGTTCCTAATCAAAATTCTTGATTGGAAATCCCAGTAAAAAGAATGGGATGGCTTCCCTGGTGGCGCAGTGGTTAAGAGTCTGCCTGCCAATGCAGGGGATATGGGTTCGAGCCCTGGTCCGGGAAGATCCCACATGCTGTGGAGCAGCTAGGCCCGTGCACCAAACTGCTGAGCCTGAGCTCTAGAGTCCATGAGCCACAACTGCTGAGCCCACGCGCCACAACTACTGAAGCCCGCGCACCTAGAGCCCGTGCTCTGCAACAAGAGAAGCCACCGCAATGAGAAGCCCGCTCACCGCAATGAAGAGTAGCCCCCGCTCGCCACAACTAGAGAAAGCCCACGTGCAGCAACGAAGACCCAACGCAGCCAAAAATAAATAAATAAAATAAATTTATTAAAAAAAGAATGGGAAAGGGGTGGGCTTGAAGATTGATATAGTAAAGATTGAATTTCTTAGCTGGGGATAGACAGTATGGACAAGGCAAGTATATACTTGATTTCCTTATATTGAATAAAAAGAACATTATATAAAACACATCTCTCATAATTTCTTCGTGTAATATAGGAGCACAATTTCTAAGAGAAATGAAATCAGCAGAAATTGCAATTTCATTTTTGTCCATGTAACATCAATTTCTTCCGCTGACTTGTTTTGCGGGGGTGGGGTCCAGACTGACTGCAAAGAATACAAGCGTTTTGAGCTTCATCTCCTTTCTCTGGCTACCCTCTAGTGGACGTGAGCTGAAATTACACAATGGCTTAAAAACAGATTGCTAAAGGAAAAATAAAAAACAACTAGGTGAAATAGGCGAGATCACCAGTTAGAGCAGGAAGGACTTGAAATATCTTTGTATTCAATCCCTTATTTTGCACATAGGGATAATGAAGCCCAGGGAAGGGGGGAAGCTACTTTCCCAAAGTCATAAAGCTAATGACAGAGCCAGGACACACGCTGCTCCTGGAACGCACCATCATTTCAAAGAAATCCTTGACAACTTTCTATTAAAAACAGCCCATTTGAAAAAAAAAAAACCCAGCCCATTTGAATGCAGAAGAGTTTACTTAAATTTTATAATACTTTGCCATCAAATATATATTTTTCAGAACTTCATTTTTAGGAATGTGAGGAAAATCAGGGGCTATTCCATACATGCACCCCACCCCGTTCCCAATTTTCTCCTTTTTTCATAACAGCTTTTTAAAGATATATTTTATATGCCATAATATTCAACCATAACAATTCGACAGCTACCATCATTCCTTTCAAAAACATAGACAAGCTCCTCTTTAACAGTTGAAAACTATCTATTATTCCCTTTTCTCCTTGAACGTATAGTTCCATTCCTCTTCTCCCAGATTTTTATCCTAATGTAATATATTTTCATTCTTGAAAATGTTTATATTTATCACCCTGTCATACTTCTTTGCAGCAAATATACAGATACACATGTTAAACTTATATTTTTCATTTCCTGTGACCACAGTGCTCTAAATGTTAACACTTTTTTTCTGATTTGAGTTAGCCTTACAGTTATATTGCTGTAAGTCTTGATCAAAAGAAATGTAACAATTTTAATCAATTATTAAACATGAAGAGTACATTTTTATTGGAAATACGGCTCTAAATGTGGTGTGTGGGGGGCCATTTTCAATTAGTTCATATTTCTGTGGCTGACTAGTTCTTACTGCTAAAAGGACCCAGCATTCAGCTTCAATTTTGTTCCTATTTTCTTTTCCATTTATAGACATAAGCATTGAGGAACCTTATTCACAAATTTAAGTAGATGAGAATTTTGTTATAGCAATGCCACTCAATTCTTTGAACCTTTCCAAGTATATAAAAAAATAGAAGTGATCTATTACCAAAGTTATTTTTTAATGGTTATCTGACAATTAGGTTCTCATTCAATTTTGTTGAAAGCAAAGCATCGGAAACCACTTAACTGGCAAGAAGATACGCTACCCCATTGTTGTAGTCACACATGTTCTCAGCCCCGACACCAGTATTTTGAATTGTCCCTGTGTCTCTATGGTGGTTTTTACACCCTGGGGCCATTCCCTACATAAGTTTTAGGATAGATAAGTATGATTTTTTTTTTTTTTGGGGTCTGTCAAGGGAGATACAGGTGATCATGAAAGGCGAGGCAGGAAAGGAGATTCTGCAGGTTGCCTCTTTCTCAGGCAGATGGATTTTAGGAACTCTGAGGACATATGAAAATGGAGGATCTGGAAATTGATTCCTTTAAGACTATCTGTGCCTATATATGCCTTGAAAAATCTTCATGTATCCTCAGGGGTATGTGTACATATCTTTTTGTTGTTGTTGGCCTCGCTGCGCAAATTGTGGGATCTTAGTTCCCCGACCAGGGATCAAACCCTGGCCCCCTGCAGTGGAAGCGCGGACTTCTAACCACTGGACCGCCAGGGAAGTCCCTATGTGTACTTATCTTTAACAACAGCTGCTCCAACCCAGGGCTTCTAAAATGTTAGTGCTTATCAGAATTGCTTGGTGAGTTTGTAAATATGCAAATTCCAGGGCCTGGCTCCCTTTGATCCTGATTCAGGAGGTTTGGGGCACCCTGGACTCTGCATTCTAAGCACACCTCCTCCTCTCCCCTCATCTGATGCAGGTTGTCTGTGCCTGACGCTCAAGAAATCCTGGGCTAGAATATAAGATGCAGAGGAGAGTTTTTGCCTGTGGGCTGCAGCATATACACATACCCTTATTTTCTTAGCTCAGGCTCTAGACTGAAGGGAGAGGGCCTTGAAGAAGGAGAAACAAAATGTTCTGTTCTCGACATTAATGCATGAGAGTGAAATGCTTTCATGTATTTGTTTATTTATAAGCTTAAAATAAATCCTCTCCCTAATGGAGATGCACAAAAGCTTGGCTGACCGAATCCAGCCTCTAATGGTTTATTCCTTTGATTTAGCAAATGCCCATGTCAAGGCAAACATAGAGCCAATGAAGTCGCACATAATTCCCAATCTCTCTTCTGTTACTCTAGCCTTTTTCACATTGTACTCTGCACTGCAGCAGACTCAATTCCGATTGAACGTTTGTTGAGCATCTCATACTTGCAAGGCCCTGTGATCAACTTTCACATACATTCTATGGGTCAATTCATAATAATCAACCATGAAGTGGAATCATTCTCTTCTGTCTTCTGTATCTGTTTCAACTTGATTCTCAGGAGGTTTTAAGGCTTTCCATCACCTTCCACTCCCATTGCTACCAGTGTCTATTCCAGCCTTTGCTGACTCTGCAGTCTGTCTGTACCTTCCCCCCCTCCCCCATACTTAGGGGTATACTCTTGCCACACACAGAGTTTCATGAAGATCTTTCTTTTTCGCCTCATGCCAAAATCACCTTTTAGAAGATGTTCCTGATTATGGACTCTGATTTACCATAGCAAGATTCAATTTAAGTTCTCTTTCGCCATTTTTGTAATAGTGAAGTTTTTTTTAAAAAAATTTATTTATTTTATTTTTGGCTGCGTTGGATCTTTGTTGCCGTGTGCGGGCTCTCTCCAGCTGCAGAGAGCGGGGGCCACTCCCCGTTGTGGTGCGCGGGCCTCTCACCGCGGTGGCCTCTCCTGTTGCGGAGCACAGGCTCTAGGCACGCAGGCTCAGCAGTTGTGGTGCACGGGCTTAGTTGCTCTGCGGCATGTGGGATCTTCCCAGACCAGGGCTCGAGCCCGCGTCCCCTGCATTGGCAGGCAGACTCCCAACCACTGCGCCACCAGGGAAGCCCTGTGATAGTTAAGTTTTACGCATACTCAAATTTTTTAGAAAATAGGTTCACTTCTGGTTTGCCCTGCTTTACCAAACACTTTGTTTTGTAAATAACTTAGGCTAGTTTCATGGTTCACTAAAATGTATGTGAAATTTGTTTGGGGGTTCAGCAGATTGATACAGTTCATTTTTGCTTTTTGGTTCCCTCCGTTTGGTCTGGTCCCAGGAGAGGCAAAATACTGCCATCTGCCATCTGCTCCAATACTCCTCCCCACTCTCCCCAGCCAGGGGCAGTGAAAAATCTAAGGCCTTTTGTTCTCCTAGCAATTTTAAGTTATGCTTTTGGTCTCCTTATCCAGGTAATGAATAATATGCGCTGCGATATTTTAAATGTTGAGTACCAGCTAGACGAGACAATATTTACTGATCCAGCTGATGAATGTGTTTGGGGAAAAAAACATTAGAGAAAACGCTTCTCAATATACTGATTTGGGGCATGGTTAGTTGTAATGAGAAATTCTAGGTGTAGAACTCAGTCAGACTGGGCCATTCTGGTGCCACAGGTCAGAAGTTATAATGTCAGCATGAACATAAACACATTAACAACACAAAGCCTGACCTGTCCTGGCAGTTGGGTGAGACAGGTGATGGGCTTGGCTTCATTGGGGTTCCTGGTTGCCATGCACCCAATACAGCGAGCTCCAGGAGCAGCTGAATTTACTGCAGTGGAGATCTCAGGGATGCTCTGACTCGGGACTACTAGCGCCCCCTCTGGTAGTTTTGGTTATTGTTGGGACTGGGCTGTGAGCCATCAATTTATTGTCATCAACCTGGTGTAACATTCCATATGCCAGAGGTTAAGTAACCTTGGTATGGCCTCTAACAGTGATGTAGTTTGGAATATCTTAGACAAAAATGTGAGGCCCATGGAGTTTGCGTTGCAGTCTTCTTATCTCCCATATGTTTCCCTTTCTTCCTTCCTGGTACCTTGCAACATTCTTCCAGTGCACTATTTTTCTTTATACTCAACTACTAGTTTATGCCAACTGATAAGGAAAATTAACTGATACCAGCGTAACTAGTTATTCCCTCCTGGGGTGAAAAACCTTCAAGACCCAAACAAATGAAGCTATGGAGGTATAATAAAGGCAGAGGAGTTGATATACCCAGATGTGGTGGCTAGCCAACTCTCTGTTACCCACCCTCCCTTCTCCTGCCAGTCAATTTTATCACCAGGAATTCCATCTCTGGAAGTGAGCTCCCCAAGTTGACTTCAGCAGACTTCACATGGCTATGACTTTGCAGGTGACATAAACTGCGAGTGACTTGCATATCGCATGTCCTCTAGATATCTGCTGAGCAAACAGGAAAGTGAGTAAATTCTTAGCTATACTGCCTCCGAAGCAATGCTGACCAGGTACATGGACCACTTGAGTTAGAAGGGCTCTTAATCTAAATACCTCATTTTGTTAGGCTCTCAGAGAATTCCTTAATTGTCCTGAAGTCACAAGGCCACCAGAACTAGGACTAAACTGGGGCTCCCAATTCCTGTGCAGAAGGTTTTTACAATCTATGATACTGCTTATCCTTAGGAGTTCATGCCTTACACTTTCATTTTAAGGATTTGCCATCTTAAGTCAGTAATTAGAAATTCTGACAAAGATATCTGCCTCTATATCTTCCATTGTTATTCGTGGTAATAAAATACGGGTACACCCTGAGTGTTCCATACTTTGCTTAAATTGTGTCCATATGATGGAACATTTACGCACCATGAAAAAACACGGAAACTGCCCATGATGCGTAGTATGAATATTATTCAAATTATCTTGTTTAATTATATAAGCTCTTAAAAATATATATGCATAAAAATAGAGTTAAATATTCTAAAATATTAATATCAGTTATCTCTGAATTACAGTATTATGGGTGATTATTTCTTATAATTTTTGGTATAAGTCAAGTTTCCTACACTGTGTAAATATTAAAGTAGAATAATATTTTAAATTAGAAAGGATTTCTTAAGAATTTGTGTCAGTTTATAGATCAGGTATGCAGCAACCGAATTCTCTCTTCTACCTAAGCCTTGCTACTAGTCCCAGCCAGCAATCAGCGTATATAACCCAACTCTGCTCCCACAAATGCTTCTCCAAGGGTAGTATTTTACATGTAAATAATCCTTAAGTAATGGTTTCTCCACTGCTTTTTGCCAAATCCTCCTAAGATTTAGGTTTCCTACAAAACTGGAAATTGAATAGATGTGTAACAGATCCTCCTGTTATTTATGCCCTTGTACTAATCTGAAGAGGCTGTATTAACAAGTTCTAATAGTGGAAAAAGGTTTCTACTAATGAAGGGTGTTCTGATTGTGACCTTTGAAGGAAAGGGCCATACCTTATAATCTTTTATTCTTTACAGTACCTCATAGAGTAGGAACTCAGAAAATATGCAATAAAATGATTGAAATCATAATTGTAACTCCTTCATGAATTTCTGAGATCCAAAGCATATTACACATGGTTCAAGGCAACGTAGGTGATTATCTGAAAAGCATTTGCTTTGAAATTTTTCCTATGTTGTTTAGCCTCAGCCAGCTGCTTCAAACTTGGTTCTTACAGACTTTTCAAATTCTGGTGAGCTCTTCAGCCATACATCAAAAATATCTTTTTTTTACTGGAGAAATTAGGGTTAATTTTCCTATTAAATTCCAACAGTTTTTGCAGAAATTGACAAGCTGATCCTAAAATTCATATGGAAATGCAAGAGACCGAGAATAGCTAAAACAATTCTGAAAAGAAAGAACAAAGATGGAGGACTCACAGTTCCCAATTGCAAAAGTTATTACACAGGTGCAGTAATCAAGACAATTTGGTACTGCTATATGAATAGGCATATAGATCAATGGAATAGAAATGAGAATCCAGAAATAAACCCTTACATTATGATCAAGTAATTTTTGACAAGGATGCCAAGATAATTCAATGGGGAAAGAATAATCTTTTCAAGAAACAATGCTGGAAAAACTGGATAGCCACGTGCGAAAGAATAAAGTTGGACCCCTCCCTTATACCATACATAAAAATTAACTCAAAATGGATCATAGACCTAAATGTAAGAGCGAAAACTATTAAGACTTTTAGAAGAAAATTTAGGAGTAAATCTCTATGACCTTGGATTAAGCAATGGTTTATTAGATATAACACCAAAAGCAAAAATGACAAAAGAAAAAATAAATACATCAAAATTAAAAAGACTTGTGCTTCAAAGGACACATCAAGAATATGAAACGACAACATACAGAATTGGAGAAAATATTTGCAAATCATATATCTGATAAGTCATATATCAGGTATATCATATATGTGATTTGTATCCAGAAAAAGTACTAATACACTCAATGACAAGAAGAAAAATAACTCAATTAAAAAATGGGCAAAAGATTTGAATAGGCATTGCTCCAAGAAAACATATAAATGGCAAGCAAGCACATGAAAAGATGCTCAACATCATTTGTCATTAGGGAAGTGCAAATCAAAACCACAATGATAATGGACTTTACATAACTAGGATGGACAACAAGTGTTGATGAGGATGTGGAGAAATTGGAACCCTCATACGTTGCTTGTGGAAATGCAGAATGGTACAGCCACTGGAGAAAAGCTTGGCGGTTTCTCAAAAAATTACAAAAGGGCATATACTGTATGATTCTACTTATATGAAATGTCCAGAAAGAAATTATATTAGTGGGGCTGGTACTGGATGAAGGGAAGCGAGAAGTGATTGCTAATGGGCACAGAGTTTCTTCTTGAGGTGATGAAAATGTTCTAAACTTGGTGTTGATGGTTGCTTAAGACCATTGAATTGTACACTTTAAACGGGTGAATCTGACGGCATGTGAATTATATCTCAATAAACATGTTTAAAAGGTTTTACGTGGTGCATGTGAAGGAATGAGTTTCGATCTTAGACATTTATTTAAGTATCTGTTTATGTCTAAACATTTTATACAAACACACACACACACACACACACACACACACACACACACACACACACGAGCCCTGTCTACACAGCCCCTTCTATGCTGTCAATTTGTTTCACCTTTGAGCTTGTCTAGTTTAGATACATTTCATGTATAACCTTAAATGCAGGGCCTGAAAAAACATAGCCACAGGCTGAGTAATTAATTTGAGTATTTCCAATTTCCCTATTTCCTGCTGTTACTACAGTTCTATCACTTTTTAGATTTATTTTAAATAAAATGACTGTTAGGGGCAGTGTTAACGGAGTGAATTGTGTTGCCCCCAAATTCATATGTTGAAGCCCTAACCCTCCAGTACCTCAGAATGTGACTATATTTGGAGATAAGGCATTTAAAGAGGGAGTAAGTGTAAATGAGGCCTTAAAGTGGGACTTAATCCAATCTGACTGGTGTCCTTATGAAAAGAGATTAGGACATACAGAGACACCAGGGCACATGTGCAAAGAGGGATGACCCTATGAAGAGGCAGCAAGATGGTGGCCATCTTTAAAGCGTAGGAGAGAGTCCTGAGAAGAAATCAAACCTGTTGTTTAAGCCACTCAGTCTGTGGTATTTTCTTATGGCAGCCCTAGCAAACTAATATAGGCAGACTCACTGCAAACAAGTTATGGGGCTGTCAGGCTAGCTTCTATAAAGATCCACAGCATGAATCCAAATGACCAATGTACTCAACTTTTAAGAGTATCCATCGGAACGGCTCTACCTCCGTATCTTTTCATCAGGAGAGAGAATTAAGGTATTCATAACTAAATTAGAAATGTCTTTTCTTTGAGAATGGACTTCATATATTCTAATGAATTACTAATCCCTTAAGATAATCACCAAATTTTGTATATACTCGAATAAGTTTGCTTTTTGATAACTGAGAGTACTGCTTATACTTATAAGCAGTACTTATATAAACACAATCTTATGTAAGCAAGGGGGAATCAATACCGGCTTGCATGGTAAATCAGAGAACTGGGTTTTGACTTAACCCAACATCATATGTATATACATACATACGTGTATATATATATATATATATATATATATATATATATATATATATATATCAGTAAATGGCTTGGCAATGAGAAGTAGGAAAATCAGATAAGACTAACCTTTAATCATGCTAAGAGTCTGGATGGAATCATCATTCTTGTCTGTTTCTTCTACTGGACTCCCTCAAGGTCTTGACACAGACTAAGCGCTTGATGTTTGCTGAATAAGTGCAACCAACCCCAGTGCAGCAACAGGACAGACTATAAAACTGCTTTGGGATAATGCTAAGCATTTGAAAGCAAGGCAGGAAGTTGTCTACAAAAGAATGCCACTGCTTACTTACTAAATAAGTTAGTCTATGTACATCATCAAATCCCAATAGATTTTTAATTTTTAAAAAATTTTAATTAATTAATTTTTGGCTGCGTTGGGTCTTCATTGCTGTGTGCGGGCTTTCTCTAGTTGTGGCGAGCGGGGGCTACTCTTCACTGTGGTACACGGGCTTCTCTTTGTGGTGGCTTCTCTTGTTGCGGAGCACAGGCTCTAGGCACGCGGGCTCAGTAGTTGTGGCTTGCGGGCTCTAGAGCGCAGGCTCGGTAGTTGTGGCGCATGGGCTTAGTTGCTCCGCGGCATGTGGGATCTTCCCGGACCAGGGCTCGAACCCGTGTACCCTGCATTGGCAGGCGGATTCTTAACCACTCTGCCACCAGGGAAGTCCCCAATAGATTTTATTAGAGGAACAGATAATGTAAAGGAATCTAATATTTAAAAAGGTGATGTGAGTGGAGAAAAAAGGCACTGACCTTAGTAACTTCGAAAAACGGTGTTGTAACCAGAAATTACAACATAAAAGACAAAGGACTGTATGTAAAAACTGTATTCTAGTTGGTAAAGGTATTTCTCATGGGGGTATGGGTTAGCAATTCTGAAACTGCTGAATATGTTATGTTGTGATTGAACAAATAAGTAAATGGGAAGTAAACGGTGGAAACCAGGTGTCTCACTGTTGGAGAGGGAGGTTATCCATAAGCAAGAGGAGGAAACTAGAATAATCCATGTGTTAATGGATTACTCAGAGACATCAGCAAGGATTCACATCTAATTTAATAGAGATGGTTACATAGAAATTTTTATAGATGTGTGGAGATTAGTATACATGCATATATTTCTTTGCTCGGTCAGCTGAGGGCCTAAGAGGAACAATGCCCCAGTAGCAATGAGCATACCTATCACCGAAATCTTAGTTTCTAATACCAGTCTCCAATAAAAGGAACTTGGATGAATGGTTGATTATAGGGCTGGAGCAGGAAATATACAAAATGAACCTGGAGCATGTTGGGAGTGACAGAAAGTAAGGAAGTGCTCAAAAAAAAAAAAAAGTCAAAGGGACACAGAAGCCAACTTGAAAGAACTCTCAATGGCTAAGGCTAGAACAAGTTGAACAACAAAATAATGTAGTATTGCGCTATAATTCAAAGTATAAAATAAATAGCCGTAAATCCATACCGATATAAACAAATCGTTGAATAAATAAATAAATAAGGGAGAAGAGACCTATCTCCTGTACCGAGCAATTCCAAATTAAGTTATACAGATACTTGCTCCTCAAGGAGGTGGGCCTTAACTCTTCCTTACCCCTTGAGTTTGGGCTGTGTGTAGTGATTCACTTCCAAAGAGAAGATTTATGGAAAGTGAGAAAAAAGTAACTTTATAATAGAGAAACCTGACAAACATTCCTCAGCCAGGTGATGTCATGTTGGTAGTATGTATCCTTTTTTTAAAAAATACATCTTTATTGGAATATAATTGCTTTGCAATGTTGTTAGTTTCTGCTGTACAACAAAGTGAATCAGCTATATGTATACATATATTCCCATAACCCCTCCCACCCACCCTCCCTACCCCACCCCTCTAAGTGGACACAAAGCACCGAGCTGATCTCCCTGTGCTATGCAGCAGCTTCCCACTAGCTAGCTATTTTACATTGGGTAGTGTATATATGTCCATGCCACTCTCTCACTACGTCCCAGCTTTACCCTTCACCCTCCCCATGTCAAGTCCGTTCTCAACGTTTGCATCTTTATTCCTGCCCTACCACTGGGTTCATCAGTACCATTTTTCTGGATTCCATATGTATGCGTTAGAATACGGTATTCGTTTTTCTCTCTGACTTACTTCACTCTGTATGACGGACTCTAGGTCCATCCACATCACTACAAATAACTCAATTTTGTTCCTTTTTATGGCTGAGTAATATTCCATTGTATATATGTGCCACATCTTCTTTACCATTCGTCTGTCGAAGGCCATTTAGGTTGCTTCCATGTCCTGGCTATTGTAAATAGTGCTGCAGTGAACATTGTGGTACATGTATCTTTTTGAATTATGGTTTTCTCTGGCTATATGCCCAGTAGTGGGATTGCTGGATCATATAATAGTTCAATTTTTAGTTTTTTAAGGAACCTCCATACTGTTCTCCATAGTGTATATCCTTGATGTGATGTAATGAAAAGAGTAATTCACCTCTGTGGTCTTCCTCCCCAAAGTTCATAGCCTGTTGAACCATGAGAAAAATACCAGACAAACCCAAACTGAGGGACATTCAACAAAATACTTAACCAGTACTCCTCAAAACTGCTGAGGTCATGGAAAGCATGAGAAAATGTCGTGGCTAAGAAGAGCCTAAGGAGACCTGACGACCACGTGTAATGTCACATTCTAGATGGGAATCCGGAACAGAAAAAGGACATTAGGTAAAAACTAGTGAAATCTGAATAAAGTGTGGAGTTTAGTTAACAGTAACGTACAAATGTTGGTTCCTTAATGTGAAAAATGTGCCATTGTAATGTAAGATGTTAACAATAGGAGAAATTGGTGCAGGGGATATGTGAACTCTTTGCAAACTTTTCTGAAAAATCTAAAACTATTCTAAAATTAAAAGTTTATTTAAATTAAGAAAGCACAATACGCCTAAATGCAATAAGGTATTCTGGACTGGATCTTGGAACTGAAAAAGGACACTAGTGGAAAACTGGTGCAATGTGAATAAAGTCTGGAGTTTACTTAATAGTATTGTACCAGTGTGGGTTTTAGTTTTGATCACTGTGCCATGGTAATGTAAGATATTAACATTAAGGGCAACTGGGTAAGGAGTATATGGGAACTCCGTATTTTCTTTGCAACTTTTCTGTAAATCTACAGTTATTCCAAAATAAAAATTTTAAAATGTAATGCAGGGTAGCTGGACGTACAGGCAAACTCCATCTGCTTGGACCACCGTAGATTACCTACATGATGACATTTGATTTGCTGGGGACTCTGCAGTGGATCTCTCCCCTCATTTCCACACCACCCTTCACGCTGCCCCTGCTGTATCAACCTGAATTTACTTCATGTGCATGGGTCTACACCAGCCAAGTGGTTGTGGCTAACAGGGGGAACCTGGCTTCCCCAAGACTAGATGACTCAAATCTAGAGAATGAAAGAAAACAAAATGGACCAAGCTTCAGAACTGAAGGGAACAGGAGAGCAGTTGTGGGGAAGGGGGGTCTGTTAAACAGGAGTGAGCTCAAAACAGAAGACAGGTAAGAATTTAGAGGAAATAGACAATGATTTTAGTCTGGGAGGAGGGGGCCAGAGACCAGCGAAGATGTTGGCATGGTGGGTACTCCATTTTCTCCACCTTACCTATGGCTTACTCATAAGGTCTTTTACCCATATTATCCTTGCTACTTGTAATATTAGATGAACTAAGATGGGCCTGAGAATCAAGTGGCTGCCATGAGTTACTAGGAAGCATAGAACAGACAGGGGATAGGATGAGAAGGGGCATTTCTAGGGCCAGAGCCACAGGATAGTTCCAAGTCTCTTACTTGTTTCTGTGACCATCTTCTCCATCAGACTGTGAGCTCTTCTGGCACATGGCTGCTGCCTTATTCTTTTCTAGTCCCAGCAGTGGTCTGTACATAGTAAGTGTTCAATAAACATCTGCTTAACGAAGAAGTAAGGCAGGAAGCTAGAAACCAGTGAAACTGGGAATGATTTTCTTTTGAAAACTTTATCTTGAATCCCCATAATAATTAAATAACTTAAAAACATTCTGATAATTTGATTTTTTCGTATCAGTGAGGAGAGCTGGCTCTCAAAATTATACAACTGAAACTGGAATTTTGGGGATGGATATATTAATGTTAAACATATATTTCAAAGAATAAAAAGCAACTGCCCAGCTGTATAATTTGAAGACCAGAGAAAATGGCATGCTAAATATGTTGAGTCATTCATATTTTAATTCCAATTAAGGTAAACAAGATGGAGGCAGGGGAAGGCTCAATATGACTCTTCGAAGAGTTTTTAATGAAATGTGGTTTTAAACTTGTTCAGGCAGCCACACCAAGTCTGTGATGAAATTTTCACCAAAGGAAAAAGGGAAAATAAGGTAATATGGTTACTTTTTTCAAAAGCTAGGTTTATTCACTTTAGACTGTTTGTTGCTCTAAGATAAGATTGTGCTTGACTTTTCTTAGTGACTTTTTTAGTATTAAAATGTTCTCTGTTTTATGATGAGGTGATAGTAGACGGTGGCAGTTTTTAAAAGTGTTGAGTTGGCAGAAAAAGGCTGGTGCCCTATGTCAATCCCTAAAATACTATTTGTCCATGAAATCTCTATATCTAGAAAGCACTTCCACATTTTTTTTTTTTTTGGTTTAGGAGGGTACTCAGGGATTTGGGAGAGGCAGTGAGAAATGTGTGTTTGTTGAGTAAACCTACTGGCTAGGTACCAAGCTTTATACATACACGATTTCTCAGTAAATCTTTACAATTTCCATTAGATATTCTTGTATTACAGATAAGGACATGGAAATTAATACAGAATAGCTTGCTCAAGGAAGGTGCTAACAGAGGAAACCAAATCTAAGTTTATCTAATTCTAGAATCTGTGCTCCTTCCTATAATACCACACAACTTATTATAGTGAGTTTCTAATATTCATTTTAGGGAAAAATATTGTTCAATTTTTCTTTGTATACATCTTCATGCTACCTTTTCAAACTCACTTTCTGACTTGTAACTTTGCAGTGTATTTATATAGCGATAGCCAACAATTTTTAAAACTAAATTTAGAAGTGTCAGTATTTTTCTCTTAAGCTTGCATCCCAACTATTTTTTGCCTTTTTGTTCGAGAAACCACATAAAACCTATCAAGAAATATTCATATGGCAACACCCTGATTATCTGCAGTTGAAACATCCAGCACCATAGCAGACTACAAGGCCTCAGGCAGAAGTCAGTGAAAGCCAAGAGGGTTGAGGACCCTGAATTCTTTGACACACTAGACCAATCACACTGCCATCCAGACCCTGAGACTACGAAAGTGACTGGTTAAAAAGCCAATGGCATAACAACTCGGTCTGTCAGGTACAGTACAGAAAAGTGAGCAGAGGTGGGGAGAGAAGTGTGAGGGAGGTGAGAGGAGGGGAAGGAGAAAGCATAGCACTGGCAAGAGGAAGAAAGCAGCAAAGGGGTAAAACCAACGCAAATAATATGCAGTGAACTAGAAAATCCAGGACACCTCAAGACCATGCTGATGGGCTTCCCTGGTGGCGAAGTGGTTAAGAACCCGCCTGCCGATGCAGGGGACACGGGCTCGAGCCCTGGTCCGGGAAGATCCCACATGCCGCGGAGCAACTAAGCCCGTGCACCACAACTACTGAGCCTGTGCTCTAGAGCCCGCGAGCCACAACTACTGAAGCCCGTGCACCTAGAGCCCGTGCTCTGCAACAAGAGAAGCCACTGCAACGAGAAGCCCATGCACCGCAGCGAAGAGTAGCCCCCGCTCACCGCAACTAGAGAAAGCCCATGTGCAGTAACAAAGACCCAATGCAGCCAAAAATAAATAAATAAAATAAATAATAAAAAAAAAGACCATGCTGATTAATAAGGATGTGATCACGGCTCCCCAGCTTCTCACCTATATACTGAAAACAAATGCAGTAAAGAACATATAAGCATACAGATGAACTGTTAGCAGTGTTCATTTTAGAACTATAATTAAAAACTTTTTTTCTTAAAGGTATATAGCTAATGCATTATAATTTAGGGGTCCAAAATTTGATCTCTGCTTGCTAAAAATCAAATTATAAAACAAGATTTTGGTTTTTTTACATTTCTCAATTTACCGAAGTCATCTGAAAATAAAGTCATATGTTTAACAAGTTTTGGCCACCAACTTTTAATAATACATATTTAATTTTCAGAAACATATGCTAACCATCAACAACATTATCAGGGTTCCATCACCCCAGATGTTATTTCATTGGTACATTATATCAATATTTACAAAGGCTTTCAAATTCAACAACACAAAACAAAACAGCTTAATTTTTAAAACTACAATGCTTTAAAAAATGTAAACTGTCCATTTTTACATTATTGTAAAAAAGAAGACTCACTCCTTAATGTGGCTTAATTTTTTTAAGTGAGCAAAGCCTGGTGCTCATGGATAACGAATGAAAAGAATTCTTTACATAGGAAACATTGTGCTCCAGTGTGGCAAGAAAAAAAAAAATCTCTCTCTCTATATAGATATATACACACACACACATACAAAGAAAAGAATCTTAAGTCCACAATTTAGACCACACACACAAAAAGTCCCCAAATTGAGAAATTTATAAAAACCATTTACACATGGTTGTTGACCTATTGAAAACCTATATAACATTTTAAAAATAGTAACTCAGTCAAAAGATACCACTTCTCTTAAAAATGAAATTTTGTGCAAAAGAAATTATTTAAGCTAGAAACAAGACACTCCCCCTCAGTAAGAGGCCAAAAGAGCCACTGAAATAATTTAACTCTGTTAGATTTAGTGCATGTAACCAAAAGGCACACACATGTGATTAATATATTAATATATTTTCATGCAGAAACCTGTGCATGTTCACAATTATATAACAAAAACACAAACATAACAAAACGTAAAGCCTAATGTTCGGCAATGTTATTCTAGCTACATTCCTTTCTAGTCTATCAGTCCCGGGTTTACTAGATCATTAACGTTGCCTCTCAAAAAATATATTATATTTGAACAACTTCCAATAAAAATTAAAAAAAAAAGGATGTTGGCCTGAAACACTATAACTTTTTTTTAGTTCTGATACATATAGAAACTTACTGATATGTTTATTTTAAATGTCATTTCAAATTAAGATACATTTTTCCTTCTGTTAATAAACACTTTGATTGCTCCAGTGAAGTCAGCAGAGAGAAGAACTTCTGTGTTGTCTGTCTTCATAATACCTTAAAAGCATAAAAGAAAGTTTTTAGTTGATTTTAAAGGAATATGAAGCCTGCTGCCACAACTGTCACATGCCCATGACCCTCTACCTCTGGGGCGGAAGAACCTCTCCCAGCCTTTTCAGTCTCTTTTCTGGCTTGCTCCTGTGACCCTTTCATCCTCCTGTACCTCTCCTCTCTGAGGCTCACTTCCACTTACCTTGTCTTAGCTGCTCTTTTCCTGGCAGCTAAGGAGAGATTATGGTCCCTTGGGGCCAGGATGCCTGCATTTACTCCCAGGCAGCCAAGGCCTCTAAGTTGTCTAATTCTTCATTTCGCGGCAAGAGGCTAGCGTGTTATTCAGCCCCAGGACTGGAATGTTGGCAGGATGGGATCAGCGGGGCAAGCCTTTTGCCAGTAGGGTTCACTAATGAGGTTGACAGTAAGGTTTACTGTACAGCAGACACACTGGAACTGCCATGAAATGAAGTACACACGATCACTCTGTGAACGCTGAGAGCACCTTTTGCCTTTCCAGTCCATACTGAAGAACCATGTAGCTACTATGCTGAATGGCAAAAACGCTTACCACTTACATTTGCTGGTAAAAACATTTAATGAACAAAATTCAGTGTTAACTATTATGCATAGTCAAAAACTGTGGATTTAAGAAGGACTGATTAGTAAGGAAGAAAATAATCCAAACTTTAACTGGGAAGTTGTGTACAGGATGAGTTAGACAAAATGGTTTCACTTAGATTTGTTAAAAACATATCCTAAGCTGCTGAACATTCCTAACCACAGTTTTGGTATATCTCAAAGTAGTGCTATGCAGCAGAAGCAGCAGCAAACAACTGAGGGATATCAGAAAGGCTAGAGAAGAAAATAATTCATCATATATATATATAGAAATGCTTTATAAGATACAATATAATGAAGATGATAATGTCTACTACATGCCAGGCATTTTGCTAGACACCTTACATGTGTTATCTTTTTTTTTTTTTTTTTTGGTGGTACGCGGGCCTCTCACCGCTGTGGCCCCTCCCGCTGCGGAGCACAGGCTCCGGACGCGCAGGCCCCGGACGCGCAGGCCCAGCGGCCGTGGCTCACGGGCCCAGCCGCTCTGCGGCATGCGGGATCCTCCCAGACCGGGGCAGGAACCCGCGTCCCCCGCATCGGCAGGCGGACTCCCAACCACTGCGCCACCAGGGAAGCCCTTACATGTGTTATCTTTAATTCTTCTCACAACCTTGTTTTGTCTTTTTTTTTAGTTTTCAGCTGTACCTTTTTTTCTTTAAATTGAAGTATAGTTGATTTAAAATACTGTGTTAATTTCAGGTGTACAGCAGTGATTCGGAGATACTCCTAATTTATCCCTCCCCCCTTCCTCTTTGGTAGCCATGAGTTTGTTTTCTATGTCTGTGAGTCTGTTTCTGTTTTGTAAATAAGTTCATGTGTACTATTTTTTAGATTCCACATATAAGTGATATGATATTTGTCTTCCTCTGACTTCACTTAATATGATAATCGCTAGGTCCATCCACATTCCTGCAAATGACATTATTTCATTCTTTTTTATGGTTGAGCAATATTCCAGCGTGTGTGTGTGTGTGTGTGTGTGTGTGTGTGTGTACTGTAGTTTTGATTTGCATTTCTCTAATAATTGGCGATGTGGAGCAGCTTTTCATGTGCCTGTTGGCCATCTGTAGGTCTTTGGAGAAATGTCTATTTAGGTCTTCTGCCCATATCACAACCTTATAAACGAGGTATTATCACCATTTTAAACATGAGGAAAACTGAAGCTTTAAGTTGCCAAATACATCAGAATAAAGAGGAGGGCAATCAGATATATTTTATGATCTCATACCCCGAGTTTAAGAGTTTATTCTTAGAGTATACCTACATAGGTACAAAACAGCAAACACAAATCTGAGTATGATCCAAAGTTGTGCCTCTTTTAAAAGGACCCAGTTAAGTAATAACTGAACCATGTTAATATGGTGCAGTTTTGAGAAGTTTAAAAAAGGTACTTTTCATTTTTCCTCAAATGGTTTAAAAAGCTAGGATTTTCTGTTCAATGCGTAGGGGAAATGTGCAGAGTGTAAAAAGGTATTGGGGAAAAAGAAAAGGAAAAAACCCCAACCAAATGACTTAATTTAGAAGAGAGAAGTAGGATTTGACTGTGAGAAAAAAAGAAAAAGAAAATGAAAAGAAATATTTCTAAACAGGCATTTAGTAAAGGTGTAATGATTCTGAGTTGGTTGATTTTTAAATCTGGTAATTGAAAGAAGTGCTAGGGACTTCCCTGGTGGCACAGTGGATAAGACTCCATGCTCCCAATGCAGGGGGTCTGGGTTTGATCCCTGGTCAGGGAACTAGATCCCACATGGCACAACTAAGGAGCCTGCCTGCCACAAGTAAGACCCAGTGCAACCAAATAAATAAATAAATAAATATTTAAATTAAAAAAAGAAAGAAGTGCTAGACTGAAGTTCATCTTTGCTATCAAAATTTTTCTTCACAGACAGAAGAAACAGTGTATTTGGTATAGTGTATAGTGAAAATAATACCGCAAGGGAAATTACTTGATATTAAGTGAGATAAAAATGCTTGAGAACTTTTTAGTATTCAAATACTTTTAGAAGCACTCTTACTACATTGTATCTATTGTTGTGACTTTATAACTCTCTACAAGGCCTGGGTATAGTCTCTTAAGTGAGAAAACACATTTAATAAAATATTCTGCAGTAGATTTTAGCAATACAAACTTGTTTTCATTAACAACTGGTCCAAGTTTACATGGTTTTACCTTACTCTTAAGAATTAACAGGGACCATTTTTATATAATTGGCACTCAATACTACTTGACGGTTGCTTTTGACTTCCTAATCTGAGCATTTTATAAAATTGAAAGTACTATTCATTCTCAAAGTATTTGCTGCAAAGGGCAAGAATTACTGGCTTGTAAACAGCTATCTATGAGAAGCTGTAAATTTGTGGCAATTAGAAAAGAACACTGCTCTCATTTTGGTTTAATTCACTTATTCAGTAAATGTTTATTAAGCACCTACTATATGCAGGCAAGCACTGTGCTAGGCACTGGCCCTACAACAATAAATAAAGCACATAAAATCTTTGCCCACACAGAGATTATAGTGCAGTAGAGACAGATAATTTATCTTGTATATATTTATGTCTGGTTTGCATTTCTCTAAAGAGAATAGTTGTCCATTAAAAAAATTACAAACTTTCAAAATTTTCAGTTTTAATTCCCAGGTGAATTTAAAAGAAATAAAACTTGCAAGAACTATGTTACCAAAATGTTCAGAAATGAACATCTGACAACCATTATGCTGCATAAAAGAAATATTCTTCATACTCATGAAGACCTCATAATACCCACAGGTCAATGAGGCTACTAAAGGCTGACTAGAGAAAATGAAGGACAAATAAAATATGAATACCTACCAGAGGGCATGTTATCCAAAACTTCAGCATCTTCACCTTTATTGTTCCCTTCTGATTTTTCAGACTGCACATCCAAAGACAACATCAAACTTGGGTTTGGAGCAAAGATGGCTGATGTAACAACTGCATTATGTGCTGGGAAAAAAAATTTACTTCAAGACAACTAATAAACTTGATTCTAAACAACAAGACAAAAAGTATAATATTGCAAAAAACATAATAGTGTATGTTATATGCAAGTACCTTTAAAAACTAACATATAAGTAACTAAGAACTACTTAAAACCCAAAAACATTTTATTAAAAAAAAACCAAATCCATCATAGTAGGGGACTGTAACACCCCACTTTCACCAATGGACAAATCATCCAAAATAAAAATAAATAAGGAAACACAAGCTTCAAATGATACATTAAACAAGATGGACTTGACTGATATTTATAGGACATTCCATCCAAAAACAACAGAATACACTTTCTTCTCAGGTGCTCATGGAACATATTCCAGGATAGACCATAACTTGGGTCACAAGTCAAACCTTGGTAAATTTAAGAAAATTGAAATAGTATTAAGTATCTTTTTCGACCACAACGCTATGAGACTGGATATCAATTACAGGAAAAAATCTGTAAAAAATACAAAACCATGGAAGCTACACAATACACTACTAAATAACCAGGAGGTCACTGAAGAAACCAAAGAGGAAATCAAAAAATAACTAGAAACAAATGACAATGAAAACACAACGACCCAAAACCTATGGGATGCAGCAAAAGCAGTTCTAAGAGGGAAGTTTATAGCAATACAATCCTAACAAAAGAAACAAGAAACAACTCAAATAAACAACCTAACCTTACACCTAAAGCAATTAGAGAAAGAAGAACGAAAAACCCCCAAAGTTAGCAGGAGGAAAGAAATCATAAAGATCAGAGCAGAAATAAATGAAAAAGAAATGAAGGAATCAACAGCAAAGATCAATAAAACTAAAAGCTGGTTCTGTGAGAAGACAAACAAAACTGATAAACCCTTAGCAAGAAAGAAAGGGAGAAGACTCAAATCAACAGAATTAGAAATGAAAAAGGAGAAGTAACAACTGACACTGCAGAAATACAAAGGATCATGAGAGATTACTACAAGCAACTCTATGCCAATAAAATGGACAACCTGGAAGAAATGGA
>NC_041234.1:91980170-91981402 GCF_002837175.3 Physeter macrocephalus | reverse complement strand
TTGGTAAAGTTGCAGGATACAAAATTAATGCACAGAAATCTCTGGCATTCCTATACACTACTGATGAAAAACCTGAAAGAGAAATTAAGGAAACACTCCCATTTACCACTGCAACAAAAAGAATAAAATACCTAGGAATAAACCTACCTAGGGAGACAAAAGACCTGTATGCAGAAAACTATAAGACACTGATGAAAGAAATTAAAGATGATACAAAACAGATGGAGAGATATACCATGTTCTTGGTTGGAAGAATCAACACTGTGAAAATGACTATACTACCCAAAGTAATCTACAGATTCAGTGCAATCCCTATCAAACTGCCAGTGGCATTTTTCACAGAACTAGAACAAAAAATGTCACCATTTGTATGGAAACATAAAAGACCCCGAACAGCCAAAGCAATCTTGAGAAATAAAAACGGAGCTGGAGGAATCAGGCTCCCGGACTTCAGACTATACTACAAAACTACAGTCAGCAAGACAGTATGGTACTGGCACAAAAACAGAAATATAGATCAATGGAACAGGATAGAAAAGAAAGCCCAGAGATAAACCCATGCACATATGGTCACCTTACTTTAGATAAAGGAGGCAAAAATATACAATGGAGAAAAGACAGCCTCTTCAATAAGTGGTGCTGGGAAAACTGGACAGCTACATGTAAAAGAATGAAATTAGAACACTCCCTAATACCATACACAAAAATAAACTCAAAATGTATTAAAGACCTAAATGGAAGGCCAGACACTATCAAACTCTTCGAGGAAAACACAGGCAGAACACTTTATGACATACAAGATCCTTTTTGACCCACCTCCTAGAGAAATGGAAATAAAAACAAAAATAAACAAATAATAAAAAATAAAAATAATATAATAATAATAATAAAAATAAATAATAATAATAAACAAACAACAAAAAAATAAAATAAATGGGACCTAATGAAACTTAAAAGCTTTTGCACAGCAAAGGAAACCATAAACAAGACCAAAAGACAACCCTCAGCATGGGAGAAAATATTTGCAAATGAAGAAACTGACAAAGGACTAATCTCCAAAAGTCACAAGCAGCTCATGCAGCTCAATATCAAAAAAAAATAACAACCCAGTCCAAAAATGGGCAGAAGACCTAAACAGGCATCTCTCCAAAGAAGATATACAGATTGCCAACAAACACATGAAAGGATGCTCAACATCACTAATCGTTAGAGAAATGCAAATCAAAACTACA
>NC_041234.1:91969052-91979289 GCF_002837175.3 Physeter macrocephalus | reverse complement strand
ATATGGAAGCAACCTAAGTGTCCATCGACAGATGAATGGATAAAGAAGATGTGGCACATATACACAATGGAATATTACTCAGCCATAGAAAGGAATCAAATTGAGTTATTTGTAGTAAGGTGGATGGACCTAGAGTCTGTCATACAGAGTGAAATAAGTCAGAAAGAGAAGAACAAATACTGTATGCTAACACATATATATGGAATCTAAAAATTTAAAAAAAATGGTTCTGAAGAACCTACGGGAAGGACAGGAATCAACATGCAGACGTAGAGAATGGACTTGAGGACATGGGGGGGGAAGGGTAAGCTGTGACAAAGTGAGAGAGTGGCATGGACATATATACACTACCAAATGTAAAATAGATAGCTAGTGGGAAGCAGGCGCATAGCACAGGGAGATCAGCTCGGTGCTTTGTAACCACCTAGAGGGGTGGGATAGGGAGGGTGGGAGGGAGACGCAAGAGGGAGGAGATATGGGGATATATGTATATGTATAGCTGATTCACTTTGTTATAAAGCAGAAAGTAACACACCATTGTAAAGCAATTATACTCCAATAAAGATGTTAAAAAAAAAAAAAAAAAACCAAAACCACATACAAGTTCTGAGATTCCATGACTTCTCAAATTTTAGACAAGTATAAGTTCTTCCTTGGTACAGAAAAATCAAACAAAGCTAATATAACGCGAAAGCAGTTAAAACTGCTAAACTGTCTCTCTGAAATAATGCCTATACAAATTTACTTATAATACATCTCCATTTTAACTTTATTCACTTACAAGACACATAAAAGTAGGCATTTACTTACCTTTAATACCTTCCCAAAAGTCATTACGATCTCTCCTCACTGAAGTAAACTTGCTTAAGTCATGGTAAGTACTCCAGATATAAACATACTTATCTTCTGAGCCACTAACGAGGTAACTGAAATCATGGCTACATTTAGGGAAGAAAGAAAAAAAAAATCAAAGTTGGGGTTTTTTTTAGGTTTCCCTCTATCAGAGCTTCCTAGTTTGAAACACCTAAGAAAACATCCAAGAGAACTTGTTGAAATACAGACTCCTAGTCTCACTCCAGAGGTTCTGAACGTGTAGGTTTGACATGGGTGGCCAGTGGCATTAGTATTTTCATCGAAGCTCTAGGTAACTGCTGCTGGGTTAACCCACACTGCGATGAGTGCCTACTTAAGAGATAAAAGAGAGAAGCAGAATACTTTACCAATTAAATTACTGGGTAATTCAAGAAGAAAGGAGAACTGGTAAGAAAAGAGCTGAAATAAGGAGGGCTATAAAGGAAGAAAAGGTAGGTATTTCAGGAGAGCCTGCAGATCCCAAATTAACAGTTCAAATAATAATGATATGCAAACGTATAAGTACAGGACACTGTACTTTAGGGTCTCGAAATGCTTTAACTTCTGTACCTAAAAGAATCAAGACCATGGGTGGGATGGGCAGTGGTGGGGGGGTAAATCTCCTCTTAGAAAGCATACATGAAAGTACAAAAGCACAAATTCTGGAGCTGGGTCTTCTAATCCTGGTTTCACAACTACCAGTGTGACTTTAGGCAAATTACTTAATTTTCTGGGTGTTGGTTTCTTCATCTGCAGAGCAGGGGCAATTTGAACTCTACCAAACAGCTGGATAATGTAAGTATGACTGCTATGAGACACCAGCTGTAAAACTGCAAAGTAACTAACAACACCATATAAACATAAGCCATAGATCAATGGAAAAATGGGAGTAGGGGAGAAATGTTCTGATCTCTTTTGGGAATTCCTCATTGCCAATTTACCTGAAACTTGCTTTGATCTGGCTGCTGCTGTTGACATAACCCTTATACTTCATGGACAGTGACAAATCTCTAAGATCATATAATCTGATTCTGGAGTCATTTGAAGTTACAAGTATCTAAAAACAAATCAAAGGAAAAGTTAAAAATACCATCTTTTAATCTGTGCTAAGTTACAACCAAAAAAGGGTGTTAGACACATACAGAATATATCTCAAAACTAGAAAAAGCAATATTCCGTAGGAAAGGAAATATATTCTTAGCTAAGATATGAAGAACTTACTTTCAGGAGTCTATATATAGTGTGGAGACAGATGGTTTTGAATACCTAGTACCTTATTTTCTCCAGGTAAAGGCTCAATGCCAGTAATTTTTCTTCCAACCTTGTTGCGCCCTCTGGTAGATCGGACATGTATCTGTGTGTGGTATTTCAAATGCTAAAAAAAAAAAAAAAAAAATCACAATTTTAAAAGATCAGAATTAGAAAGAAAACTCAAAGATCATCTGAGCCATCTCACAGACAAACATGGTATTATTTGTCCCAATTTACAGATAAGGCAGTTAAAGCTCAGAGAGGATACACCAACTTATTCCAAACCACAGAAGTATCTAAGTATTCAAGTATGCAATTTATACAAGACAGTCATTTACCTCTGTATCATAGAAAATACACCTGCCATCATACGTCCCAATCACTGCATATTTGCCATTCTGACAGAAATTTGCAGCTGTGATCAATTTTGTCTGACCATCTACTTCATTCCACAAAGCCACTTTTTTGTCAGGTATGTTCCAAAGGCGGAGCTTTCCATCCAATGACCCACTTAGAAAATACCTGTCATCCTAAAAATGTGACGAAAGAGGAAGCTTTCATTTATTCACATGAAGAAAAACTCGTTAGCAAATGAATACATTAAGTCTATTAGGAATAATGTTAAAATATATAGATTTCATTTTAAAAGTATTAAAGTAAGCATTATTTCAGTCACTAAAAATAACAATTAGAAACCTCAGTATTCATTTTGGAGAAATGACATTCTAATCACTTTATCATATCCTTAAACTGCTTTTCCCAAGGTATAGATGTTAATAGATAATGTGTTTGAGTATATATTGTGTAGGAGAAGGGTTCTGTGGTCAAATAAGTTTGAGAAATTCTGGGTTACAGAAAGTTAAACAGGATTCTCAGTTAACACGCACTCTGAATCTTTAACGGGCGACTTTTTTGGGGGTCAGGTAGGGACATCTAGCAGGGCTAGTAATTCAAGGAACATGCTTTGGGAAACACTATCTTATAATGGTACATTTGCCCATACCCTCCTTGGGATACATGTAACAGATGGATAAAAGAGTAACTAATGCCAGTTAGCCCACAGAACCAGTCAATTTTTGGAACTCTGACACCCTGTCAGCAGAGAATTGCTTCACTATTTAAATTCTCAATCTCAAACCAGGGGTTCTCAGCTGGGGGCAACCTGGCCCCACAGGAGACATCTAGCAATGTCTGGAGACAGTTTTGATTGGCACAGTTTAGAGGGTGGGGCGCTACTGACATCTAGTGGGTAGAGGCCAGGAATGCTGCTAAACAGCCTACAATGCACAGGACAGCCTTTCCTCTCTCTACGAAAAAGAATTATCCAACCCCAAATGCCATTAGTGCCAAGGTTTAGAAACCCTGTTCTAAACTAAACCAAGCCTACCATGAAGCTGCTCTAATTTTTGGTAACATTAAGAATTAAAAAGAAAATAAAATAATTGGGATGCCAAAACAAGAAACAGATTTTCTTCTCCACTCAAGATTATTATTCTTACCCACTTCTCAAGCCCGTCAAGGATAACCTTCATAGAATAGGCATTTTTATGGCTATGGTACAGTAGGCTCAACTCAATGTCTACGAGCAGAAGTGCTGAACAAATAAAAATACTTCAACTTGGTCTTAAAATTCAGAATTTTATTTACATACATATATACACGTGTGTATATGTGTATCTCCATTTTGCTATTTCTTTTATAACTCTGCTTCCTTTCTTCTGTGTAACATTATTTGATAGAGTCATATTTCCTAGGAAAATGTCACCACCACCCCATTCTTCCCTAGCCCCTCTCATAAATTCTCCAGGTCAGTAGAATTTTTAGAAATAAGGCTTTTCAGTTTCCAAAATAAAACCAAATAAAAGTATAGGAAAATTATTGACTAAACAGAAACCTTAATAATAAAGTACTATATAGATAACTATTACCACCTAATACCCCTCTCTTTCCATCTTGATACATTATAGTTAAAATAGAGGTGGGGGGATTTTGCTCACAGGTGCTGACAGGGGTAAAATCTATCTTTTTGTTGCACCCTTAGGTGACAGGATGGGGGTATTATTTAGAAAGAAGCCTCGAAAGCTTGATGGTCAAAACTGATACAGTATTAACATAGATTAAGCATTTTTAATTTTCAAAAGTTCTTAATAAAATCTTCTCTAAGGGTTCAGAATTATTACTGCCTATGTTATAAGCCTGCCCAGGGAGGGAAATTATATTGAGAGAAAAAAGTCATTCTTCTCTCTTAATTTGGGGAGGGAGAGAAAGAAATGTCAATATAATTGAAAGGTTGCACTAAAAAGACAATGGGGGGGCTTCCCTGGTGGCGCAGTGGTTGCGCGTCCGCCTGCCGATGCAGGGGAACCGGGTTCGCGCCCCGGTCTGGGAGGATCCCACATGCCGCGGAGCGGCTGGGCCCGTGGGCCATGGCTGCTGAGCCTGCGCGTCCGGAGCCTGTGCTCCGCAACGGGAGAGGCCACAACAGAGGAAGGCCCGCATACCAAAAAAACAAACAAAAAAAAAGACAATGGGTACTAAACACATAGAGATGAGGACATGATTGGAAATGTAATCATACACAAATGTAGTGGAGGGAAAGTCAACGAGGGTCAGCTCAAGCCCTCCACTTATTTCAACATAGCTAGTGAAGCAGCGCCAACACATGACATCCCTTGTGCTTACAGCTGCAAAGAACTAAAACTACTCTAGCCTCATGCATTTGGTGGCTCTATGCTATAAGGGCATAAGATAGGTCTGGAGTCCATGACAGGAGATTTTTCTCCTTTAGTTGAAATCATATGAAATTCTTTCTAGAGGAAAGATATTAAAGGATTTTCTACATTGAAAATGAGTATGAAGGGATCTCAAGATTAACAATGTTTTCAGACCTGAAATAGGAATTCAGTCTATCTTGTAATGAATTTTGGTCTTTGCCTCTTTCAACCTTTTCCTCTTCGTCTCTTCCCTTCCTGATCCTCCTACAACTATTCCTGCCTATATGCTTCCCTTTCTCATTTATTTACCTGCCGTCTTTTCTTCTTCCACTGTCTCCAGTGGAAGGATATTTTATTTCTTTATTTATATTTTATTTCATTCATTCATTCATTCATTCATTATTTATACATACATACATACATACATACATACATACATACATACCCGAACTAAAACTACTCTAGCCTCATGCATTTGGTGGCTCTATGCTATAAGGGCATAAGATAGGTCTGGAGTCCATGACAGGAGATTTTTCTCCTTTAGTTGAAATCATATGAAATTCTTTCTAGAGGAAAGATATTAAAGGATTTTCTACATTGAAAATGAGTATGAAGGGATCTCAAGATTAACAATGTTTTCAGACCTGAAATAGGAATTCAGTCTATCTTGTAATGAATTTTGGTCTTTGCCTCTTTCAACCTTTTCCTCTTCGTCTCTTCCCTTCCTGATCCTCCTACAACTATTCCTGCCTATATGCTTCCCTTTCTCATTTATTTACCTGCCGTCTTTTCTTCTTCCACTGTCTCCAGTGGAAGGATATTTTATTTCTTTATTTATATTTTATTTCATTCATTCATTCATTCATTCATTATTTATACATACATACATACATACATACATACATACATACATACATACATACATACCCTGCAGGTCTTATTAAAGATTTGAGATGACTTTTCACTGTCATATTTAGACTATAATTTTTCCAGCTCTTCTAATGAAGATTAGCACAATATTTATTTCCTTTCTTATTTTTAAAGCAGAATGAAACACTAAATTAAGTTGCTCTTAACTATGTGGATATTAATAATCTTTTTCCTGTAGTCCAATTACCCTCCAGAGAAACCTGGTTCCCTCACCTTCCTCGTAGTGTAACAAAAAAACATGTAAATACTTACTCTTGGATGGAAAGCTATGGCAGTGACAAAATCTATATGCTGAAAACAGCAAAGGCATTCTCTTCTGGAAATGTGCCATAATCTGACTGTTTTATCCATTGAAGAAGAAAGCAGAAAGTAGTTCTGTGGAGAAATTGATGTTGATTATTTTATCACCATATGAAAAAAAATACTTACACCATAAAAGTGAACTTTTAGTTTTCGGTATCTCAATAGTTTTGTCATTACTATTCTTATATGCAGCATCAGAAAGCACAAAGACATCCAATTCACTTGGACAATCCCATTTTTTTCCAAATAGTTAAATACCGTATTTCTTTGATTCTAAGACTTTTTCACATTACCTATTCTGAAATGAGGATGAATCTTATGACTTTTGTTGAAAGAAATCTGCCAGATGCCAACAGAGGACTAAGGTGTGCCTTGGTTGTTGGAGCCTGCATATACTAGAAGTTAGCTATGAATGTAAAGCATCTATTCATTTGATCGTCACTTCAGTTATTTTCACATTGATAACACTGGTGAATTTTAACTCACATGAATTCCCTAATTGTCACTTAAAATGCCTTCAGAAAGATTATCCTATAACACAGCATGGAAATGAAAAGTTATTGTGCACCTGTCACACCTTAGGCAAGAAAATTAGAGAATAGAAATTGTCAAATGTCTCAGAATAGATCATAGAATTTTCAAAGCTAGAAGAGGGTAGTGTAACTGATTTAGGCATTATGATGGCCCATCACCCAGAAACCAAACATCTATCTGTCAAAAGCTTCCAGCTGGATACATAAGGGGATAGGATTCCCAGGTGCTCAGGCCTGTCGGGCGCCAGAGGTGCCACTGCACAGGGGCGCGAGACCAGATTTTGTAGGTCACTCCCTCTTGCGAGAACACCGGAATCACAACTAACTGCTGAACAATCATCGACAGGAAGACGCTGGAACTCACCAAAAAAGATACCCCACATCCAAAGACAAAGGAGAAGCCACAATGAGATGGCAGGAGGGGTGCAATCACAATAAAATCAAATCTCATAACTGCTGGGTGGGTGACTCACAAACTGGAGAACTCAGAAGTCCACCCACTGGAGTGAAGGTTCTGAACACCATGTCAGGCTTCCAAAGCTGGGGGTCCGGCAATGGGAGGAGGATTTCCTAGAGAATCAGACTTTGAAACCTAGCGGGATTTGATTGCAGGACTTTGACAGGACTGGGACAACCAGAGACTCCACTCTTGGAGGGCACACACAAAATACTGTGCACATCAGGACCCAGGGGAAGGAGCAGTGATCCCATAGGAGACTGAACCAGACCTACTTGCTAGTGTTGGAGAGTCACCTGCAAAGGCAGGGGGTGGCTCCGTCTCACCGTGAGGACAAGGACACTGGCAGCAGAAGTTCTGGGAAGTCCTCCTTGGTGTGAGCCCTCCCAGAGTCTGCCATTAGCTCCACCAAAGACCCCGGTAGGCTCCAGTGCTGGGTCGCCTCAGGCCAAACAACCAACAGGGAGGGAACCCAGCCCCACCCATCAGCAGACAAGCAGATTAAAGTTTTACTGAGCTCTGCCCACCAGAGCAACAGCCAGCTCTACCCACCACCAGTGCCTCCCATCAGGAAACTTGCACAAGCATCTCAGATAACCTAATCCACCAGAGAGGGCAGACAGCAGAAGCAAGAAGAACTACAATTGTGCAGCCTGTGGAACAAAAACCGCATTCACAGAAAGATAGAGAAGATGAAAAGGCAGAGGGCTATGTACCAGATGAAGGAACAAGATAAAACCCCAGAAAAACAACTAAATGAAGTGGAGACAGGCAACCTTCCAGAAAATGAATTCAGAATAATGATAGTGAAGATGATCCAGGACCTCAGAAAAAGAATGGAGGCAAAGATTGAGAAGATGCAAGAAATGTTTAACAAAGACCTAGAAAAATTAAAGAACAAACAAACAGAGATGAACAATACAATAACTGAAAAGAAAACTACACTAGAAGGAATCAATAGCAGAATAACTGAGGCAGAAGAACGCTTAAGTGACCTGGAAGACAGAATAGTGGAATTCACTGCTGCAGAAAAGCACAAAGAAAAAAGAATGAAAAGAAATGAAGACAGCCTAAGAGACCTCTGGGACAACATTAAACTCAACAACATTCGTATTATACGGGGCCCAGAAGGAGAAGAGAAAGAGAAAGGACCCGAGAAACTATTTGAAGAGATTATACTCGAAAACTTCTCTAACATGGGAAGGGAAGTAGCCACCCAAGTCCAGGAAGTGCAGAGAGTCCCATACAGGATAAACCCAAGGAGAAACACACCAAGACACATAGTAATCAAACTGGCAAAAATTAAAGACAAAGAAAAATTATTGAAAGCAGCAAGGGAAAAACGACAAATAACATACAAGGGAACTCCCATAAGGTTAACAGCTGATTTTTCAGCAGAAACTCTACAAGCCAGAAGGGAGTGGCATGATACATTTAAAGTGATAAAAGGGAAGAACCTACAACCAAGATTACTCTATCCAGCAAGGATCTCATTCAGATTCAATGGAAAAATCAATAGCTCTACAGCCAAGCAAAAGCTAAGAGAATTCAGCACCAGCAAACCAGCTCTACAACAAATTCTAAAGGAACTTCTCTAAGTGGGAAACACAAGAGAAGAAAAGGACCTACAAAAACAAACCCAAAACAATCAAGAAAATGGTAATAGGAACATACATATCAATAATTACCTTAAATGTGAATGGATTAAATGCTCCAACCAAAAGACACAGGCTCACTAAATGGATACAAAAAGAGACCCATATATATGCTGTCTACAAGGGACCCACTTCAGACCTAGGGACACATACAGACTGAAAGTAAGGGGATGGAAAAAGATATTCCATGCAAATGGAAATCAAAAGAAAGCTGGAGTAGCAATACTCGTATTAGATAAAATAGACTTCAAAATGAAGAATGTTGCCAGAGACAAGGAAGGACACTACATAATGATCAAGGGATCGATCCATGAAGAAGATATAACAATTGTAAATATACATGCACCCAACACAGGAGCACCTCCATACATAAGGCAACTGCTAACAGCTATAAAAGAGGAAATCGACAGTAACACAATAATAGTGGGGGACTTTAATACCTCACTTACACCAATGGACAGATCATCCAAACATTCCATCCAAAACCAGCAGATTACACTTTCTTCTTAAGTGTGCACGGAACATTCTCCAGGATTGATCACATCGTGGGTCACAAATTAAGCCTCACTAAATTTAAGAAAACTGAAATCATATCAAGCATCTTTACTGACCACAACAATATGAGACTAGAAATCAATTACAGGGATAAAAGCGTAAAAAAGACAAACACACGGAGGCTAAACAACATGTTACTAAATAACAAAGAGATCACTGAAGAAATCAGAGAGGAAATCAAAAAATACTTAGAGACAAATGACAATGAAACCACAAGTAATGAAATTGAAACTGTGATTAAAAATCTTCCAACAAACAAAAGTCCAGGACCAGATGGCTTCACAGGTGAATTCTATCAAACATTTTGAGAAGAGCTAACACTCATCCTTCTCAAACTCTTGCAAACAATTGCGGAGGAAGGAACACTCCCAAACTCATTCTATGAGACCACCATCACCCTGATAACAAAACCAGACAAAGATACTACAAAAAAAAGAAAATTACAGACCAATATCACTGATGAATATAGATGCAAAAATTCTCAACAAACTACTAGCAAACAGAATCCAACAACACATTAAAAGGATCGTATACCATGACCAAGTGGGATTTATCCCAGGGATGCAAGGATTCTTCAATGTACACAAACCAATCAATGTGATACACCATATTAACAAATTGAAGAAGGAAAACGATATGATCATCTCAATAGATGCAGAAAAAGCTTTTGACAAAATTCAACACCCATTTATGATAAAAGCTCTCCAGAAAGTGGGCACAGAGGGAACCTACCTCAACATAATAAAGGCCATATATGATAAACCCACAGGAAACATCATTCTCAATGGTGAAAAACTGAAACCATTTCCTCTAAGATTGGGAACAAGACAAGGATGTCCACTCTCACCGCTATTACTGAACGTAGTTTCGGAAGTCCTAGCCACGGCAATCAGAGAAGAAAAAGAAATAAAAGGAATACAAATTGGAAAAGAACAAGTAAAACTGTCACTGTCTGCAGATGACATGATACTATACATAGAGAATCCT
>NC_041234.1:91896067-91968923 GCF_002837175.3 Physeter macrocephalus | reverse complement strand
GAATCAATATTGTGAAAATGACTATACTACCCAAAGCAATCTACAGATTCAATGCAATCCCTATCAAATTACCAATGGCATTTTTCACAGAACTAGAAAAAAAAATTTCACCATTTGTGTGGAAACACAAAAGACCCCAAATAGCCAGAGCAATCTTGAGAAAGAAAACGGAACTGGAGGAATCAAGCTCCCAGACTTCAGACTATACTACAAAGCTACAGTCATCAAGACAGTATGGTACTGGCACAAAAAAAGAAATATAAATCAATGAAACAGGATAGAAAGCCCAGAGAGAAACCCACGCACATATGGTCACCTTATCTTGGATAAAGGATGCAAGAATACACAGTGGAGAAAAGACAGCCTCTTCAATAAGTGGTGCTGGGAAAACTGGACAGCTACATGTAAAAGAAAGAAATTACAACACTCCCTAACACCATACACGAAAATAAACTCAAAATGGATTAAAGACCTAAATGTAAGCCACACACTATAAAACTCTTAGAGGAAAACATAGGAAGAACACTCTATGACATAAATCATGGAAGGCCAGACACTATCAAACTCTTAGAGGAAAACATAGGCAGAACACTTTATGACATAAATCACAGCAAGATCCTTTTTGACCCACCTCCTAGAGGAATGGAAATAAAAACAAAAATAAACAAATGGGACCTAATGAAACTTAAAAGATTTTGCACAGCAAAGGAAAGTACAAGCAAGACCAAAAGACAACCCTCAGAATGGGAGAAAATATTTGCAAATGAATCAACGGACAAAGGATTAATCTCCAAAATATATAAACAGCTCATGCAGCTCAATATTAAAAAAACAAACAACCCAATCCAAAAATAAATACTTATTAAATAAATGAAATTAAATAGCTTTCTTGAACCAAGCATGATCTTACCAGTGAAAAAAATTAGATTCAGATCTAAGTTCTACCCATAACTAGTTTTGTGATCTTGGATGGGTCAGAGGCCCAGTCTTCTAATCCACAGTATGGGATATCAACTACCTCACAGCATTGTTATTTTCAGTATTCACAAGATAATTCTTATTACGTGGCACAAAATAAGTCTTCAAGAAACAGAAAACCCACTATAAACATCAACTGTGCTAGATACTCAAGAGAAACAAAAGTGAAGTAAGAGCTGATCCCTACTCCTGAGGGGCTTAGAATCTTGTTGCCAATAAGATGTAGAAATGTACATAGATAAACAGTTAAGTAAAAAAGAAAGTTTAAGAAAAGAGCACACAGACAGATGAAGGCGTTAAGAACAAAAACTGAGATTTCCTGGAGAAGAAATTCTGCCTTAAGACTCAGCATGAATGTACAAGGTGACTAGAGTTAACAATGCTGTATTATATACTTGCAAGTTGCTAAGAGAGTAGATGTTAAATGTTCTCACCACAAAAAAAGGGTAACTATTTATGGTGATGAATGTGTTAATTACCCTTATTGTAGTAATCATTTCCCAATATGTAAGTATATCAAATCATCACTGTGTACACCTTAAACTTACACAATGTTTTAATTACATCTCAAAAAAGCTGGGAAAAAAACCAAAAAAAACTTCAGCGTGACTCTGGCTGAGTTTTCAATGCCTGCCCCCACAACTGTGTGAGCCAATTCCTTAAAATAAACCTATGTATGTATTTCCTCTTGGTTCTGTTACTCTGGAGAACACTGACTGATACAGTGATCAATGGAGAATTAATATCTTCAGTTGGTGTTACATTTCACAAAAAATATTGGTTTGCTTTAAGAAAGTAAAATGAGTGCAGGGCTCCCAATTAGGTGCTTTGTACTTCTTATTCTAGATGAATATGATTATCAGATTAAGGACACTTTAAATTTCCATCTTCCGACAACTCAGATTTCACACAGGGTGGGGAGAGAGTACAAAGATACAACTGGGGCTCAATTTAAAACCAGACTACCAGGTGCGGCCCAAGCTTGTTCCAGGAGGTTAGAGAAAAACGTCATGAAATGCACCCATAACATCTAAACAAATATGATAGGAGCATAATTCATAAATGGAGTGATTCAAAGCTGGAGCTCAGGGAAAGGCTGACTTGCCAATACATACCAGTGATATCTTTGTGATATAGTTAAAATATATGAGCATCACCAGTATCCTTGCTAGTATTTTGTTAGATGACTTTTCTCAATTTAAAGCTTTTAAATATTACTTTCCCCCACAAATTCGTAATATATTTTATATTTTGATTACTGACAAATTTTGATACAAAGAAAGTGTAAGGAATCATGCAAAAATTCCAAAAACTGCTTCATGCTTCAAACACCTTAAATAAAATTTAAAATATCTCTTAAAAATTTTGCAAACTTCTAAGATATTTGATCGTGGCAAAATAGCCCCTCTACTTCTAAAATTTTGCTCTAAGGAAAAAAAATTACAAAATGAAGACTTACCATTGATCTGAAGAATATAATTATTAAACCTAAATTAATAATTTCATGAATGTAGCAGATTATCCCCAAAACAGTCTTGATTAGATAGGTCAGACTTCACCTTTGTAGCTGAAGTCATATCCATTTTGCTGAGGATAGTAACTTTGCAAAACTATTTTATAAAAGAAGCAAATACAAGTATATAGACAGATCCAGATAGAAGCTGTTAAGTAATATAAACATTTTCTTATTAGCCTAATCTGACGTTTCTGTTTTTTAACTTTGATTAATTTGTAACTCCCACAAAGTATATACAAACATTCAAACACCTGACTGTGACAATCATACAAATAAAACATTTGCTTTTATCCTAAAATAGTTACATAGAATACAAAATTCAAATAAGAATTTCTTACTTCAGGACTTCTATGATGGCGCAGTGGTTAAGAATCCACCTGCCAATGCAGGGGACATGTGTTTGATCCCTGGTCCGGGAAGATCCCACATGCCGCGGAGCAACTAAGCCCGTCTGCCACAACTACTAAGCCCACATGCTGCAACTACTGAAGCCTGTGCGCCTAGAGCCTGTGCTCCTCAACAAGAGAGGCCCATGCACCTCAACGAAGAGTAGCCCCTGCTCGCCGCAACTAGAGAAAGCCTGTGCACAGAAACGAAGACCTAACGCAGCCAAAAAAAAAAAAAGAATTTCTTACTTTAGACCATGAAAGATCAAGGAGATCAGCAGTATGTCCTTTATATTTGCAAAACGGCCGTTGTCGAAATGGTGCATTTTTATCATCTGGGTCTTCATCAGCTCCACTGCATACCTATTTAGACAAGAAAACAAATGTTAAAACTAGAAAAACAAAAGCTTCATACGCTTCCCACACCATTTGTTCTCTCATCATTTTATATGATGCCTGATTGAAATCTTGATCCACTAAAAGCTGACTCCCCTTTATGCTGAATCTACTACTTATTACTTCCTCACCTCCTTGTCCTAATTAAACCAGGATCATCCCTGAAGACATTGTGCTATCACAATCTTTCCCTCCCTAACAGAGCCCCCACTTTGTCCTTTTTTGAGCATCTCTTCCTTTAGGAGAGGTGGGAGCCAGCACCAGGGGGTGATCACGATTGGTCTAAGCTAATTAAGATGAGCTCACTCCCCTTTCCAGTGATGACTGGTTTAGGCATGGGCATATGTTATAATTTTCATCAAACAGACATGAGGGCAAGTTCATCTGGGAGATGAGGTGATAGGAGAGGCTTCTAGAAAGACTTCCTCACTCTTAAAAAGGGGTATACTAAAGGGACCTTCCTCTTTCCTGCTTCTGAACATTGTTGTCTGCATGTGACACCTAAGACAGTAGTAGTCATCTTACTACCATGAGGGGACCAAGCCCAGGAGAATAGATAAAGAACAGCAAAGCAAGAGGATTGGAAGGACCTTGTGTTCCTGATGACACTACTGAGCTGCTGAATTAACCAACCCTAGAGCCGCCTTACCTCCAGACTGGCTTCCTCATTGTTAAGCCATTTTCAGTTGGATTTCTATTATTTGAAGTCAAAAGCATCCTGACAGGTAGAGGTAGGTAGAAAATAATGCCATACACGTGTGCCGTGCATTTAGTTTACAACATGCTTTTGTATTCATTATCTGAATGAATCCTAATGACCCTGTGAGGTAGGTATTACCATTATGAGGATGAAGAAATTAAGAAAAAATCCTGAGAATCAAAGAGGTCAAAATAACATATTAAAAGTCACGCAGCCACCTGTAAACAGCAGAACCAAAGCAAAGGTACAAGTCATCTAACTGTAAGTCCAGAGGTTGTTCCTCAAATGTTTTAGAGGATGTCACTTGAGCAAAAATACAGAATGTTAGCTAAGCCTTGCATATTTAGGGAAGGGTAGGTAGGATGATGAGGATGGAGAAAAACGTATATGGAGATAAAGCAGGGGATTAGGGTAGAAAGGTACTTTGAGACCAGATCATAAAGAGCCTTGGATTTGTGGCTTAAAAATTGAGACATTCTAAGGTGATGGAGAGCCAACACAGGTTTCTGAAAAGGAAAAATAACACAATCTGACTGGGGCTTTAGAAAGAGAATGCTGGGCAATAATGTAAAAGATGGTTTGGAAAGAGAGTCGGGGCAGGAAAAGCAGTCAGTAAGTTTAAGTAAGAATAACGAGGGCTTAAATAGGACAGTGGCCATGGGGATAGATAAAAACTACCACTGCTATCTGTTAACAACTTTACAGTTTATAAAAACATCTTCACATTCACTGTGGAGGTACACCAGCAACACAGATGCCCTGACCCTTTGCCAAACACTCCTAATCCTAGATGATTACAGCTACTTCCCCTAATTTTACTGCTAGATTAGTGAGCACTGCTGGAAGACAAAATTAAACAGGTTTCTTGCCCTGTTACATAAAATTCAACTTTTTGTTTAATAATCATTTTCATTTCATTCACTCCTCAGCATATTTCCCCTAGCTGTGATCCCAGATCTTTTTTTTCCTCCTTAATCATCCATTTTCTTTTCATTGTACTCTACATATTTTCAAAATACTTAAATAATATATTTTTGATTATAAAGTAATATACATGCTCAGTATAGGCAATTCAGAAAACATAGAAAGTAGAAAAACTAAAACCATCTATAATCTGCTAAAATTTTGGCCATCTTCAATCTTTCATTTTTTTAAAAACATAATTGAAATCACATTATACACATGATTCAGTATCTTCCTTTTTATTTTACATGAGCACTTTCTGTATTTCACTCTTTGGAAACATTTACTAGCTGCATATGGATGCACCATAATTTAATCATTTCCAATTTGTTGGTAATATAGACATTTCCAATTTTTTGCTAAACAGCAATTCAACAAACATCGTGGAGCATGAACCTTTATCCCTATTTTATTATTTGTTTATCCTAATAGAAGGGTCAAAAGGCTTAAACCATAGATTTTTATAGTATCTTCTGTTGTTTGTCTTAATAAAATCAGGTAAGTTTATTAAAGAAAATTTTAGAAATACAGAGAAGTATAAAGAATCAAATAAAAAAATGAGCTAAAACCCTACCAGCTAGTGATAACTACTAGTTATAATTTAGTGTATTTCTTTAAAATTTTAAAATCTATAAATATTTATAGATATTTTTAGTCAAGATTAGGATATTATATCTATTTTTTCATTCTGCTATTTTCACTTTACAATTTATTTAGAATATTTTAAATGTCACCAAGTAGTCTTTTAAAAGAATTTAAGGACTGCATAGTATTATACTGTATGGATTATACCATAGTTTTTATTTTCCAACTATTAAAAATTCAGTTTGTTTAAATTTTAGCTACTGTGAGAACATTAATATGAAAATCCTCTTACATCTTTGGGCATACATGATCATTTCTTTATGACAGATTTTTAAAGGTAGAATTACCAAGTGAAATGTTATATGTTTTATCTATATCTCTCTGAATAGATATCTATATGTAGAGATATTTATATCTCTATGTAAATATAATGTATATATAAAACTTTATTATGAACATTTCAAATATACACAGAAGTAGACAGTATAATGACCCCATGCATCCATCACCTGTTTTAATGATTATCAACATTTTATTCACCTTGTTTTTTCAATCCTCCCACTTTTATGTATTTGCTTATTTTTGCTGGAGCAGTTAAAGCAAAATCTAAACATCATTCATTTTATCAGTAAATATTCTATATGTATCTCTAACTAGTAATCTTTTAAATTTAACTACCATTACATTATCATACCTAAAAAAATATCATCTGTATCATCAAATATCAAATCCATATCCAAATATCCAGATTATCTAAAAATATCATTTAAAGTTGGATTGCTTTGAAAACTTGTAAGCCTTTTGATATTTATTAACACTTACTATATACCAGATTTGGTATGTTACTTGAAATACCAAAATAAATATTTCTTATCTGCTTATAATCTATTCTCAGTATTTAAAAGCCAGAATAAAATGTCAAATTGTCATTTTCTGTTCAAAAACCCTCCAAAAGCCAAAGTCCTTGCAGTGGTCTACACCTTATGACTGGCCCATCTACACCTCTGTGACTTCATTTTCTACTACTCGTCTCCTTGCTCACTGGCTCCAGCTACCCAGGCCTCAATGCTATTTCCTGAACATACCAGGACTCCTGCCTTATCACAGTTTCACTTGCCTCCACCTGGAATATTCTCCTCCAGATAGCCAGATGATCCCTCGCTCACCTCCTTCAGATTCTCCTCAAATGACAACTTCTCAGTGAAGCTCTGCTTGTCCACCATATTTACCACCTGTCACCCCGCTTTACCTGCTTTATTTTTCTCCACGAAATTTATCACCTTCTAATATATTACAAAATTTACTTGTTTTGTTTCTCTGTCTCCCACCACTAGAATAAGCTTCATAACAATTGATTTTTTTGTTTCTTCTGTTCACTACTATATCCCTCTTAGAACAATGATAAATACACAGTAGACACTCAATAAATATTTGTGGACTAAATGAAGACATAGTGCCAGACCTTCAGATGCCAACTAGCGAAGCATAATGGTTAAGAGGATAAGCTCTAAAGACAGATCAGAGCTGGGTTCTAATTCTGTTGCTGTATCTACCAACTGTGTGAAACTGGTGTGTTACTCAATATCTCTAAGCATTTTCTTCATCTGTAATACAGGGTTCTTAATAGTACTTCACAACACTACCAGGGCTGTTGTGAGGTGAAGTAAGACATAAAATGTACTTAGAAAAGTACATGGCACATAGTAAGGGCTCATAAAATGTTAGCTGTTGTTACATAAATTGATATAGTATACAGTAAGTGCTTTTAACAGAACTATGGGCAAAGTACCATGGGAACAGTAAGGGAGCACATGAGTAAATTACTAGGTGAAGCAAGGAATGCTTCAGTGAGGGGATGAGTCTTAAATGAATTTGCCAGGCAAAGGGGAACTGCATATGTATTGCTAAGTACATGGAATCAACAAAGGGTCTGACATTTTTGTTGGGGCATGAACAACCAAGTGGCTCAGAACATAAGGTCTGAGAGAGGGAAGGGTGGGAAATAACAATGAGAGCTGAGGTCAGGCTGATCTCTGAAAGACTGAGTCATCTAAGGAATTTAGACTTAATTCTATAGGAAAAAAGAGAGCCAAAGGAGTGCTTAAAACAGGAGAGTAACATGATGAGATTTGTTTTACAGGAAAGTAATTCTGCTGGCATAATTTTACCCATAATTCTGTGGATAAAAGACTTGAATCTGGGAGAACAGCTATAGTGGTCCAGGTAAGAGATAGAGGCCTGGATTGTGACAGTGGAAATGAAAGAAATGGCCAGATTCCAAAGACATTTCTGAGATCAAGCGGGCAGGATCTGGTAAATGAGCAGACACTGAAGGGAGAGGAGAGAGTGAAAAGTGACCACAGTTTCTAACTCAGGAGATGGTATGGGTGTTAAATAATGAATTGATATCAAGTATGCATACCATCAAAGGAGGGGTTTTCTCAGGAAAATGATACTTAATTCTGTTTTGGGCATATATTATCGGGTTGGCCAGAAGGTTCGTTTGGTTTTTTCCATAAGATGGCTCTAGTAGCACTTAGTTGTCTTTAACTTCATTTGAAACAATTTTATTAGACTGTATGTGAGAGCTGTCATATCAGCATGCATTTAAAAAAAGACTTATCAAAATTGGTGAATTTTTGTGTAGCCATTTTAATACTGAAGATGGAAGAAAAAAAGCAACGTTTTTGGCATATTATGTTTTATTACTTCAAGAAAGGTAAAAACACAACAGAAACGCAAAAAAGGATTTGTGCAGTGTATGGAGAAGGTGCTGTGACTGATCGAATGTGTCAAGAGTGGTTTGCGAAGTTTTGTGCTAGAGATTTCTCGCTGGTCGATGCTCCACGGTCGGGTAGACCAATTGGAGTTGATAGCGATCAAATTGAGACATTTATTGAGAACAATCAACGTTATACCACGCGGGAGATAGCTGACATACTCAAAATATCCAAATCAAGCATTGAAAATCATTTGCACCAGTTTGATTATGTTCATCGCTTTGACGTTTGGGTTCCACATAGGTTAAGCGGGAAAAAAACTTCTTGACAGTATTTCTGCATGCAATTCTCTACTTAAACGTAATGAAAAAGTTCTGTTTTTAAAACAAATTGTGATGGGTGATGAAAAGTGGATACTGTACAATAATGTGGAATGGAAGAGATCGTGGGGCAAGTGAAACGAACCACCACCAACCACACCAAAGGCCCGTCTTCATCCAAACAAGGTGATGTTGTGTATATGGTGGGATTGGAAGGGAATCCTCTATTATGAGCTCCTTGTGATGTTGTGTATATGGTGGGATGGGAAGGGAATCCTCTATTATGAGCTCCTTCCAGAAAACTAAACGATTAATTCCAACAAGTACTGCTCCCAATTAGACCAACTGAAAGCAGCACTTGACGAAAAGCGTCCAGAATTAGTCAACAGAAAATACATAATCTTCCATCAGGATAACTCAAGACTGTATGTTTCTTTGATGACCAGGCAAAAACTGTTACGGCATGGCTGGGAAGTTCTGATTCATCCACCATATTCACCAGACATTGTGCCTTTGGATTTCCTTTTATTTAGGTCTTTACAAAATTCTGTTAAAGGAAAAAATTTCAATTCCCTGGAAGACTGTAAAAGGCACCTGGAACAGTTCTTTGCTCAAAAAGATAAAAAGTTTTGGGAAGACGGAATTATGAAGTTGCCTGAAAATTGGCAGAAGGTAGTGGAACAGAAGGGTGAATATGTTGTTCAATAAAGTCCTTGGTGAAAATGAAAAATGTGTCTTTTATTTTTACTTAAAAACTGAAGGCACTTTTTGGCCAATGCAATATCATTGTTGATGTCTGTCTTCTCCCATGCATTGCTCGTTGGTATGAATTATCCACTGCATCTTTATATTTTCAGTGCCTAACACACTGTCGACGTTTAAAAATTGCTTGTTGATTGAACCAAATCTAAATCAGTGCATATTTTTAATAAATACTGCATATGTACAATTTCATAAAAATTCCCTCTCATTCCCTTACAGTTAAGGCCTTTCATCCATTTTAGACTCTAATGATTTTGAAGGGGATCAGAATATGTCATCCCCAAATGTGCCCCTTTGCCTAAGGATTATTTTGAGCTGAATGCAACTAAGAGGAAACAGACACAAGAAAAAGTCTCTGCCCTCCCCCTTTCTACCTGCAAGCAGAGCATAAAATGCCCTTTGTGAAGGTGTCTCCCCCTCACCTCTCCCTTACCAGGAAGGGGAGAATCAATCTTAACTGCCTAAACAGAACCTTACTAAATTACCCTTATCTTCCATTAGTTTCCCCCAGTAGATTTACCTTCCCACAATTTACCACCCCTAAAAGCCTAAACTTCTTTTTCTTTATCTTGTCACTTTTCCACAAATTTCTTGCTCTTTGTTAAAATGATATATAACCGCCTAAGTCTAACAGCTTCTTTGGGTCTTCACTATTCCTCTAGGAAGGCCTCCATATGCATACGTAATAAACCTTTTCTCCTCTTAATCTGTCTTTTGTTAGGTTATTTCGTAGTTCCCAGCCATAGAACCTAAGAGGGTAGAGGAAATTTTTTTCCTCCCCTACAATCTACTCTCAAAAATTCTAAGCAGAAGTTAAATGCTGTAACACCCATACTGATATTCCACTAATCAAGTGCACCAAACAGATTTATCCAAGAAAAACATCAATTTTTAGGTAGATAGCATATTTACAACTTCTAGTGTTAAGAAGAAATGTTACAAGTCTGTAGCATAATGGAGCAAACTAAATACGCCACTCTTCCTTACATTTACTGAGCTACTTTTGGAAATCAATAGAAACAGCACAAGAGCCAGAATTCTAGGCTTGGCATGACCAACGAGCAGGTGAGTTATCTTGGGTGTTTCACTTTGTATGCCCAACTGTACAATAGGTACTTTTATGTATTCTATTTTACATGGATGCTAAGAAGGCAAGAGTAAAAACGTATCAAAAGAGATAAATATAAGATATCACTATCATGAGAAAAAAGAAAAAAAGAACACACATATCAGGGAAATAAACTCCACTGTGCTTACTGTGCCTCACTGCAGCGAGTACTAGGTTAAAGACAAAGGCATATGAAACAGAGGCTTCTTTTAACTGTCCCCATATAGAATGACAGAAGTGAAAGGAACCCCAAAGTATCTTTTCCTGAAAACAATAGATATAAATGATACTCAACTACTCCAGAAAAAAGGCTCAGTACTCCAGGGGCTCAGTACTTTTTGGGTCAAAGAACTACTACGCTCATTTTTTTTTTTTTTTTTTTTTGGCTGCACCACGAGGCATGTGGGATCTTAGTTGCCCGACCAGGGATAGAACCCATGCCCCCCTGCATTGGAAGCGCAGAGTCCCAACCCACTGGACCTCCAGGGAAGTCCCTATGCTCCTCATTTAAAAGGTCTTCTATTCAAACAAGATTGGCAGTTACTTAGGGGTTTTTTTTGGGGGGGGGGATGGAAGTAGTTAAGAATCTGTAAGTAGGATTGTTAAAATAAGCATAATATAAGATAGTACAAATAGTCTCTGTTTTTAGTAGTAATCAAAGCCTGGAAACTTTATGGTAAATTAAACTAATAAAAGCAAATCCTTTTCCCCTAAAGCAAAGTGGTTAAAATTTTCACTGCTACATTAGTCAGTGAAGGCTTTATGGAGGAAGTGGGCCTTGAAGAATGGGCAAGTTTTAAGTAGAAAAAAGGGAGACCGCAGGCATCCAGATAAGGGGAATAGGAATGAATGAAAGGCACAGAAGCAGGAATTCAACACTGATTTAGGCCTACCACAGTCAGGCATGGGGTTAGGTTCCAAGGATACTAAGATCTGTGAAGTACAGTTCTTTGCCTTAAATCAGCCCTGAGCCTACCCAGAGGGACAAACTGCCAAGGAAGGCATGGTAAATAATATCAATGTCAAAGTACATATGATGTACTGTCAGAACACAAGTGAGGAACAATTTTGTCTACTTGGTTCAGGGAAAATAATAAGGGAAGATAAGATATTTGAGCTGAATCTTGAAGGATGAGTAGGGCTTTGCCCTGTAAGAAAAGAGGACAGGGAGTCCTGGCAAAGCAAAGAACATGAACAAAGACATGAAAGTGAAAGAGTGTTTAGGATACAGACCTATATCTGGCATGGCAAGTAGGATGCACAGGTACTAGGGAATTAGAACTGAGTTAAAAAGGTAAGATGAGGTAATATCAGGAAGAATGGTGACAAGGAGCCACCAGAAGACTTTAAATCACAAAATGGCACAGATCTGTATTTTGACCAAAAAAAAAAAAAAAAAAAGGGAATCTCCTGGAGGTCCAGTGGTTAGGACTCCATGCTTTCACTGCAAAAGGTAAGATGAGGTAATATCAGGAAGAATGGTGACAAGGAGCCACCAGAAGACTTTAAATCACAAAATGGCACAGATCTGTATTTTGACCAAAAAAAAAAAAAAAGGGGGAATCTCCTGGAGGTCCAGTGGTTAGGACTCCATGCTTTCACTGCAGGGGGCACAGGTTTGATCCCGCAAGCCACGTGGTGTGGCCAAAAAAAAAAGCTGGTGGCAGTAGAGACCAGCGACAGAAAAACCAACTAGGAGGCTACAGCAAGTATTTAAATGGGTGTCAAGGACCTAGACGAGGTGAGTAATGAGGGGTCAGATTCCACGGGCATTTGTAGGAGGAGGTAGAGTGGACAGAATTTTTAACTAATTTGGTATGTGGGTAAGGAAGAAAAAGTAATAGAGTGTTTCTGAGTTAAAAAGGTAACTTATGGATGTTGATGCCATTAAAGAAGGCTCAAAACAGGAGAAGCAGGGTTGTAGGTAGATAATAATAAAACTATTTCCGTGAATGACCATTAATATCTAGCCAGTTGCTCAAGCTGGACACCTGGGAATCATCCTAGGCTACTCACTTACTACCCCAGGTAGTCTAGTCATCAAGTCCTTCTTTTATATTTCTCAAATTCAGCTCCTCTTTATGGTTTCTAGACTCACTGCTATCATAATCTACCATAATCGAAGTACCCACTTCTCTCTGGGGTTGAGAGCCTCTTAAGTGGTCTCCCTGTCTCTAGCCAGGAGCCCCCATCCAATCTATCTTTTACACTGCTACGAGAATGCTCATTCCAAAACAAAAATCTGAACATTTTAATTCAGCTTCTGACCCAAACCCCTCAAATCCCATCTTTCCCTAGTACCTTGAGGATAAAGTTCATATGTTTTGGTTTAACACAAAAAGCCACTGAAAATACCAATCCTGCCTACCTTTCCTACAACTTTCACACATGCACCCTTTGCTCCAGCCAGGTAGTACCTTTAACATGCCATGTCGTTTCAGCCTCCATGCCTTTGCGCTTGCTATTTGCTCTGATAACGCCCCTTCCTTCCCTCACATAGTTGATTCCTCATTCAAAGCCTCCAGGGAGCTTTTCCTGACACCCTGATTCATAAGGCTAACTTGTATACTTGTGTAGTATCTTCTATAGAGTATTACCATCCAATACTATAATTGCAGATATATCTATTTCACTAGTTAGCAAGGTCCCTGAGGCCAGAAAATAAGTCTCATTTGATTTTGCAGAATCTAGCAGTGTCTGGCACATGTAACAGGCACTCAGAAAACATTTGTTGAGGGAGTTTAGTTTCAGACCTATTAATTGATGTACTTAAAGAACGTGTAGGTGGAGAGAGCCTATATATATTATTATGTGAAAAGGGCAGCATGCACAATAAGATTTCACTGTTGTTTAAAAAACATAAAGCTATTGAAAGGAAACAAGAATTATGGAGCTTAAGCCAGTTCAGGATTGGAGGTAGCAAGTGAATATGTCAACTGAGAATAGCCAAAGGACAAAACCCAGAGAAACAGCAACATTTTAGGGGGTGGAAGAGGAAGAGACAGCAGAGATATAGGAAGAGAACAAGGAAAAACAGAACCATGGAAAGCTGAGAGGAGTATGTTTAGAGTAGGGAAAAATTAGAGTCAAATACTATAGAGCCAATGAAATCCCAGGAAAATACTGTTGAGCAGGTGGACATTTTAGGTTCTCTTTGTTTACATCACCCTTGCCTTGCTGAATACACAAGAAGCACAGGGACAGCTTAGAATAATATTTTGCATTCCGCTTTTTAGGTTTAAAACTAGTTATATTTAACCTTCCAGCTCTGAAACCAAATGAAAATCATTAAGATATTTTAAACTACCTGACACTGGGATAAAACATTTATTAAACCAAGAAGATGGAAAAATAAAATATTTCAATATCTTTTTTCTTTCCTTAATTATCTTTAATTCAGGTGTCCGTTACTATTATTATTTTTAAAATATCTAACATGGATTTGAGGGGAGGGAATTTTTTTATTTAAGTTTACATTAGTATAGTAGCTTGAGTAATATTACTGTCTGACAATCTTTAAACATCACAATTTTTCATTTACCAATTCTAATAGAAAAAAACTCATTTCTAATGCATCTCAATTTTAAATGCTTTCTACTGTCTGACAATCTTTAAACATCACAATTTTTCACTTACCAATTCTAATAGAAAAAAACTCTCATTTCTAATGCATCTCAATTTTAAATGCTTTCATGTACCTGTAATATCTGATAAACAATAAGGTACTTTATGGTAAAAAATCATAGTATGTAACAAGAGTAACCATAAAATAATAAACATACCCCTGTATCTGTATCAGATTTTGATGAATTTAGACTTTCCTGAGAAGGTGATGGGGACACACGTCCTAAAACAACATAATAATTGTAAAAAGGCACGTATATATACAAGTGTACACACACACACACACACACACACACCCCATCAATCAGAAATAATAATACAGTAACACCTAATTAAAAGTCATAGAATACATCATTCTGGAAAAATACATTTTTCTGGGGTTTTTTTTTGCGGTACGCAGACCTCTCACTGTTGTGGCCTCTCCCGTTGCGGAGCACAGGCTCCGGACGCGCAGGCTCAGCGGCCATGGCTCACGGGCCCAGCCACTCCGCGGCATGTGGGATCCTCCCGGACCGGGGCATGAACCCGTGTCCCCTGCATCGGCAGGCGGACCCTCAACCACTGCGCCACCAGGGAAGCCCCAAAAAATACATTTTTCTAAACAAACGAAGCGTTAACTCTTAGGCACCAAAATATTTGTTTTTATCATTTTTATATAAAATATTTATAAAATGGCTTAACCATTTCCCCAATTAAAAAAAATACTGTTAAGTCCTCATTATTCATCGTGAAGACATTCTTGCCAATCGTAACAGTTAGGAAGATGAATACAGGGGCAGGAAGGGTCTGGGCTGGGGTAAGTCTCAATGGCCACTGAAAATAGTCTTTCTGCTCCAGGCAGGGCAATAAATGTATAATAAACATAGTTTTACTTTTTGTCAACTCATCATCATCTTGAATTATGTATTATAACATACTGCAAACAACCCCATGGGGCTACTAAAGTATATGGGCCTCGCTGGCCAGTTTAGTGGCTCTCCCTAGATTTCTTTGTTCCTCAAACTGCTGCTTCAACTACACTCTATACTCCTGCCCATACTACCTCCATTCTCCTTTCTCCCGTCCCTTAATTTCTTGTGTTCAGCCTTGGATGATTAGGTGGTGAGGGGTTTGTGGAGAAAATGTACTGCAGGTAAATAATGACAATAATTACAAGAAAAGAATCCCATAAACTTAAAGCTCCTATTTACATCAATTTGACACACTTTGCTGATAACACGATACAGAAATATTTTACATAGTTGTAATCGTTGTGTATACACATCATGTTCTGGGGTTTCTCTTTTCCATTTAACCTAGTTTCATATACCCTTTGATGTACTGACAAATCACATTTACTTTCCATGGCTATGTTTCCTTAATCATTCTTTACTTACTGGATGTATACATTATTCTCATTCTTTTTCTAGATTAATCAGATATTTCATTTTAACCTAAGATAGAACTGAAAGTTACCAGGGGAAACCAAATAACTTTGTTCTCAGTAGTTGATGAATTTAACTCTGCAGTACACCTAAAAAGAGATAAAGTCAAAAACTTTGTGGTAGCTTTTTTCACTGGGTTTAGATGCTTTTTGCTGTTGACTTCTGTTTTAAGTTTGTGGCTTTTATGGAAAGTAGTGCTTGCTGCAAATGATTGCCAGAAAAGAGGGTATCATTATACCTAAAATGTAAAAATGCCAGATGTCTCCAGATTTTTAAAAACCCACCAATAAATGAAAAATACCTTCAGTATTGTATTTCATCCGCATATTGTTGAAATAGTCGAAAGCATTTTTTAAAGCCCATATTCTTACTACATTGTCTTGTCCAGCTGAGGCAAGTAATCTGCCACAGTGAGAAAATTTCATGGTCCAAACAGCTCCCTGTGAAAACAAAGGAAGGTTCAAAGTTATTATTTTAAAAGTTGAGACATTGTTTTTAAGCCAAAGAAAAAAATTATGCCAAATTACACATACAGTAAATCCCCAACACATGGACAAGTTCCATTCCGAGAGTGAGTTCGTAAAACGTCAGCCTAGGTACCCAACTAACACAATCAACCATACAGTACTGTACTGTAATAGGTTTATAATACTTTTCACACAAATAATACATAAACAACGAACACAAAAAATAAAGAAAACATTTAAAATCTTACAGTACAGTACACCTTGAAAAGCACAGTACAGTACCAGCTACATCACCGCTGCTTTTACGCCTGTTTCAGGACATCATGGGCTTGAAATAAAGATACTATACTACTGTACTCTATACAGTACTGTACAGTGAAGTACACAAAAACACAACCACTTGTAGAGGATGTACGTGACAATGTACGCCAGACACGTGAACTAACTTATGTGACTGGACACGTGAACGCACGTTCGCATCTTTGAAAGTTCGCAACTTCAAGGGTCGTATGTAGGGGACTTACTATACACTAAGATAATGCTCACATAACTAACACCACTTAAGGCCAATAGTCCAACGATGCTATAATACCACAAAAAGGGACTTTTAGAAGAGAGGGAAAAGATAGTTGCAGTTTGCATAATCTAAACTAACAACTTCAGTCTTCCCTGGTGGCACAGTGGTTAGGAATCCGCCTGCCAATGCAAGGGACACGGGTTTGAGCCCTGGTCCGGGAGGACCCCGCATGCCGCAGAGCAGCTAAGCCCGTGCACCACAACTACTGAGCCTGCGCTCTAGAGCTGGTGAGCCACAACTACTGAAGCCTGTGCGCCTAGAGCCCAGGCACCACAATAGGAGAAGCCACCGCAATGAGAAGCCCGTGCACTCAACGAAGAGTAGTCCCCGCTCGCTGCAACTAGAGAGGGCCCACGCGCAGCAGCGAAGGCTGAACGCAGCCAAAAATAAAAATAAATAAATAAATAAATTTATAAAAAATAAAAATAAACTACTTCAAGACCCAAAACCTTGTCCACATATTAATGGAAATGGGAGATCTGAGGTGGCCAGAAGCCTTCATTGCAAAAGAACAAATCCTAGTCTGGGGTCTCAGTCTCCTAGCTGAACATGAGGGCGAGTGGGATAGGAGGGGGCACAGACCTCAGAATAGCAATAACAACTCCTGACCAGGGCTGAGGGAAAAATAAGGCCCAACTTAGCAGTGACCCTCACAGCACTGGGCATTTAGAAGTGTTGGAATGGTGTCGTCTCATTCTATTTTTCTCCCCAGAAAAAAGGTTTTGCAGCATATGGCTAAAATTCCCAGATAGACAGTACTAAAAACAGTGCGGAAGTGTGTGTGTGTGTGTGTGGGGGGGGGGCGGGCATGGTAAAGAATGTGAATGCTTAAATTGGGAAGGCCAAATCCTATTACAACAAATATTGTTATAACCACTATTATAACACACATCTATGCAGGTCAAAAAGATCATCCAAGCTAGAGGTAACAGTTTATTTACTGGAATAACATTCATTTCCACAAAATTCAAGTATGTTAAAAAATTTGTCATTTGGAGCCTACTGCAATGAGATTTACTTAAAACTGGAAATAATGAAAGAGAATCAATACAGTACAAGGAAATTCGTCAGATTCCTTAAGGAAGTTACTATAATCAATTGAAACTTTTTTTTTTTTTTTTTTGCAATACACGGGCCTCTCACTGTCGTGGCCTCTCCCGTTGCAGAGCACAGGCTCCGGACGCGCAGGCTCAGCGGCCATGGCTCACGGGCCCAGCCGCTATGCGGCATGTGGGATCTTCCCGGACCGGGGCACAAACCTGTGTTCCCTGCATCGGCAGGCGGACTCTCAACCACTGTGCCACCAGGGAAGCCCTCAATTGAAACTTTTAAAAAAATTTATTTTATTGAAGTATAGTTGATTTACAATGTTGTGTTAATTTCTGCTGTACAGCAGTGATTCAGTTATACATATACATTCTTTTTCATATTCTTTCCCATTATAGTTTATCACAGGATATTGAATATAGTTCCCTGTGCTATACAACTCAAAAGTTTTATGTGTAGATTATAAGCACCAAAGTAAATTCAAATCTGGCTGCCAACTGATATGTGTAAGCCAACTTTTAGATTTAAAATCTAAATAGATAAGTAGTTCCCTGATCAAAAACTAACAGTATCACTTACCCAGTTCTGAGTTTATTACTGCCTTCCCTGCGTTCCTAGCATTTTCAGGGGGTAACTGTAATGTATTTGTGAACTTTATATCTACTTTGGTACATTTTAACTCTGATAGACAACTTGTACCTCTACCTCTCTCCTTGTTCTGTCACTTTACAAAATATATTGAGCTTCTGAAATATTTGTATAAATTATTTAAAATATACCAGGGAGCATTTTAAACATTGTTCAAAGTGACAGATCACCCTTAACTGCTTTAAAGTTTGGTACCTTTCTCTGGTAAAAGAAAGTTTGCATAGCTTTCTTAATAATACAGGCCTAGAGTTTACTTATTCTATAAGTCACTTCTTGAACAATGATTCAGAGACAGACTTTGCATTACTTTTTCATTAAATCATATTATTATCAATTCACTCTTCATGGCTCAGGCTAGCGAAATTACATACATAAGACATCAGCTTTATAGAAACCAAAGTATTTCTCTCAATGAAAACAGAATCAATCCTGAAAAATAAAAAGGTTGCTTACCATATGTTCACCACTAAGATCCTGTACCACTTTGATCTGATCAAAATCATAAGGTCCTTTGAAGCCATGTGCTGCTTTGAATTTAACTGGTCTTGTGTATGGCATTCCTTCATCATCACTTGATGAAGGATCATCTTGATCAGTATGAAACACTGAATAGAAAAGCAATAGAAATCATCACTAGCTAATATAGATATTGCTACTGTCATATTTTCATATCTACTGCTTACCAAGAAAATTCATTAATTGGAAAAGCAAAATCTGACTATTACTAAATAGCATATTGGTTAGCAGCATGGAGTCTGGTACCAGATTGCCTGGGGCCAAATCCAGCTCTGCCATTTATTATCTGTGTGACTACAGGCAAGGTATTTGACCTTTTTGTGCCTCAGTTTTCGCATCTATAAAATGGGGATAATAATGGTACTTACCTCATAGAGTTTTTAAGAGGATTAAATGAGTTAACACAGGTGAAAGTGCTTGGAACAGTGTCTGGCACAGAATAAATACTATATAAGTGTTTATTAAATAAAACAAATGAGCACAATTATAACAAGGGCATAGGAAGTTAAGGTGTGGAAATTCAGAAAATTTACCTAATTTTGAGAATATTTATAAACACTAAATAGCCTTACAAAACGAATTTACAACTGATTACTGAACACTCAACTCTTCCAGGTTGCTAGTCACAAAGTATGTACAAATTCATGTTTAAGATGCATAAATTCATTTTTCTTCCCACTCATAAAATTGAAAGTGAGAGTAACATGATTTATTGAAATGCTAAGATATTAGCTATTACGGTTTATTACTTTCAATAAAATAGAATGCTTCTTACAAACTACAGGCTAAATTTAAATGATTACAAATCAATTAAGTATTCAGTTGAAATGTTCTATTTCACTTACCTTCGTCTCTAACACTTTTAACTTTATTTACAGCACGTTCGCCGTATTCCTCAGCAAGGTGCTTTGCTCTCTTTACTGATTTTCCTAGGAACTTCTTTAGTTGAGTCCTTAACAAAAATACCAAAAAAAAAAAAAAACAAAAAAGCCCAGCCCAAATTACTTCTTATTAACTAATTGTAAAAGTTCAGCAATTCACAGATAATCTCATGAGCTGTGACTGGTAAAGTGTATCATTTTGAAATAACTCCTTTTTTATATACATAGTAGGTCTTTGAGTTCCCAAATCCCCTGTTCTATGGAATAAATATACTCAAATCAATATGGTTACAAAGGAAATATAGGCAGTTCCCCCCAGTGTACAATATCATATCCTCTAGAGCACTAGTTTTCAGTGGTGGATAATAATCACTTGGTGGGAATGGAGTGGGAGGAGAGTGTTTTAAAGTGCAGATACCTGGGCCCCGTCCCCAGTCCATGTGATTTAGAGGGTCTGGGGGTGAGGCCATGAATCTGCGAGAGAATTGCTTTGAGAAGACTGCTCTAGGGAGTCATCCTTAAGAACATATTTTACCAATACAAAGAAACTGTAAAGAGGTATTTACTTATAAAATAAAATGCTTTGGTAGCCTAAGATGCCCCTTGTCCCTTCTCTTTCCATTTGGGTATTAGCATGCAATATAGTTAGGCTGAGCTTTCCCAGTAGGTATTCCCAAACACAATGTAATGCAAATATGCATCTCAGGCTTCCATAAGTAGGACTTACTTATTGCTTTTTCAATTATCTAAGTCTCAAATTTCATATATTAAAATTATAAAAAACAAAGCACCATACATGATATTTAAAACCGAACAAAATTTACAAACCAGGGGTAAATTTTTACCAATTCACGGGAGCTCATGAAATTTAGGATAGTATTTGAAAAAGTTGCCAAGCATGTATACAAAGACGTTCACTGCAATATTGTTTAGAATAGATAAAAAAAGTAGAGATAAACTGAATTTTCATTAACAGAGGAATGGATAAATAAGTTATGGTATATCCTTACAATGGAATGCAGTAAAATAAATGAGACTAACCTCAGTTCTTTTTTAAAAAATTAATTAATTAATTTATTTATTTATTTATTTTTGGCTGCTTTGGTTCTTCATTGTTGTGCGCGGCTTTCTCTAGTTGCGGCGAGCAGGGTCTACTCTGTTGCGGTGCACAGGCTTCTCTTTGCGGTGGTTTCTCTTGTTGTGGAGCATGGGTTCTAGGCGTGCGGGTTGCAGCAGTTGTGGCACGTGGGCTCAGTAGTTGTGGCTCGTGGGCTCTAGAGCACAGGCTCAGTCGTTATGGCACACGGGCTTAGTTGCTCCACGGCATGTAGGATCTTCCCAGACCAGGGCTCAAACCCATGTCCCCTGCATTGGCAGGTGGATTCTTAACCACTATGCCACCAGGGAAGCCCTAACCTCAGTTCTTGAAATGTACCAAGCTTTTAGTCACCTCAAGGCCTTTGGATGGGTGGTTATTTCTGCCTGGAACACTTCTCCCTTGGCTAATTTCTACTCATCTTTTAGGTCTCAGAACAAATAGCTCTCTTTTAAAAAAGGCCTCCTTGACTCTTTAGAACAGATTTTCCTGTTATACACTCCCATAGCACCCCATATATTCTTTTATAATAATTACTACAAACATAGTTAGGTTCATCTGTGTAATTACATGTTTAGTGTCTGTTTCTCTTATTTAACTGGAAGCTCTATGAGGGCAGAGACTACGATTGTCTTCCTAACTATTTTATCTGCAGCACCAAACTCCCATGTCTAACTGACAGAAAGACTACAATATGTTACAATTGGTACTGATATGAAGAGATGCCCATTACATAATAGGTATTTGTTTTTAAAAGTCAATAAACTATAGACACAGTATAACTTCATTTTTGTGAGAAAAAAAATTCTATGGTGGGGACTTCCCTGGTGGCACAGTGGTTAAGAATCCACGTGCCAATGCAGGGGACACGGGTTCGATTCCTGGTCCGGGAAGATCCCACATGCCGTGGAGCAAAGAAGCCCGTGTGCCACAATGACTGAGCCTGCACTCTAGAGCCCACGAGCCACAACTACTAAGCCCGCGTGCCACAACTAGTGAAGCCCACGCGCCTAGAGCCTGTGCTCCGCAACAAGAGAAGCCACCGCAATGAGAAGCCCACGCATGGCAAAGAAGAGTAGACCCCGCTCACCGCAACTAGAGAAAGCCCGCACACAGCAATGAAGACCCAACGCGGCCAAAAATAAATTAAAAAAAAAAAATTCTACGGTTAACATACCTAAAGATTATTTCTGGGGATGAGAGTATGAGAGACTTTCATTTTCTTTTCTACCCATTTCTGTATTACTTTTGATAATCATAAAACACAGATGATAAACCTTTTTTTTTTTGGCCACACCACGCAGCTTGTGGGATCTTAGTTCCCTAACCAGGGATCGAACCCGGGCCCTTGGCAGTGAAAGTGCGAAGTGCTAACCACTGGACCGCCAGGGAATTCCCAGGTAAACCTTTAAAAAAATTTTTTTAAAACCTTTTTTTTTGGAGGTACAGTTGATTTATAATATTGTATTAGTTTCAGGTGTATAATGTAGTGATTCAAACTTTTTATAGATTATACTCCACCTATGGTCAATTAATCTATGACAAAGGAGGCAAGAATATACACTGGAGAAACGACAGTCTCTTCAATAAGTGGTGCTGGGAAATCTGGACAGCTACATGTAAAAGAATGAAATTAGAACATTTTCTAACACCATACACAAAAATAAACTCAAAATGGATTAAAGACCTCAATGTAAGACCAGATACTACAAAACTCTTAGAGGAAAACATAGGCAGAACACTGACATAAATCGCAGCAAGATCTTTTTGGATCCACCTCCTGCAGTAATGAAAATAAAAACAAAAATAAACAAATGGGACCCAATTAAACTTAAAAGCTTTTGCACAGCAAAGGAAACCATAAAGAAAGCCCACAGAATGGGAGAAAATAGTTGCAAATGAAGTGACAGACAAGGGATTCATTTCCAAAATATACAGACATACAGATGGCCAAAAAGCACACGAAAAGATGCTCAACATCACCAATTATTAGAGAAATGCAAATCAAAACTACAATGAGGTATCACCTCACACCGGTCAGAATGGCCATCATCAGAAAGTCTACAAACAATAAATGCTGGAGAGGGTGTGGAGAAAAGGGAACCCTCCTGCACTGTTGGTGGGAATGTAAATTGGTACAGCCACTATGGAGAACAGTATGGAGGTTCCTTAAAAAACTAAAAGAACTACCATATGATCCAGCAATCCCACTTCTCTGGGCATATATCTGGAGAAAACCATACTTTGAAAAGATACACGCACCCCAATGTTCATACCAGCACTACTCACAATAGCCAAGACAGGGAAGCAACCTAAATGTCCATCGACAGAGGAATGGATAAAGAAGATGTGGTACACATATACAATGGAATATTACTCAGTCATAAAAAAGAATGAAATACTGCCATTTGCAGCGACATGGACGGACCTAGAGGTTATCATACTAAGTGAAGTCAGTCAGACAGGGAAAGACAAATAACACGATATCACTTACATGTGGAATCTAAAAACAAGGATACAAATGAACTTATTTACAAAGAGAAATATACAGACTTTGAAAACAAACTTACGGTTACCAAAGGGGAAAGGTGGCAGGGGAGGGATAAATTAGGAGTTTGGGATTATCATATACACACTACTATATATAAAATAGATAATCAACAAGGACCTACTGTATAGCACAGGGAACTCTACTCAATATTGAGTAATAACCTATATGGGAAAAGAATCTGAAAAAGAATGGATATATGTATAACTGAATCACTTTGCTGTACACCTGTAAAACTAACATGCTATTGTAAATCAACTATACTCCAATATAAAATAAAAATTAAAGTTATTATAAAATAGTGGCTATATTCCCCATGCTGTACAATATATCCTTGTAGCTTATTTATTTTACACATAGTAGTTTGTACCTCTTAATTCCTTACCCCTATCTTGCCTCTCCCCGCTTCCCTCTCCCCACTGGTAACCACTAATTTGTTCTCTATATCTATGCTACAGAGATTAAATACAGATACAGAGATTAAAAACAGATAAACCATTTAAAAAAATCACAATAAGGTCTCTGCTACCTATAACTCTGAAGTTATATTTTCTGGTTAACTATAGGTTTAGTACTACTTTAAGCAAGAAAACAGATATTTTAATCATTTTGGATGAGAACATTTCTAAAATACATACTTTCGTGCCTTCTTCAATGGCACTTAATGCTTGATAAGTTTCTTTCTTTAATAAATAGAGTCAGTTACCATCTTTACTATTCTTTAATACATTCAAGGCTTTTCAAATGGATTGCAAGTGAGCCATAATATTGGTTCCCCTCTCAGCCTTCAAGGCAACAGGGTAGGGCCCAGAGAAACCAGAACCCTGGGCCAGTCTCTTTTGGCCATCAGCTGCCTCATCAGTTTACCCCAGGGTTCAGTGCAAATAATACCATGTTCTGTATGTTACAACATGAGAAGAAGTTGAAAGCACTGCCATGTGAAATGGTTATGCAATGTGTGAGTCCTTTTTTATCATTTTCCTGATTCCTCTCTTGGAATCAGAGCATTATCTGACATTCTTATGTGCTGATTTACATGTCAGTTTGCTGCTTCTATTTTGCTCTGAGATCAGATACCAGATGACCAGATTTTTAGAAATTATGTAAGAAGTAAGTATAAAGGCTTTGAATAAACCTGAGGAGCTTTTCTTTTAAAAAATAATGAGCTTTAGTGCATGGAGCAAGTGACATCTTTCCTGGATGTCTATATGTCTCCTGAATAATTCTAATTCTCTGGTTCCCGATAGTTGCCATTGCTAGAAAGCCAAGGTCCAGATAGCTGAAGTGTTATCATATACCTCCACTGTGGGCATACCTGCTCTAAAAAATCTCAATGCTTTCTTTGCTACACTTGCCACACTAGGAAAAGATCAGACTTGAGTGGAGAACTCATTTTAGGCCTTAGACTGAATTATTGCCAATTAAGTGACTTGTGTATAATCAAGCAAAACATATATGTCCACCACTGTGCTAGATTTTTATAGGGGAAAAAGAAGAATGGTGTGATCAAAATCCTTTTGCAACATATGGTCTAGTTGTTTAACATGTATTTATCTTATTTTTTAAAATCAGAAAACAGTTTAAGATAATATAAAATATAAACAGCAAATGTAAGTTATGTAGACAATAGGTGTCATTGAAATTGAGAACAGGAAAAACTTTACTATGAACTGGAGTAGTCAGGAAGAATCTCACGTAGTTGGGTTTAGAAAGACAAATAGGATTTGGAGAGATGAGAAATGGAAAAAGCAACTTCAAGGACAATCATGTTCTTCTATCAACACTTTTGGAACCTACCATCAGAAAAATACAAGCATGATGCAAAATGTATTGATCATTTACTGTATGTCAGATGCTATAAAAATGACCAAGACAGCCTCAAGGAACTCATAATCCATTGCCCGAGGGCAGGGAGTGGTAGTGGTGGATGGACATATAAACTGGACAGAGTATAGATTTAAAATATGGCAGCTCTCATATATATATGTATATGTATATATATATATATTTTTTTTAATAAAAGCCTGAGATGAAGAAAAGGGATGTACTGTAACTCACGTTTTCTGTTTTAACCTTCCACCATCAGTATCTGTTTGTTGAGACTGTAACTTCTCTTCATCATCTGACTGTGCTGCGTCATTACTACAAGAAGAAGTAGTCATTTTATAAGAAGCCATTTCCCCTACACTTCTCAAAAATCTCTATGTATACTTAGTATACAGTTAGCTAATCAGTGTAAGAAAAAAATGTTAACATGCTTTATATAAGTTTAATTTAAATGATGACCCTGAGAATTTAAAGACTTGAAAGATCATAGAGTAGAATATTTAAGCAAGGTGCAATGTACAAAATGCAAACGAATGCAATTTAGGAATTTATGAAAAGCCTAACACAAACAAGGCTTTTTGCTGGGCAAAACATGCTGCACAGAAATGACACATTAACTTATAAATATCTCCCTCCTTACTTACCAGGCACATCATGTGAAAGCTTTGCTTTCACAGAAATTATTTCTTAGTTCTACATACATCTCACAGTAAAGTCAATCACTTCACTCTAAAGACACTTTCTGACCCTAAAAAGACAATACAATTATTTATAAAATTTCTGATCCTTAAAGCAAGGTTTCAGAAGACCAGGTGTTTATCCCACATGGCTTTTTAGCTTCATGTGTTCTAATATTGTCTCTAGTATAATATTGGGTTGGCCGAAAAGTTTGTTCGGGTTTTCTGTAAGATGTTATAGCAAAACCCGAACAAACTTTTTGGCCAATCCAATATAAATCATTTAAAAAGAAGACAAACCAAATACTATGAGATTTAAGATATATATTTTTTTCCCCAAGTAATTGTACAATCTTGAGAACAAAGCTGAATAAAGAAAATGTGACACACACACACACACACACACACACACACACACACACACACACACACACTCTCACAGAAGAATATTATTCAGCCATAAAAAGGAAGGAAATCCAGCCATTTGTGACAACATGGATGGACCTTGGGAGCATTAAGCTAAATGAAATAAATCAGACAGAGAAAGACAAATACTTTATGATATCACTTATATGTGGAATCTTAAAAAAAAAGCTCATTTTAAAAAAGAGAGGGAAAAAAGTTTAAGAATACATACATTAACTAACTCTAAAAAAAGAAGACTGAATGAAACCAAATTAGGGACTCTCATAGTTCATAAACAGAGAACTTTTCACCACTCTGAATGAAATACTACAAATGATAAATAATAACATTAGGCCATACCTTACATATTCCTTAGTCCTTCTCATGATGTGTAGAGTGAGAGGATTAATACCTGTTGGCAGTTTCTCTTCTGCAAGACTCAAAGGTATTTCTTCTCCAGTATCCAGATTCTTAATCATTACACTGGCTAAAATTTCCTGAAGTAAAAAATAACACCGAGAGTACCTATAATTTAATTATCTTTTTGAATCTACAAAATCCTCAAAAATTCAAGCTAAGAACTTTCTAGATACATTCAGTACTATGTACAATAATTTTAAAAACGTTTTTAGTGAGATACAATTTCCACACCGCAAAATGCACTCATTTAAAGCGTATAATTCAATGGTTCTGAGTACATTCAGAGTTGTGCAATTATCACCATTATCTAAGTTTAGAACATTTCTACCTCCCCCAAAAGAAACCATATACCCATTAGCTGTCATGCCATATTCCCCTCTCCTCCCAGTCCCTGGCAACCACGAATCTACTTTTTTTCTCTATGGATTTGCCTATTCTGGACATTTCATATAAATTAAATCATACAGTATGTAGTCTTTTGTGATTGGCTTCTTTCACTTAGCATCATGCTGTCAAGGTTCATCCATATTGCAGCATGTATCTCTTTCCTTTTATTTATTTATTTATTATTTTTGTGGTACGTGGGCCTCTCACTGCTGTGGCCTCTCCCGTTGCGGAGCGCAGGCTCCGGACGCGCAGGCTCAGCGGCCACGGCTCACGGGCCCAGCCGCTCCGCGGCATGTGGGATCTTCCCGGACCGGGGCACGAACCCGTGTCCCCTGCATCGGCAGGCGGACTCTCAACCGCTGCGCCACCAGGGAAGCCCCTCTTTCCTTTTAATTGCCAAAAAATAGTCCACATGGATGGATATACTACATTTTATTTATCCATTCATCAGTGTTGGACATTTGTGTCGTTTCCACACTTTCACTAGTATGAACACCTATGTATATTTTTTGTGTGGATGTATGTTTTCCTTTCTCTTTGGTATATACATAGGATTGGTATTGCTGGGTCATGGTAACTCGATGCTTAATATTTTGAGGAACTACCAAACCGTTTTCCAAAGTACAATAATTTTTTAAAATGTACTGTTTAAAAGAAACAAAAATTAAGATTTTGCTTCAAAACTTCATTCTGAATAAATTGGCCAACAGATGTATACTAAATTTTAAGGTAAGAATTAAACATTGAGTCCGTATACACTGTACATAATCTAATATGTATAAAAACATAAACCTGTAATATCAAGTTTTTTTTAAGCCCACTTTCTATAAAACATAAAACATAGGCCTTGCTTTCAATACACTTATTCCACCATATAATTATGTGAAAGGGCAAGTTTAAGTCAGAGTTCAAACTCCAGCATATTAAAAAAAAAAACCAAGACAATCTTCAATTTTCATTTTTTCCTCTACATTATGATTTTTTTGCCTAACAGCAATAAAGCTAATTTTAAAAAATCATGGTAAAATATATATAATACAAAATTTACCATTTTAACCACTTTTAATTGTATAGTTCAGCGGCATCAAGAACATTTACATTGTCGTGCAACCATCGTCACCATTCATCTCTAGAATTTTTTCATCTTCTCATCATGACCTTTATATTTTATGTTTTCAAGAACAAAAAAATCTAATTATACCTCATCAGTAAGCTCTCTGCCAGAGTTGGATCTCGGTCTCTGAGGGCCCATCACTTCACCTGCTATTGTCTGCCCATCAGGTGCTTTTCCATTTTCCTGCAATTATAATTTTATAAACAGAAAGTAGACTGAATCAATTTCTATAAATATTCAATTATTCATTACCACACACAGTTCTAAAGAATTCCATAATACAGACAATGGAGCCTACTGAAAATTTAAATGGAGCACTCCATTTCAGTCTTTTATTATTCCCAGCGCGCTGAAAAACATTAGGTACCAAAAGTGTTGCTGCTCATGAAATAATGTCTGAGTAGTCTTGAAAGCAAATAAATGTTCTATCTGAACCTGGCCCAAAAGCATTTCTCTACCAGTAAAATGCCAGCACTAATATTGCCATTAATCAGGGCTATACACATGGATATCTTGAGGGTAGGGGTTGGCAAACTTTTTCTGTAGAGCCAGATAGTAAATATTTTAAGCTTTTTGCTTCATATATAGTATCTGTTGCATATTCTTTTTTTAAAAACAACCCTTAAAAAATATAAAGACCATTTATAGCTTGGGGACCCTACAAAATCAGCCCACTGTTGACCTCTGCTCTAAGGCTCTGAAAAGACTATAGTGTCAGGGCTTCCCTGGTGGCGCAGTGGTTGAGAGTCCGCCTGCCGATGCAGGGGACACGGGTTCGTGCCCCGGTCCGGGAAGATCCCACGTGCCGCGGAGCGGCTGGGCCCGTGAGCCATGGCCGCTGAACCTGCGCGTCCGGAGCCTGTGCTCCGCAACGGGAGAGGCCACAACAGTGAGAGGCCAGCGTACCGCAAAAAACAAAACAAAACAAAAAACATTCTCTTTAAAAAAAAAAAAAAAAAAAGACTATAGTGTCTTTTTGTGTGTGTATGTGCTTTGAATTTTATTCCAAGTTCCAGTGGCCACAGAATCCTTGATTTAAAAAAAAAAATTATTTTATATTGAAGTATAGTTGATTAACAATGTTTTGTTAGTTTCAGGTGTAAAGCGAAGTGATTCAGTTATACATATACATGTATCTATTCTCTTTCAAGTTCTTTTCCCTTTTAGGTTATTACAGAATATTGAGCAGAGTTCCCTGTGCTGTACAGTAGGTCCTTGTTGATTATCTATTTTATATATAGTGGTGTGTATACGTTAACCCCAAACTCCTAATTTATCCCTCCCCCCACCTTTCCCCTTTGGTAACCGTAAGTTTGTTTTCCAAGTCTGTATGTTTCTGTTTTGTAAATAAGTTCATTTGTATCATTTTTTTTTAGATTCTGATATCATATGATATTTGTCTTTCTCTGTCTGACTTACTTCACTTAGTATGATAGTATCTCCCAGTCGGCTAACCTGCCCTAACCACAGCTACCACATAAGTAACCCCCTTGAATCCCAGAATTTGACGGTGGTAGAAATTCACGTTATCAAATCCTTTCTATTGCCTCATATATGGATACATAGCCTAGTGTATGAAGTTTTCTTTTTCATGATTAGGTAAAGGAAATTATATATTAAAAAAAGTCCCCAATTTTGACCACTATAGGTCAGATAAATGAAGACTATAGTTGGTATTTATTAATAAATATTACATATAGCAGCATCTGTCACTTTTTGAATACCTACTACATGCCAGGTACTTGGCATACTCTAGCTCATTTCAACCTTGCAAGAAACCTTCAAGGAAGGTTTTCCCCTCATTTCATCAATGAGCCATCTCAGACTCAAATGTTAAATAGCTTGCCAGAATCAGCCAGCTACTTAAGTAGCAGAGCTAGACAAGGGATGTAAGGTAGCCAGGTTTTGGGGACAAGGAAATATTTGGCCTGGAGAAGAAAGAAGGTTCAACAATCAACAAACCAAAACCAAAACCAAAACAATCAACAAACCAGCCAGTTGCAGAAAGTTGAGAAAGCCTGTATCAAATGTAACACAAATTCACCAACCTGGGCAGTAACTATTTTATCTCCACTGGTAGCACTTGCCAAATCAAGAGAAGGCTGAGAATCTTTGACTGTACTCTCTGAAGCCATGTTTGTAGTTAGGAGAGTATCAGATGTAATATTCTCTTTGGGAACTGCAATAATAATAACAACAACTAATATTTATATAAGACATTATACATAGCTTGAAAAGTGCTTTAACCTTTATCTGGCTGATGCTTAGAACAATCCTCTGAGAAAAGTGGTTTTATTACTCTCATTTTATATATGGGAAAACCAGGGTTCAAATATGTTAAATTCCTCAAGGCTACACAACTTACACATGAAGAGAACTAGGACTTGAATTCAAATCTTGAGTCTCCAAATCCTATGCTCTTTTCACTATGCCACACTGGCTCTCCAATGGTAACAGATTTGAAAGTCTCCTGAAATGTTTAATTACACTAATGTAACAACACCATTGTAAACATTTTGACTTTCTATTACTAAAATAAGTTTTATAACTTGGTCATTAATGTGCTTATATACAGCATAAACTGAAAAAAAAAAAAGTCAGAAAGTTCAAGTTCCAACTCCAAGAACTCCCCACAAAAATAGCTATTTCTCAATCAATACTTGCCATCTAGATCAGGTGTCTTAAGAGCCTCAAACTCCAATTCGCTTTTCTTTTTTCTTGGTGGTGGAGCAGGTCGAGATGGAGGTGGGGGTCTAGGAGGCGGGAAATTAGTTGGAGGAGGTGGGCGTGCTGGAACAGGCTTCTTTGTACTAGCTACTATATCAGGTTCTGGAGTAAGCTGTCTTGGTGGTTTGGCAGGAGCAACTTCTTCCACAACAGCAAAATCTTTAGTAGATAAGGAGTGTGAGGACGCAGGTTCTAGAACATCACTTTCTTTGACTTCCACTGCTTCCTTGTTCAACCCTTCTGTTTCAGTTTCAGGCACATTAAGCTGTTGTTCAGCTGAACTTACTTCAGTTAGCTTAGTGGTTTCATCTACTGGCTTGTCACATGTGTCATCAGAAGGAAAACATTTTTTTGATTCTAATTCAGTTTCTTCAGATACGTCCTGACTCTCTGCCTTCTGGGAATCGTCCTGCAGTACTTGATCTACGGCTAACAATCCAGGTATATTGCTAAGATCTGTTCCAGCCATGATAGGACTGGCAGTAGCCTGATCAGACTGTCCTTTTCCTTTGGAATCCGAAGAGTCATCTTCAAGCTGTAGTACTTTCTGACTCTCTTCAATAATACTTTCAATAATCTGATGAAAGGTTAAAAAGCAGTTGAAAAAAAACCAGTGAAGCTATTTACAAGAACAAAATAACAGCTAATCATTTATATAGTACTTACTATGTGCCAGGCAATGTTCTTAACACTTTACGTATTTTAATCTTTACAACAACCTTGTAAGATAGCACTCTTACTATCATCATTATACAAATGAGGGAACTAAGGCACAGAGGGACCAAGTGATTTGTCCAAGGTCACAAAGCTAGAAAGTGATGAAGCTGGCATAAACGTAGGGAGTTTGGTTCCAGACACTGTACTCTTAACCATTATATAGGGAATCTGTGTTAGCACGTGTAATCACAAAAATTCAATCAACACTGTAAAAGAAAGTTTAAACCTAAATTTACATTCAGATGCTTCATGTCATAGTTCATTTACATATTTATGCCAAGTTAGTTGCCTGCTGGTTTGAGCCTAGTTAACAAAACTATGAGAATCAAAACCACCTTGTACAAGATTTCAAGTTGTTCAGCTCTGAACTCAAGCCGGACATGGAAAGCCAGCAGATGCAGGGAGATTAATGTTCTTAAACAGGCTACATCTAATCAATCCCCTGCTCTGCAGAGAGATGGCAGGACCATGAAAAGAGTTCAAAAACCCAGCTCATCTTGCCTTTTTTCCCTTTTATTTCTTATCTACAGTTGAAAACTACAGGCAGGCTTTCTGGGTCTCCTACCAACATTTAGAAGAAAATATATTTTCTACCCAGTCCTGTCATTATTAACACAAGAAATCTCCCAGCCCACTCACTTATCTTTCCACCACGGAGACATGGATGACTTCTGCTTTCTCAATTCTTTGGCTCCAGAAAGTTAACAGAATGTGTTATGGAACTATCTTGATGTGGTTTACTACAAATTCATGCCAAGTTGAACTGGATATTAAGCCGTTCAATAATATTCATCCCTGATTTCCCAGCATATTCTACATATTAATTTTCCTCAATCTTCAAATTTTTATCCTAGACCTACCTTACTTTTACCAGAGAAATATTAACTAGAGTCCACCTAATTTGTCATTAGGTAGTTACTGAGCTCTGAGTACTTTAGCAATAACAGAAGCCAGATTACAGTAAATTTACGAATGAATAAGAGGTGAAGACATAGGGACAGCCGGCACACTCTATGTTCTCAAAAAGCTTGGCTATACATGGAAGAGGGTGCAAGAAAATGATCCAGCATTTTTATAAGCAGAGGGGAAGGAGCCAATGGAAAGGAAGATAACAAGTTCTGGAGAAGAAAGGAAAGAGGGTCTGCTGTGTATTAGACCCAGTACACACATTTGCCATTTAATCTTTACACAGGCCTTGTGAGGGAGCTAGATTATCTCCCTTCTACAAAAGCAGGAATCTGAGGTAAAGGCATTAAGTATTTCGCCCAAGGTTCCACAGCTAGTAAACTACAAAGTCAAAACTGAAATCCGGTTTTTCTCCAAAAAATCCAGTGTTCTTTATATCATTCTACTTTGGACAGGAAAAAAAAAAAGAATACTAAATTATCAGGAATGGCATGAAAAAGAGGTAAAAGATGAAAACAAGTTTGCAGGTGAGGGAAGTGAGAGATGATGAAAAGGACTGAATTCAGGCTTCTTAGCCTCTCACACCTACATGCAGTGGGAAGCCAGGTTATCTGATGAAAGTAAGCAGATGCAGGTGGGCACAGTGAGCATGAGGTGAAGGTAAAGGTTTCAAATAATCACTATGCGGAGTGAAAAGGCCTATGCCATCAGAGGGGTTAAAACAAGGTTGAAAATCTTAAACCTTCTCTAATCCCTTACCTGAGGACAATCTCTTCCTCTTCTGGACTCCTATCACTCTTACTGTTCATTATAATATGAACTAGAATATAAATACAGAGTAGTACATGAGCTAGCTCTATATAAATATTTTCTCCACACCTGGAAAACAAGGCCCATGTTTTCTACCTCTTGATATGCCCCCATAGCACCTATTTACAGTACCTAGCCCTGTTTCCCCACCTCCGTTCCCTGTCGGGTTTCAGGAGGTAGCAAATAGGGAAAGAACAAGAGAACAGTGAGAATCAAGACTAACATAGAAATGATCACGCTAAAGCAACTGTTTCCTATCACCTCCCTGCTTCAAAAAAATCATTGCTTTCACAGCGACTGTAAAATAAAAACCAGATGTTTTAGTATGACATAAGAGGCATTCCCATAACCTGGCCCTAACTTTGGTCTCTAGACTCATCGTCAAACATCCTGCACATTCCTCATCTCCACGCCTTTGGTTATGCCTTTCCTCTTCCATCTCTACCTGCCCAAATCTTATCCATTCATCAAGAACCAGTTCAGATGCTACTTCCTCCTTCCCCATTCCTATCCTCAAGGAGAAAGTAAAGCCTCCCTCTGCGTTCTTATAAAGTTTGCAAGCCTATTTGAACACTTGTTACACTCAGTTTTGTGTTTATCCAATTTTCTCTACTAAAATGTAAGTTACTGGGAACAGGGATTGTGTCCTGATCCAGGGTATAACTCCACAGCCTTTATCATTAATGTTGGATACTTAATTCACTTGAAAAGGCTAGAACTTAAAAAGTAATACCTAGAGTCTTAAGACTCACTCTATGGCTCCACAGTGTTTACTATTTTTTCAGCTTCTAAACTCTCCTTAAAAATAACTTTTTTTGGGCTACTAACTATACTTACCCATTTGTAATTTATCCCAAGAAAAAATTCTTAAAAAGGGAAAGAAAAGCTCTAGTGGAAAAACAGAAACTTTTCAAGTTTTCAACAATAAAAATGGCTAGATACATAATAATCCATTTGCTTGATGGAAGCTAACAGACCAAATGAAAACCGAGTATTAAAATCATGCAGAAATATGATGAAAATCAAAAAATGTTAAGAGGAAAAGGCAGAATATAAAATTCTGTCAGAAACAAAACAACACCATCACCAACAAAATTCTATCTACACTACAAATAGGCCAAAAAAAAAAAAAAAAAAAAAAAAAAGCAAATGAGTGAGAACCAGAAGGGAATGCCAAAAAATCAAGACAGCTGTTTGTTTATGTAGAATTGTGGGAAATTTCTGACTAAAAAAAAAAGGGTACCACTCTTGTTATCTCATTCATGCTGATACACAAAACCATTTTTCCCAAAAAAGAAATTTTTCTTTTTAAAGGAAAAAGTATGATCAATATTAAAATATGTAGTCCATTAATTTCTAAATTCCATAAGGGTAGAACAATGAATCTACACTGGTGGAGATTTTGCCCGGTATCATTCCCCCAGGCATTCAGTGATGTCTGGAGACATTTCTGGTTGTCAAGATGGGGTAGGGGGGGGGGGGGGGGGGGGGGGGTCGGACGTTGACATCTAGTGAGTCAAAGCCAGGAATGCTGCTAAACATTCTATAATGTACAGAACAGTCTCTCCTTCCCCCTCGCAACAAAGAATTATTCACCCCAAAGGTGTTGCTGTTGAGAAACTCTGGGATAGAGGATGTGTCGTCGCATTGGTCTCTGGAAATCCACTCGCTATAACAGTGCCTGGGGCACAGAAAACACTCAAAACTGGTATAAATGAACAGACACACACCATTCTTTCTCCTTGGGTTTTATCCTGATACTGTGAACAACCCATTGCCAAAATTTTTATCTTATGCTCAGTCTTTTCCAGTAAACCAAACTCTGAAGCTTCATATGATCTATTCCTTAAAAGTTATCAAAGGTACTAGCTTGTAACCTCTAACTCCTCAAGACATCAGAATTTGCTGCACTGAGTTTTTCAGTATCTTTACCTCTTGGTACTAACCTCAAGAGTAGCTATAGCTTACTCTAATAAAAATACAAGTATAAAAAATAAAAACACATTATAAAACATTTTTAAAAATACTGATTCAAGCATAAATTACCAATTAGTTTGATTACAAAATGCCTTCTAAAAAGCCTGATGCAACTTCAATCACAAATTCAACAGATTCAGGAACATTTACTGAACATCCACCACATATAGGGCACTATACTAAAAGAATATAAAAAATTTTCCACTTTAAATATACCATAAAAATATGACATCTGCTAAACTAATATTGACATTTTATCTTACAAACCTTTTTAGACACATCTTGCTTCAATTCTTGTACAGGGGACTCATTTCCAACTTTGTGTGCAGAGTTCTCTGCTTCCTATTTTAAAAAGAAAAGAAACAAAGACCAAATATCCTTTCTTTAAAACTTTGTTTAAAATGGGTATAAATTAGAAATTATAGCATTAATAAATCAAAGGCCCATAAAGAGCTTAGATGTTTGTATACTGATAGATGCCCAGAGATTTTTATGCCAATTGGGACAATTTAATTTGCATAGGAAGGTTACCAATCAGCAATTTTCGATTTTTCTATTGTAATAGGATATTTTCCTTTACATGTACCCAACTTTTTAACATTAAAAAACTGTGCAGGAAGATAAGAACTACTAAGTACCTTTGTAGCTTAAAAAGATTAAGGACTTAAGCAAAGGGTTGAATTAGAATTGTTATTTTTCCCAAAGTATCGCTTCATAAATATGAATAAACACAAAAGTACATAATGAGGAAGACCATATTCAGAGAATCATTTTCTTAAAAACTCTATACGCTTTACATAAAAGGAATCAAGATTTAACCGGTATTAAATGAAGTCCCCAAAACAGTAACAGACGAAAAATACTAAACCCACCAAAAATACATATATATCTACGTATACATTCATATATACATACGTACATATATATATATATTTGGGAGGTTAGAGAAGGTAAAATGGATGCTGCATTTCTGTTGGAAAAAAAATTCGGGTAAAGTAAGATAATCATACATTTGCAAATCTTAACACAATATTCTTTTCCATCTTAAGTTTTCTTTACATTTATAGAAGTACAGTAATTTGAATGCTACTACTAATACTGAGAAAACAACTTTTCATAATTCTTGGTGTACATCACAGAGCTTGTCAGAAAGTCACTATAACCATTTTTGACAGATAAGTGACCTAAGATACATAAGGATGTATGTATGTATTAAGGTAGCAATTATACAAGTATCAGGACAGGCTCCAATAATCTCTCTACTCCAGAGATTATTATAATGCTAAAGACTTAATGTGCTAGAGAAATTTCTGTAGGACTTCCAATATCTTCAAGCTGAAAAGTTGTTTCATTGAATTCCTCCCAGCATTTGGGAAATACTACCAATTCTTATATAGATTCTTCTAGAGAAAAGTTGTTTAATGGAATTTGAAGTATTAGATAAAATCTAAACTCTACCACAGCCCATGAGCACCTAACATGATATGGCTCCTGCCTACATCTTTGACATCTGTATTTCTCACCTCCCTCTCCCATCACAACCACACAATTATACTTTGGCCAACTGGATGGTTCCTTACCATCCTTAGGGTCATAGCTCAGGCATTATTACATCAGAAAAGCCTTCCCTGACCACCCTGAAATAGCCATCTTGACAAGATGAGAGAGAATTCTTGAAAGCTGATGATAATTAAGAATGGTTAATGCATATTAGAGAAACACCTTCAACTGTCCTACAAATTAACTGTATTTACCCAATTACCCTCCAATAACTGTTCATTAGTAGGGAAATCAGAAGCACTGTACAACCTTAATTCCATGGATATTTTCCCCAAGTTAACCTAAGAAAAATACATACTAATAATTCCTGTACCTCAATTTAATTTGTTTTAATACTTAAAAAGATCACAGACCAAAACTGCCAAGCAATGATTAGGCTTCTGTTTTATTTGGCTTTAACAAAACTCTCTTAGACTTTGAACTTTTGAAAGATATCAACTCCTATAAGGTAAACTGCTGTTAAGTCCTAGTTTTAAAGAGTGATATGGCACCTACCAGAGGATCTGATCTCTAGAAAGGTTAATTGGAAGATTTTTTAGTAAAACCTGATTTAGTATATATAGTCATCTATGATTCCTTAGTGAGGTGTAAGGTCCAGGTCCTTCCCCTAGCACCTCGATCAGGCTTTGAGGACAAAGCAATGGAAGCCAAGCATGTGCCTACAGACAACCAACACCAACTTAGCTAGACTTGAGACAGTCCTCAATTATTACCTTTTTCTGGAGATGGGCTGCCCCATTACTGTAGCACAGTACCTACTAAATCCCAGCTTCCCACCATTAGGCCATTTCTCTAACTCCTACCTATCACAACCTCAGATACATGCTTTCTTAAAAGGTATGATAGAGCATTCAATTTCTAGCAATTCACACCACTGTTTCCCTCCATCTGTATTGGATATTAGAGAGCCATTTGTACTCTCCTCATAGTATTCAGTTATAAGAACTGAGCTTTTTAATTTTAATAAGCACATCCAACAAAAGACCCAGTTTCACAAATCATTTGTGCAAAAGTGGTCTACACTCAAAGAAATCTTCATTATTATCTACTAAAGAACATTAAGCTAAAAATGTTAGTTACTAAAAAATTCAGGTCACTTCTGGTTTTTAGTAATGAGGAAGTAACTGTGTAATGAGTAATTAACTGTGACTAAAATGAAATTTTAAAAAATGTTTGAGATGTGACCGCCACTCTTTTTTGCTGAGGAGAAAAAAAAACAACCAAGAAACAAAAACCAGGAAACAACTCTTAAATAGTTGTCATATGCATCCATCCATTCCTATCAATACCATCCCTCTGTTGGAGTCTCATGTCTTGACATTCTAACCTCTTAATAGTTCTCTCTGCACTTAGTCTCTTTCCCCCGAACTTTCTTCCACCCTTCTACCACTTATCTTTTGTTAATTCCCCAGCAAAAAATCTTGTAAGACATATAAAAATTGACTTTAAATATCTTGCTTCAAAATTTTAAAGCCCAGATTTCTTAACCTGACATTCAAGGCTCATGGAAATCTGGCCCCAATTTACTTTACCAACATTCCACCACTGAAATGTTTACATTAGTCACACCAGTCTTTCAATGCGCCCAGCAAATTCTCTGCCTTTGCATATTAATTAGTTCATACTATTACCAAACATACAATGCTTTCCCAATTTTTCTCTATCCACCTATGCAAATCTCTCCCAATTTTCAAAGCCTAACAGAAGTTCTACCTCCTCCCGAAAAATTTTCTCTCCTATTCCAGGCAACAGTGCTCTCACGATTGCTCTATGTCCCCCTTCCTCCTCCAAACTCCCTGTAGTTTTTAAGGTCTATTCTAGTCTACAAGCAACAATACCACATGTATCATCCCTTCTTATATATATGTATCTTTTCTGTGAGGTTGTAAAGTCATCAAAAATAGGTACTATATCAAACTTTTCTTTTGATTGCTTAAGGTATCAATAGATATGCTGTTATACACAATAAGCACTCAATAACCCATGTACATCCACATCATAGAATATTACTTAACAAAAAGGAGTAAACCATTGACACATGCAACAACTTGGATGGATCTCAATCATTTGAGCCAATCTCAAAAGGTCACACACTATATGATTCCATTTATAGGACATTCTCAAATGACAAAATTATTGAGATGGAAACAGTAGTGGCTGGCTGCCTGGGGTTAGGGATGATGTGGGGAGGTGGTGGGTGTGACTTTATAAAAGAAGCTCTCTGTGATGATAAACTAGATCTCATCTGGATTGTGGTGGTGGTTATACAAATATACACATGTAATAAAATGACACAGAACTATACACTCACACTGTACCACCGTCAAATTCTTGGTTTTGATATTGTACTATAATTAAGACATAACCACTGCGGAAAGTGGGTGAAGGATAACAGGACTTCTCTGTACTATCTTTGCAGCTCTCTGTGACACTATAATTATTTCAAAATAAAAAGTAAAAAAGAACTATATCCAACTTCATATTTATTTACTAAATATGTACATTTTCTATCTAATTTTATTCAAGTTAAGGACAATCTATAATTACTGGGATAAAATAAATTCCCCAAACCTATTTGTTATAACCTAAAAATATCTTAAGATCTAAGTGGCTTTTAAAATCTACAAGCATAGGGCTTCCCTGGTGGCGCAGTGGTTGAGCGAGTCCGCCTGCCGATGCAGGGGACGCCGGTTCGTGCCCTGGTCCGGGAAGATCGCACAAACCGCGGAGCGGCTAGGCCTGTGAGCCATGGCCGCTGAGCCTGCGCGCCCGGAGCCTGTGCCCCGCAATGGGAGAGGCCACAACAGTGAGAGGCCCGCGCACCACAAAAAAAAAAAAAAAAAAAAAAAAAAAAAAAAATCTACAAGCATAAACAGCAATACTCTCTGGATAGGAGGACTGGGAAGTGGAAGGTGAAGAATGGGAGGGAAGCTACATTTTCAACCATCTTCTTTTCACACTGAGTGAATTTTAACCATGTCCATGAGATGTTTTTTAAGATGGTTTTATTAAATAGTTAATATAAAAGAATTTTTATAAAATATAAGGAATAAAGAATATGATATAACCTTTCTTAAGTACTCAGTTTAAGAAAAAGAACAGTATTACTTATTAGCTTTCAAGTCTCTTGTATGTCCTTCTCCATTTCCATGACATTCTTTCCCCCTCAGAGATGACTGATATCCTAAACTTTGTGTTTATCATTCCCTTGCAGTTCTTTATAGTTTTACTATGCTTGTATCTCTGAACAATATATTCTCTAGTTTTGCATGCTTTTGGACTTAATATAAACGGAATCTTACTACATGTATTTTCCTATGACTTGTTTTATTTCCCCCGCTCAACACCATGGTACTGAAATTCATCCATGTTATTGTGTATAACTAATTCATTCATAGCCACTGCTACAGAATATTCCATATGAATACACTACAATTTATCAAACAGATCAATATTCAATGTGTATAAACAGAAGGTAGGGACACTGAAACTGAAAAAAAATACAGCATGTTTGAGATTATACATACATATGTACAGACGTACACACAAACACAACCATATACAAACATACACATATAGTATATATTCTATTTGATGTAAATAGTTCTGTTTGGTGATATTCTTGTATTTAAAATGGTTCTCATTGGCATAATGTCTCAGTATCAAACATCTTTGCTTGAATATAAGGCTAGGATTGATTTTTATATATAATTATGATGCCAATACATGTGCCCATAAGAAGTATACAAGTGTTTTGGTTACTCCATATTTCTGTCATGCAAGTATTACTTTTTCAATTAAAAACACACACATACACAAATACAAGTATTTTATAGTGTTCTTTTACTCTAAAAATTATAAACCAAATAAAAATTAGCAGAAATCTAAAAAATACTTATAGTCCCTTCCTTACAGTACAATATTTAATTAGGTATTTCTAGAGTACCTAATCACACCTAGAGTAAGATACAATGATAATATTACTTAGCAAAAAATAAGTAATAGAAAGCCAAAGCAGAAAACGAAGAATTACATAAAAGAGAAAAATGAATGAAAAGTGTATACAATTTGTAGAAATATACTTATCACTTTCAGAAAGCACAACTCACCTTTAAAGTTGAAATCACAACCTTTCCTGGAGACCTGTTCAGAAATAAAAGCAAGAAAGTGTTGAATAGTGGAGATGAGAAGGGAAATACTTCTACACACTCATGAAAGACAAGCCCATATTTTAAAAAACATTTACAGAAGATGTAGAAACCATAAAAAAGTAAAGAAGAAAATTAAAGTGACCCATAGTTTTACAACCAAGAGATCTGAGTTTGTATCTTTTGTCTTCCTAGATATATAACACTATAATTAGCATTAATGTGAATAAAATTTTGTACTCTTCCATGATAAATTTCTTTAATAAATTTCTCTAGAAGTGGAATTGCAGGTCAAAAGTATACACACTTTTCAGCATTTTGAGAAACTCTCAAATTGCCCTCCAGAGCAGTTGTACCAATTTAAATACACTCTCATTGCTCTGAGTCCCCGTTTCTTAATACCCTTGCCAAAAATGAGTGTTATTTTTAAATGTTTACAAATTTGATAGGCAAAATAGATCTTATTGCTGTCTTAGTTTGTGCTTCTTTGATTTACAGTATGGATGAAAAGTTTCATATGCATTAGACATTTACGTTACTTTTAAAGAGAGATAACCTATTTTTGTTTGCAGCTCTTTTTTTTTTTAACTGGAGCAAAACTCTATTCTTAAATACAGAGTGCTCTAGATATAATAATTTTAAAAAGTAACTTTTCACCAATTATTTTCACACCCCCCCCTTACATTTTTCTTCAAATAGGAACAATTTGATATCTGCTTCAAAGCACAAAGGAGAGACATACCCTTACAGCCGCTTATCAGGGTTATGCAGTAAGAAGCTTTTAAATGATTCATATGCCATTCCTAAATTTTTTAAATGCAGTGATCACAGATGATACAACTTTGTGTTGAAAGGCGCCTTCAAGATCATCTAGTCATAGAGCCTCTTTTTACAGATAAAGAGAAGCATTGAGTCCTACTCCCATGCTCTTCATGTGCCAAATTGAGTAATCCTTGACCTCTAATCAAAACAGTGTGATAAAAAAATTACTTTTGCCATTCAACAGAAAATCAACCCCTTTATTCAACAAACATTTATGGAACATCTAGTATGTACCAGGGACTAGAGATAGGAAGATGATTAAGACACAATCCCAGTTTAGGGGTTTGTTAAAGCTTGTTTAAAAAACAAAAAAGGTAGCTGTATAAAATAGTGCCTGCCCACTTAATTGCAGTGCCTGGATGATATAATTTCATGTTAATAAAGGACAATTTCCAGGAATGAAAAGTTTTATATCCCCAATTACTTGGTTTCCCTGGCAAACATATACTGCTCTGTAACAAAATCCTGTTTATCCAGAGTTGATTAGGACCAAGGTTATTCCAATTTTAAACAAAGGAATAAATATTTCACAAAAAGGATGTGTAAAATAATACAAGTGCAATCAAAACAATAACAAAATTTAAAAACCAAAACCAAAAAACCTTGAAGAGGCTCAAATTTCCATGTGGCACATATTCTGAAGGTCAATCAAGAAAAAAAAAATCACCTGCCACAGAGGTGTAGCGACAAGAGGAAATAAGATTTTTTTCAAAAAACTTAAGCCCCATATGAGGTAGAGAAAGCAAGAAAAAGAAAATCTGCCTCCCCCATGACTCCCACTTTGAGAAATCTGATCAGGTTTTTTGGGTGTCCAAAAAACAGAATAGTGCGCCACATTTATCTCTTGTGTGTAACTGGTTTCATAAAGAGCTGATTATTCACAGGATCTAAGTTATAGACCAACTGTTGACACACATGGAAATAGTCCAGATTGGTTCTGGTGGGGCTTCACATACAGCTGTGAACAAACTATAAAGAGGAATTTATTACTTCCTTTTGAGAGCCAAGGGAATGCAGTGAAAAGAAGATGTGCAGATAGACCTTGCTTGAATACCGTCTCTGCCACTTACCCTATGTGTGATCTTGATCAATTCATTTAATTTATCCAAGCCTCAATCTCCTCCTTTGGAAAAGGGGTAAAAACATCTACACTTCATAGGACTACTATAAGGATTAAGTGAGAGAGCACATGGGGCACACACAATAAGCTGTAGTTTCCTCAGCAGCTTTGAATTGCTCCATTGAAACTCACAAATAATGAGTGCACCAAGTTTCTCCAAGGGACTTTGTCAGTAGTGGGAAGCCTGAGACCAATTTCGGGATGTAGAAAAGATACCCTACAGCCCGTAAAGCTCCAGGCTATTTAACAGGGAACATGGAAGACACCAGATTATACTGAGCTGGTGATGAAAATGGGATCCTGCTTGCATTTTGTGATGTCATTAAACAAAAAACTAATAACAAAAGCCACTCATGTTCAAAACATAATTTAAATGTTACAAAGTTGTTAAGGTCTTGGTAGGTAGTAAAACATTTCATAGCTTCCTCCAGTCTGATTAAGCCTAAAATTGTCTTTAACAGGGTAGTCTGTAAGACTGGAATTTTTTGTGATACATTTTTTCATCCATTTATAGAACATCAGCATCTAGTAAAAAGTGAAAGCATATTTATAATTTGCAAAGTTGGCTAAAACGATTTGTATCATGTGCCAAAATGAGAAAACAACAATTCATTTCACCATAATAAACAGTAAATCATTATTTAGTATTCCCACAGGAAATGTTCTTAATAGGGGCCTTGTAATAATAATTATACAATGGCCATCATTTATTAATAAGCATGTGCCAAAAATGTGCTAAGACTTGACTTGCTTTTGCTTCTTTAGTCCTCACAACTTTCCAATGAGGTAGTTATATTACCTTCCCTATTTTACACAACAAAAAAACTTGAGGCTTGGGTCAGATGAGGTAATTTAAATTGCACTGCTAGTGAATAACTGGGCCAGAATTTGACCCTAGGCAGTCTGGCTCTAGGATCCACTCTCTCAACTACATTGCAATATTGCCTCTTTTCTGTGTAAGGTCTTAAAAGATGAGGGTTATGAGAATATTCTAAGCGGTGCTATGAATGAACACCAAAGTAAAGGTAATTAGCGCTGCTTCTTGCGTTGTACTAAACTAATTAAGTCAAAGGCTTGAATCCTGATCTGCCTTTAACAACTACAATTAATGCCTAATTGATTTGGCACTGCTAGGAAATAAAATAATGAAATGTTCCATATATAAAACTGCCAGAGAGATGAAGCTTCTCTTTGAGTGCCAAACTTCTGAAAGTGTTTTAAGTACTTTTGAATTTCAAATTTCAAAAGCAGCTTGTAAATAAGTACATTATAGGCTAAGCCTTGCCGTTTCAGTAATCTTTCCCTTGAAAATACCTTCTTAAGCAAAGGATATACAATTTTCCCTTTCTTACTGACTCAGAGTAATTATCATGCTCAAATAGTACACTATATTTTAATACAGTAATGCCCTCTACGGACCCTAAGGTACAGGGGATTTATTTGCCTTCACACTACAGGACCCTAGGCTACTATGCTTGGAATGTCTGTGTTTTATAGTTTTGCATCTCCCTCCTCAATAGAGTGGTCACTTCTTACAGTTGGCCATGTGCCTGCCTTTAAAAGCTTTCTTCCCCCTTCCCTTCTAATTTTTGCTTCTAGTCTGCAACGAGCTGGGAAACCCGGTTTTTAAAACTGGAATTGTATGGTAAAGGAAGAATGCAGAGCTTCTGAGGGTCTCCCCATACAACCACTCAACTCTTCTCCGTAACTCAGTCTCTAACTTCAAAGTAGAGATAATAACATAGTATTTCAGAGTGATTATGTGCCTAAAGAAAATAGCTGTTCATGTTGGAGTTTGGGGACAGGAGAAATAGGGGACTAGGTCAAGAAAATTAAGTTCTACTCTTGGCTTTCCCTCCCAACTAGCTGCAAGACCTCTAAGCAAGGGTTTTCAGAGTTTCTGTAATTTTAGGAAAGTTTATTTTAAGACCCTTCATTAGTTTGGGAGTGAAGATGTAATTTTTATACCATGATTAATGATCTAAATTTTATACCTCTGACTTCCCTTAAATTTGAGATATATTATAGGAAACATGGACATAATCCAGCGCACACACACATCCAGAAATGTCTGGTAATACTCTGATACGTCTAGTTTACTAGAAAAATATTCTTTCAAAATTTTCTGTAGATACTAAATATTAGATTCCTCCTGTTCAAAGGTTAAGGTCAGTAATTTTTCCCATAAAGAGCCCAAATTTTTCCCATAAAAAGCACATAACTTTTATTACACCCCACACAAGTGAGAGATCTATAAGAAAACTGAAGTTAACAGGTAGATATATTTAAGTATTGGTAGTTTATCTCACTTTAACAAAACCTTTACAAACCAAAATGAGAACTTCAAAAGTTCAATTTTCATTTCAAAAGTTTTTATTATAGGATATTTTTAAATCAAATATTTTTGACACATTTAAATATATGATTAAGAAAGCTTCATTGAAATAAGAAATGTGCTTCTTACAAAGCTGAACAAAAATATAACTTTAATGGGAGAAACTTCCTTCATCATCTAATAGCATAAAAAAAACTTTCAACATATTCATACTAATTAAAAATGCAGTAAATCTTTGATTTTGCAGCATAGTTTCTGAAATTGAAGACAATGTCAATCAATGGTATTATTAAACTTAAACATGAAAAACAATTTCTGAAACAGCTCCAAAATAAAGTCTAAGTTAAACAAGTATTGGTATTCTACTAAAAAACAAACAAACAAACAAAAGCCCACATGGCTTATAGATCAAATACTTATTTTTAGTGTGGCTTGCACTCAGGTTTTGAATATAAAAGCGATTTTAAGGTTAGTATTTCAGCAACTTATATAGATAGAATATTTTAATTCATTATATCCTGTTTTCTGGAAGAAAGTTATTTTCATGCACTCGCTATGTTGAGTTTATACTAATGAACCTCATGTTTGAGTATAAAATAATGTGTGACTGAAGCTTTCTCTGGTCCCTGTTCATTTAGCTTTTTAATTATAGTAGTCTTCCTTTTGCATCTAGGGTATTTGTGTTCAGTACCAACGCACTTTAGTATCTACACAACATTCATTATTTTTAAAATGTTACATGGCATCAAAACATTGCTCTGGTCACTTTGCAGGGCAGTATAGGAATTAATTTTTCTTTTATAAACTCTGACCTGATCCAGTGATAACTTTCAGACACCTAAGGTAAAATTTCATTAGAATAATAAGGTCATTACTTCCAAAGGTAGGTGCTAATCACTGGGATTTGGACCTGATGACAATAATTACAGCTTTTCCAAAAGTTGCTCACTAAGTTTCCGTAGGAAGCAAAATGTCAAATCCTTTATAAACTCTGACATAATAATACTGCATTCAATACAATTTCAGTGAAAGGTAAAAATATGCAAGCGATGCAACGTTTTATTAATAGCCCTCTTAGCTTGAGTTTGGAACTTGCTAAACCTGACTCTCTAATTTAGTAATGTTGAGAACAGTATTCATTTACTTAATAGAAATAAAATCAATCCAACAGAAGATGCATAGCAGTAGGCTATTTTTAAGATATTTTGATGCTACATAACTGTGGGTTTTCTGTCACAGGTGTTAGAAGTGAGCATACTACCTAATGATGTTACCTAGCGTTAAAAAGAAATTTACAGTAATTCTTTACAAAGTCCTAAAAGGCTTTTTAAAAAATCCGTAGGAAGGGAAGAATATGTATATTTTTCGTGTTTGAAGGAAGTAAGAATCATTTAGACCAACTATCTCATTTTACATGTGAGGAAAATAAGGCCAAAGAAGGTTAAATTAATCCATTCATTCAACATTTACCTACTGCTTACCTCGTACCAGCACAGTGCTAGGCACTGGGTGTAAAGTAGTGAACACAGCAGACATGGGCCCTGATCTCCTAGAGCTTATGCGAAGATCAAGGGCCTAATAATAATTAGGCCTAGGACCCAAGTCTCTTTGCTGATTCTAACAACACATGCAGCCTGTCAATTTACCCTAATAAGTCTAATATTCTTTCCTGGTTTCACATGGGTAGGTAGCCGGTCAAATGAAACTGGCCATTTATTAAAGCCTTACTTATCTAGGAGTGCCACCACAAATTCCCCAGGGAAGGCTTGGGGAGGGGGTCCCAAAGACTGAAAGGGCACCATGACACCAATCTAGAAGTAGAAGGGCTGTAAGTTTAGCTACATTGTAAAAGAACATGAGCTGGAATCAGGAGACCTGAGTTTTAGTTCTGAATCTGCTAGTAACAATGTATGTGACCATAAAAAATATTTTGGGGGAGTTTTTACAACTTTTAATTATGGCTATTTCAAACATGTACAAAATTGGGAGAATAATATTATGAACCCACATGCACAACATGTTGACCATGGTCAATAGTGATCAAAATCAATATCCCTCCCTCCACTCCCCCGCCAGATTATTTTGAAGCAAATCTCAGGAAATATTTCATTTTTACCCATAAAAATTTCAGTACATATCTAAAACATAACCACAACACTATTATCAAATTTAACAATTCCCTATTATACACAGTCAACATTCATATTTCCCAGATTGTCTCAATTTTTTTTTTTTTTTACAGTTGGTCCATTTCAATCAATATCCAAATAAGGTCCATGTGCTATAATCAGTTGATATGTCTCTTTCAATCAGTAGGTTTCCTTTCATTTTTTTAATTTCTTGCAGTTCATGTATTGAGGAACTAGGCTGTTCATTCTGAAGAGGATTTTTTAGGGCAGTGAAACTATTGTGTATGATACTATAATGATGGATACATGTCATTAGGCAGTTGTCCAAAACCATAGAATCTACAACACCAAAAGTGAACCCTAAGGTAAACTATGGACTTTGGGTGATTATGGATGTGTCAATGTAGGTTCATCAATTGTAACCAATGTATCACTCTGGTGGGGGACATTGATAATGGGGGAGGCTATACATGTGTGTGGGGAAGGGGTATATGGGAAATCTCTGTACCCTCCTCTCAATTTTGCTGTGAACCTAAAACTGCTCTTAAAAAAAAGTCTTAAACAAAGACACTAGGTTGTTCATCCCATAGAATTTCTCATTGTCTGAATTTTGTTGATTGCATCTCCATGGTGACATGTCAAAAGAAGTATTTTAAAGGAGAACATGCAGAAGAGATCGGAGGGATGGAATGGGCACACATCCAAGGAAAAGTACAAAAACCTATAAGAACAGTATCAGAAAGACTGGTGCTCAAAATGTGCGAGGATTTAAAAAAATACCAGAGACAGAGTTTTTCATTATTTTAATTTATATTCAGAACAACAAAAAGAAACTGCAGTCTGCCTATATGTGGATGAAAAATATAAAGTAAAAGCCTGCATCAATTCTTTTTTTTTTTCCAATTAAGATTACTGATAGTTAAACCAGAAAGGGAAAAACAAATTATAGAATGAGGAAATTGAATCCCAGAGCATTCAAGGAGATAAAAGTACCTAGCTACTGTAAATGATTTCAGTTCTCCTGTCCCAAGTTATATCCCAGCATACTCTGAGAATTTATAGAGTTCAATCTCTAAAACCTCTGAAGAATCAGAGAGATGGAAGAGGATGTTAAGGAAAACTCTGGTAGTCAACACTGGAAAGTAGGTAGATGCTACAAACTATAAACAGATTCACTTGATGTCAATGACAAGCAAAATTCTTAAACACATTGTGAAATGGTTTAAGGGCCCTAGGCGTGGGGAAATGATACTCATTTAAGAGTCAGTAAGCACTCACAGAAAGCCAAATATGCAAGATTAACCTAATTTCCTTTTTTGATAGGGTTACTGGCCTAGAATATAAAGGGAATACTGTACACACAAAAAAAATCTGGATTTAAGCACTAAATTTTATAATTCTCTCACGATATCCTTTTAGACAACAAAGAGATGTAGGCTAGAATACACTTAGGTGGGTTTGTAACTGGCTGAACATTACTCAAGGTGTGATTAATGGATCAATGAAAAACCATAAGGAAATATTAAATAATTTTTATTGTACTCTATCCTACTTGATGTTCTGTCCCACTTGACATTCGAATGTCCTGAATGAGGAAACTGAGGGTATATCTACCAAATTTACAGTCGGCACAAAGTTGGAGGGATAAGGAATATACTGGCTGACAGTATCCAAAAATATTTCAACAAGTTAGAAGGATGGGCCAAATCTTAACAGAATGTAATGTAATAGGGATAAATGTAAAATGCATGATTGGGGAAGATATGACTTAACAACAAATCATATGAAAACATTTAGGTATTTTTGTTGATTGCTCAGACAGAGTAAAGGCTGTGATATGACTACTGAAAGAGCTAGTGTGATCTTAGGCTGAATTAACAGAACTATTATGTCCAGGGCAAGGGGAGTGGTAAATTCTACTCTACTTCCCACTGATAGATAAGAGCATGCTTTAGAATATCATGTATCATTGGGATACCACATTTTAAAAGAAACACTGAAAAAACAGAACACATCCAAAAGACAGAAACCAATTTGGTGAATGTTCCAGAAACTGAGTAGAATGATATAAAGAACTAAGGATGGCTAACCCAGAGAAGAGAGAAAAATGAATGCCTCTTTACCTTTTGGATTTTGGATTTATTTTGGAAAGTACAAGCAGTGAAACTTCGCATATAGGCTAATATTCTTACTGAAGCCTATGTTTTAACTTTTAAACTGTTATTCTATACTTGATATGTACAAGAGTATAATGTAGCGTATACATGTAATTATGAAGCACAAAAAATAAAATGAACTGTGACTCACTAGGTCACATGAGAATGAGAACAGCATCAAGACCAGGGCAGCTACTGTCTGCCCTATTCTGCTGCTTTTGACTTAGAGGGAACCACTAGCCCAGATGTGACTTATTGTTCCCTTACTTTTTTATTTTTAAAATGCCATGTATCTCTAAACAATATATTGTTAAGTTTTGTTACTTCTGAGCTTTGTTTTCAGGAATGCACTTACAAAGAAAAAAAGAATTGGACTCTTAAAATTAACACTGCACTAAAAAATCTCGGTATTCCCGTCAGAGTAAAGGCGACCCTTGTCACTGCATACTCAGTTGTATTTAAGTCTCACAACTGTGCTCATACCTACTAGTCTCCTTTTCCTTCTCCTCCACCTAGGGTTGCCAGATTTAGCAAAGATAAATATAGGCTGCTCAGTTAAATTCCAATTTCAGATAAACAACAAATCTATTTTTAGTATGTTTATCTGAAATTGGGATTTAACTGGGAGTCCTGTATTTTATCTGGCAACTCTACCCTACCCCTAAAATAATCAGGTGGACAATTAATTCTATGATCATCTGTTCGTGTGTGATAAAGGGACAAAGTGGGAGGAACTGTATGGCCAATGTCATTGTATAAATATTAATCTAAGTATTCAACAGCATTCACTGGGGAAAAAAATTGCACATGTGTGAATTTAGTCAGAGCTTTTCCAGACTGCATTCAGTGGATATGCCCAAATGCAAATACTGTATATATGCTATTATGTACATTTTTCAAAAACACTCAGTGAAACAGAGTAGTAAGGTCTATTAACAGCTTCATTATTTTGGCTTAGATTGAACCCCTCAAAAAAACAAAAACAAGATAGCTACTGTAACAAACTGATAAATCTCTAGATATGTAAACTGACATAACCATTACTTATAAAGATATTTATATCATTTGTCTTCGTGTTAAAAATGAAGTTAACCTATGTAGGTCAAATAAAGATCAATAGCCAACTTTCTGGATAAATATCAATTAAAATTACGTTGTCATTAAAAATGGATTCGGTTACTGGATTTACAAAGTCATTTTAGGACACTTCACTTTATAAAAGGGATATCAGAAATATTTCAGATACGTTATTTCTTTTTCAATAAAAAAAACTGATGAGCTTTCTACAATATGAGGTAGAACTTGCTTTTCAATTGTCTCAACATCCTCCCACAACCTGAAGCACTAATGGCTCCTCAATTTGAATGGCAGTCAATACAAGTGTGTATTAAGAACCCGTACAGATTAGATTCCCCAAATAGAAGCAAGTTGCATTCCCTTGCCTGTCTTACTGAAAAACCCACATTTTGAAATCAGGTATAAACATGGCTGATTACTGTAATAGTCTAACTCGGTTTTTCAGAGCTTCAGCGAGTGGTTTCTCTCCAGACAATCATTGAATCATCTTTTCCATCTTCATCACTCATGCTCTATGGCTTTAGGGTAATCAGTGGTTAAGTCTACTTTTAAAAAGAACACTGAATTTCTGTAGTTTCAAAGAGTCAGATCCCATAAGCCATCCTACCTCTAGTTTCTCACCCTTTAGCTATAGACAGATCCTTCTGTCTTTTGGGTTTGGTGTTTCTCTTACCTCTTACCTGAGGGTTATCTGAAAAACAAACAAACAAACACAACCTGTAAGCCTTCTGAGAACAGGGCGGAAGGAATGTGCAGACTAAACCTACATTTGCCACCTGCTTCACTGTCAACTAAACAACTAGGAACTCAAAGACCCACTACACAAAATATAAGAGTGATCTCACATTTAACATTTCCATTTCCAGACTACTCATTATACTGGGCGAAAAGAATATACCAAAACAATTGGGCAACACACAGAAAAATGGACTAACAAGGTCTTCTTTTCTTTTTTTGTCAGTAAGAGGACTCACATTTTAGGTTCTGAGGAAAAAAAGATGGTTGGCTCTGAAGAAGCCTCTTTGTCAGGTTGCAAAATTCCTGAGAGACTCCTAAGTAGGTAAAAAAAGAGTAACGACATGGAAGGAGGAAGGATAGAGTGAGTCAGCTGGAATAAAGCTGGTGGCTTGGCAATCATTTTTCTTATAGAAGGTGACTACCAAGGGCTTAACAGAGCTTGATTTTGTTTTTATCCACCTTTTTGCCTTTGCCACCAGGAAACTATAAAAGTAAGATAAGCTTAAGCAGTACATCAACAAACTGGATCAAGCAGAGCAAAGAACAGCTTGCCTGTACAAAGGTTTGGGATTCTAAGGTCCTTGAGGTGAGCGCAGATAAGGCCCTAGCTAGTCATTAAAATAAGCTGGTAATTAAAGGGTTTTGATTTTCTAAAGTCCAGCAAACTGAAAAGGGAAGATCTGATGGCAAACTAAGAACAACACAAAAGTGCTAAGTCTAAACTAGTAATCAGAAAGGTTCTGGTGCTCACAAAACACTGACATGAGGATTTCTTCCCCCACTTAGGCCAGGCAGGAAAACAACAAAAGCAAAGCAAAAATCAAAAACAGAACCAAACCTCAGGTTGAAGAAAAATTAAGAACAGTTCAAATTTAGAGAATAAGATACCGTTTTATTTATTTTTATTTTATTTTTTTGCGGTATGTGGGCCTCTCACTGTTGTGGCCACTCCCGTTGCGGAGCACAGGCTCTGGACGCGCAGGCTCAGCGGCCATGGCTCACGGGCCTAGCCACTCCGCGGCATGTGGGATCTTCCCGGACCGGGGCACGAACCCGTGTCCCCTGCATCGGCAGGCGGACTCTCAACCACTGCGCCACCAGGGAAGCCCCCGTTTTATTTTTTAAATCTTGCTCTAAGTGCATAATTTTTAAAAATTTGGTATGCAGCACTGTTCACTGGAATTAAAATGTATATACTGATGCGTATACATCATTAATGAATGTATTTATTAATTAGGTTCATTGTTATGGCAAGTTTTACTAGATTACATGCTAAGCATAAAACCCCCCACAGAAGGGGGTTTCCCTTGATACATGGCAATACTGGTTTATTAACAAGATTAACAGAAAATGGAGAATATAGTTATGACAGATATCTAATAGGGAATTAACTGAATCCTCAAGATGTGAATTACTACTTTTATTATCCTTTGAAAGACCATTTTAGGTTTTAACTACTATGAAAGCCAAGAAGCAGAATATGTCTAAAATACCTAATGACTATTTTACCACTGATATTAATAGAAATAGATGGAGAGAAAATTTGGCACAATGTCTCTATGTTTTCTGAATATAGGTTTTGTGGCAACATTTTTAAGTGATCTATAAGGAAATCAAAGGAAACTTTATAATGAAATATAATTCTAGTCATACAGAAAGTAATTACAAACTTAAAGTAGAACTTAAGCAGCTTTATCTTGTTAAAATGACAAGCTGATTTTTCCAAACTGATTTATGAAATTCATGTAGTTTTACGCCATATTCCTGAAAGAAAAGCTTGATAATCTATTTATTGACAAAATAAACAGAAAAATATATCAGCTCCCTGGGCCTACTCAAGAATTCTAAACTAAAAACATTCTACCCTGCACGTTTACAACCATTCAATAAATACCCACATTCAAGCTGTAACTTCAGGGTAGGGCAGCTATATCACAATGTCCCAATTTGTCAAAGTGGGATAGATGAAAGTCACATCTATTAATGATTTAAAATAATTTCTAGTAAAATAGCAACAGAAACAGATAACTAAATTTATGACTGTCTGGAAAAGTCAATACTAATGCAATTATGCTAAATCACTTTGTAACTTACTTTTTAAAAAGTAAACAAGATGTTGGGCTACAAGCCACTTTACAGAAGCTTTATCAAGTTAACGTGCTAATATGATTTTGTAAGTTATCTAAAACATCCAATGGTGTACTAATCTTTTTTTAAAATTTTTATTTATTGATTTTTGGCTGCGTTGGATCTTTGTTGCTGCCTGTGGACTCTCTCTAGTTGTGGCGAGCGGGGGCTACTCTTCGTTGTGGTGCGCGGGCTTCTCATTGCGGTGGCTTCTCTTGATGCGGAGCACGGGCTCTAGGCATGCGGGCTTCAGTAGTTGCAGCACACGGGCCCTAGAGCGTGCGGGATTCAGCAGTTGCAGCATGTGGGCTCAGTAGCTGCGGCGCCCGCGCCGGCTTCAATAGTTGTGACTCAGGGGCTCTAGAGTGCAGGCTCAGTAGTTGTGGCACACGAGCTTAGCTGCTCCACGGCATGTGGGATCTTTCCGGACCAGGGATTGAACCCGTGTCCCATGCGTAGGCAGGTAGGTTCTTAACCACTGCGCCACCAAGGAAGAACCTGTCACAACCCCCCTTTTTAAAAAAATTTAAATAAATCAATTCTATTATCAATGAACTGATTATTCAGAGTTTGAGATTCTTTGCTTTTCTCCTTTTGAGTTCACTACTTATCACCAAAGATGGGTAGAGGAACAAAAATGCAAACTAAACCATTGTTTTTTAAATCACAGAAAAAAAATTACTGTTATCTCTGATAAAAGGTTTGATGGGAAAGGAAGTTGTAAACTAATGACTGAACTGAGGTTTTGGTGTAACTGGTAACATTTAATTATTCATGTTCTCCCTCAATACCATGAATAATAGAAAACTGGACATATTTCAGTAATTAAGCACTTTAGGTTATAAATTCTACTTTTATGCTTTATATATTTGAATTTCTACTTCTGCATTCTTTAACATGTATTAAAAACTTCATAAATATTCTAGAAAAATCTCAAATTACCCAGAATGCTTACCTACATAAAACAATCTGCAGGCCAAGTTTATTATTAAAGAGATTATTCATCCTTATTTACATCTTAAATAGTAATTACTGAGAATGTAATTTTTCTAATTAGCTACTAGGAATGTATTTTCCCCATTAATTTGATAGCCAAAAGAGGTCTGATTAGCTGGAAAATATTAAAAACTACCACATGCATTCATTGTGACTGCTAGAAAATACCTTTGAAGGGGAAGGGAAAAAAAATAAAGAAACATTGTGTTTCCAATTAGTGGCTTGTAGCCAAAAATATGAATCAGAGTTATACAGCAAAAAAAGAAAAAAAAAAGGAAAAATAAATGTGGCGTAACTAAACAACTGACAACAATCTACAAAACAATTACAGAAAAAAAAAATCTGTGCTCAAGACTTTTTGATGAGGCACAGAAGCCCAAATCAGCAGTGTCTCACATCTTGAGGGGTTTTCCCTTAGGAACAAAGAACATACCCTTTGAAATGCAGTTAGCAGTGTCTGGGATTCCAGCTCTTTCAGTAGCAAGGTCATTTTCTGCCCTAGCTACCGTACCATAATCAATTCCGTCAAAGCTTAAAAAGAAAAGCATAAAAATTACTGCTTTTTGTTGTTTTCAGCAGTGAATTATACATACCCAAATGGCAGGAGAGTCAGCCTCATCATTCTAACAATTCACATTTAAAATATAACATCGAAAAATGTTTATAGTTTAGAAAAGTAAAGTGGGAGGAACCTAATGTTTTACATCTCCATTCAAAATCATCATCTAATTACCACAAATTAGTGATTCCACTTTTGCTGGCTGACCCCCATTTATGCTGAGCTGTTTTTTTATTTGCAAAATTAGCATAATAACTGCCCTACCTACCTCACAAAAATTGTCCTATCTTACAGAATTGCAGGATAAATCAGAAGAGATAATGTAAATAAAAGTACTTTGAAAATGAATGCCCAACATTAATTGAGAGTATGGCATTACCATTCTTTGCATGTTTAACAACATGCAGTACTATAATATTTCTTTCTTATTGGGAATACATTCATACCTGGAAAAAAGAAAGTTGGTAACAAGGAATTGATATGACTGCAGGATAACTGGCAACATCTCCCAAGGCTTCACTGTTAACACTTAATATTTACTGAGTACAGGATGTCCCCAAGTTATAAAGGTCCCATAAATCCAAACCACTGTCCTTGCCTCAGGCACCTCCATTTCTTCCCTTCACTCTTATAGAACTGCATAGGGATGGGGGAAGGGAGTGAAGATTTGAGAGAACCAGGAAGTTCAAAAGTAGAAGAAATTGTGAAGAGAAGTGGAACACCACAGAGCATCCTATCGCCACCTAAACCTTTTGTAGCTGCCATACATCAACTGCAGACATCTCTCTACGGTTGGGAAGTAAGGCAAAGGTTAAAAGTCAACAACCAGGAGCTAAGACCTGGGATAAAAATAGGCATAGTAAAGTTCACTTAAAGGAAAAAAGACTGATCTCAGTCATTAGCCTTAATCTCTTAAGCCAATCCAATAAAGATAAAATACCAATTGCAAAATATTGACAAACCCACTCACTTTCACTCACAAAGGTACTAGTTTTATCAAACTACCTATTCATTCCGCTCACCTATCTTCTGCTAATCCAATGACCTACCCCACCTGTGACACTAACCAATCCCACTTACCAATGCATCCGCTATATCCAATTTAACCAATCTTTCCCTTATTTCTTCCCAAAGACCCACCCATTCATTATATTTCATCCATCACTGTTCCTTCTCAGTTGTAAGGAACAGCAAGTTATTATGCTGGGGAATCTCTGTACTAATGTCCTTGAGGTAAGCTAGGAAGGAGAAAGCTGGGGGTGAATGGGGTGGAATTGGGGTCAGGAGGAAACCTTCAAACCACCTGTCATGTGGGTAGATAGGTATATTTTAAAATAATGATTTTTTAAAAAACCACACAAATTGTTAATAGTACTGCTAATAACTAGAAAGATAATTTCCTCAGTCTCCCAATTTAAATAAAGACTTGCAGGAACAAATTTAAAAGAGGACTATGGATATTAAGTTCATCCATGGCTAGTCTTTCCAGTTCAAGAGCAATGCCAGAAAGAACACTCCTACCTCTTCTCTTGAGCCTACTTAGTAACCAGGATGCCTGCTTCTGAGAGAGTGGGTTTGCATACAGCTCTATATTCTATTTATTGGTCCTCTAGAGAGCTTGACCTGTGGTTCATAAGAATGCCCATGGTTCAATGAGTCTGTACTGGAATAGTCTATTACAATTAGTAGTGAGTGGTCAAGTAGGTTTTAAACAGGTATGGCTTGCTCTGTACAGGCTGCCTACTGGAAAACATTGTTAGAGTTTTCTGTCAGTAGTTTCCAAAACTTTTATGCTTCATCCTTGGCCCTTTTTGAAAAAAATTTTATCCTCCCCTCCCCCTTCTTTTAAAAAATTTTAAGGATTAGTAAGTAAAACCTTTCCTGCTCTTAAGCCTATTTATGCAATGAAAATAAAGTTCTCCTTGGGGCATCATCAGAATTTGGTAACCAGAGTTCTGAACAGGATAAACTAATATTAAAATGAAACCATTCGAATATGATTTAAATAAAAATTCTAGCCAGGAAATTTTAATTTAATCATTTCACAAACTTACAAGCTCACTACATAATATTCTAATTCAGAAAGACAAACACTTTTTCAAAAGAACACACAATATCTTAAGAGAATTCTACTTTGATATTTATTTATTTTTTTTTTAAATGCTTAACCAAACGTGTGTTTTTGTTTTTGTTTTTTTGCGGTATGCGGGCCTCTCCCGTTGCAGAGCACAGGCTCCGGACGCGCAGGCTCAGCGGCCATGGCTCACGGGCCCAGCCGCTCCGCGGCATGTGGGATCTTCCCGGACTGGGCACGAACCCGTGTCCCCTGCATCGGCAGGTGGACTCTCAACCACTGCGCCACCGGGGAAGCCCGGTTTCATTTTTTATGTCTTTTAAGACTTCTATAAATCAATTTACAAATATGTAAGAACTATCCTTGCCCGAACCATGTGCTCCAGCTTGAGGTTTGGTAAAACAAAACAGACTGAGTTCCTGGCGAAACACGGCATAAAATGCAAAGAGCGGTTCCAATATCTTCTTGCCTGCCTTTTAGACTAGGATAGCCAACATAGCCCAACCCACATCTCTCCAGCCGCCCCCACCAGGAGGCATGAGCAGCACTCCCCAAGAGAACGTCCTGTGGTGACAGAACATTCTAGATCTGTGCTGCCCAAAGCAGTAGCTGTAACAATTACTTACATTATAGTTGTGTACAGAAACGGATACCAATATTGGCTAAATCACTAAAAGATTAACCACCTCAGTTAAACTGAGAGATTAATTATGCATATTTAGAAGTTATTACTATACCATACAATATTAACAAGCATGAGCACCAAAAACAAACATTAACACAAACACTAATATATAAACTACCAGTTTATATATCCTAAATATTGCTTCAACATCCTTATTTTTAGCAAAACAAACATATTTATAACTTTAAACTATTTTAGTTGTTTGAATTCTGAGGTTTTTAAGAGATAAAAAAATAGAAGGACATAATAAAGACCCATACAACTATGCAGTCTTTACCTTTCTTTTCCCGTTTATTCAAAGGCTGCAAAAGAAAGATAACCTTTCCTATTAAATTTCTAAACTGTTTTCTTAAATTAGAATGAAAGGTCCAAACATTCTTTCTACAACCTACAGAAATCATTTTTGTTAGAGGCCAGATTATATTTACTTGGTAGCTGCTGATGAATCAAGGTACTTTTAAGTCACTTCACATTTGGATATATTTCTTAAATGGTCACTCTTGATCTTGAAGTTTATTCTAGCTGATATGACAAATGGATGGCCACTGGATGCCAGTGATATAATGCATTCAATCTTCAAGACAATGACTAACAATGGAACTGAGAAAATTAGTATGAGAAAAATGTTGCCTAAACATGTTCCTGTTAAATTCTGTATGTTTAAAATGTTTGGAGACAAAAAGGTTTTGTGGACTTAAAACCGACTGACACTAATGGAATGCCAAGCTGTAAACTGCCAGACAGCTGCGGCTGGTAATAAAATGCTAAGACCTGAAGAGCTTTAGCAGAACCTGATTATATGGTAATCCTAGTATCTGAGAAGGCAAAAGAGCTAGAGGAATAACTGATAGGTTGGTTGCTATAGTAACCAAGATAAATTTGTATACTGACTGGGGAAAAACATTGGGGTTGCCATCAGGTATGAGGCCCACATTATGTCTTACTCGCTTTTTCCACAATCTTGCATCATGAAATGACAGACTAACACAAAGACTGCTCAGTTTGAAATAAGAGAATAGATAAGGCTCCCCTCCGAAGAGTAAGGAAAGCACCCAATTAAAGGTTTAGCTTGTTAGCAGAATAATATCTGACAGCTAGGGCGGAATAAACCTTGTGAAAGTTTGTAGAAATTACCTTAGCTCTGGGTAGAAAACAAATGTAGGTTAATTATCAATTCAGGTTAAATACCTACAATTTTTATTACTTTAAATTTTGTTTCAAGTAATTCTTATAGGCTATTAATCTCTTACAGAAAGGGTTGTTTAATTCACTGTGTAGGCCTCTACCTAAAACAATGCTAAATAGTATGATTTGTCTGGTCTCAGTTACCCATGCCCCAGAAGCAGCCTTAGAACCTGGTCTCTCTATCTTGGCTGCTGGGGCTACCTTCACCACCTACTCCATCTCCATCACCTCCTCCACCACCACCACTCCTTTCCTCCATACCCCAGGCAGTAATTAACAGAACTGCAGGCAGAGTGTGAGGAGGAAACAAACAGCCTCTTCAAGGTGCTTGCCCGGCATATTCACGTGACTTTGTCAAAAATCAAAACAATGAACCAAAGAGAACACATGGATTGTCATGTAATGTAAAGGTTACACAAGTCTCAAATATCAACAATTAGAAGTTATTTTTTGTTCTGTAGGATCACCACTGAATGGTCAACATCCTAAAACTATCTAGGTTTTTAACATTTTTAAAGATCAAATTTTATCTACCCTATTTTATGAAGTAGGTTATCATAAGAACAGAATAAAGTTTTCAGTTTACAGGAGTTTGTACAGATTCAAATTGAGCCCCCAAATTGCAGTACTGGTTCGGACTGTCCCACCTCAATGGGTCACCAAACTGACAGTTTGAGGCTACTAAATTTAGAGCTTGAATTTACTAATTAATATGCAGAAGGTTTTTCCCCCACTTCTATATGATGCTACATGGGTGTGATAAAACAGCATGTGTAAATATATTTCTATCACCCACAAAGCCAATAGCAATCAAATATAATCCATGATTAAATACAATTTATGCTTAAATGCCAACCCATGAACAGCCATTTTTAAGGACTCTTTCCTTAAGTAACCCATAGCACACAAATACCTTTTTAATTGAAACTTGTATCAATTTTCAATTCAGAGAGAAATGTTTCTGATGCCTAAGTGAGAAGCTGAGTTTTCAACAAAGGCAGCTATGCAAGTTTTTATTTTTCAGACCAAACAATTCTTTGGGGCAGTTTGATCTCAGTTCTCATAACTTAAAAATCAAGATTTTGTCATTACTCCAATCTAAAATAATATACTGTGACTCCAGGGAGATCAGCTCGGTGCTTTGTGACCACCTAGAGGGGTGGGATAGGGAGGGTGGGAGGGAGGGAGATGCAAGAGGGAAGAGATATGGGGATATATGTATATGTACAGCTGATTCACTTTGTTATAAAGCAGAAACTAACACACCATTGTAAAGCAATTATACTCCAATAAAGATGTTAAACTAACTAAATAAATAATATAATATACTGTGACTGACACTAGCAAAACAAAACAAATAACCATCCCTGTTCTTAGATTAGCTATTCTGTCACCATTTTTCATCCTGACTTGGAGAAAATTAGTGGACAAAAGTTAGGATCCTAGAACAGTCCATGTCCTCTGACAGCAAGGCATGAAAGAAACAGAATCATGGTAGATAGCAGTTGACCATCTTAGGAGTCCCCCTAACAGGGTAAGTGCCAGAAACCTACAGCAGGGATACCTGGCAACACTTTCCCTCCTTCTACAGACAAGGCATCACGGTATAAATGAAGAATCAGGAGACCTGGGTTCTAGTTCTGAATTTGCCACTAATCAGCGATGTGTCACTCACTTCCCCTGTCTGAGCCTAGGTTTCTCATTCAGTTAAATGGAAGGGCTGGGCTAAATCATCTCCTGTCCCTTCCTACTCTAAAAATGTTATCATTCTATCCTTCCTTCCAAGACCTTACAAATATTTTGGTTGCCAACACAAAAATAAAGAATGCTCAGAATGTCACATTTAATTTTGTAACATGTTCTCAGTGCCATCCTTTAGTATGTGTAATCCACACAAATTAGCAGGAACATTCATTTCATATATAATTTACCCAGTAAATATTTAATTTCAAATCTACGGGTCTTGAATCATGTACCACATACCATCCAGTCTGTTAAACTCTCCTCGAATTAAAGATGAGGAAATGAAATGACTCATAGTCCAGGGCTTTTTGCTACTATACCAAACTTCCTCCTCCCTTTCCTGCTTTATCAAAAGACAGCACGATAGCAGAAAAGAACTCTAGACTGTGAAACTGATCTGGATTCTAGTCCTAACTTTGCCATTAGTTTGCTCTGGCACCTTGGACAAGTCACTTTACTTCTTCCAGGCTTTGGCTTTCACAACATTTTACATGAAGGAGTTTAACTAGATGTCCCTTCCAGCTGTAACATGCTATGATCTTATAACATTCCTATCTGACAAAACAAGATACACATTCTTGAAAGAGAAAGTGGGAATTTCTAGCCAAGAGAACTGAAAAGTTTGTGCTGCTAGTTTTAAATATATGCATCAGTTCAATTTAGCAAGTTGGTCCTAAAGCATTTTACTCCAGCATCTCTTGGAGGAGGTCACCCTGTATAAACACACACGCGCGCGCGCGCGCGCACACACACACACACACACACACACACACACACACAGCACACACCCAGTATGGGGCAGCTATGATGTACTAGAAAAAATACTGGAGTAGGAGTCCGAAGAACTGGCTTCAAATCCCAGCTTTCACTTATAAGCTGTGTCACGTAGGCCAATTCATTAACCTCTCTGAGCCTAAGGTTCCTCATTAAAACGGAGATAAGAATAAGCAAACCTGACTTAAAATACCAATCAAAATAAAGCATTATAACTGATGTACACTGCAAAGCTGTACAACTGGAGATGATCTGCCACTGTGTTATAGTAGGGTGCATTCGAATCAAGCCTTTCTATAAACAACTGAGCTTATTTTTAACTTATTAAATTTGCTTTCAAAGAGAGAATAACAAAGCTGAAGACACCACTGGAGGGGGAAAAGAAGAAATAAATCAATTTTAGGAAATGGATTGTTTATCTGGATTCTGCTGATTAACAAAACACGAGGTAACTCTCAACAGTCTACTCAGTTTACTACAATTTGGTGAAATGATCTGTGTACTCTAGAACGCACAATGCAAGGAACATTTCTTAAAGTGCCCAAACTCAGTCTGTTAACCTCTTAGAGTTTGTATGGTGTGCTACTCCAAGTGTATCTCAAGGGAGAGAGGATATTTCTAATGACCAGATATCTAGTGATACCATGTGTTTCCACAAATCAAGATTTCTCACTGCATTTCTAGGTTGTTAGTTACCCAGCCAAGTCTCCTCACAGTACCTTATGCAAAATGACAAAAACTGTCACAAAGGACAGAGGAAATGCTAATGATCCCAACCTTGTGCAGTCCTCCCAGTACTGCTAGTTCTTTTCAGATGCAATTCTCCAGATGAGTCTAATTCTCTTCCAAATCCCCTCACTAACGCAGGATGGAGCTGTAAAATTCAGACTAAGAGTAGTTTTATCCACAGAGCTCAACACTCTCAATATATGGGCAGGTTAGGGTTAAAATCAGAAGGCTGGGTCCCAAGAGATGTTTTTACTTTTCACCTAGCATATCAAAGGATCAAAGTGCTTGAGAAACTATATTATCCCACAAGGGAAGAAGTGACTCTATCAATTCTATCAAAATGACTCATTCGGTTTGGATACGTTAAATAACTCCAAGTTCTGCATACTTCCTCCCAAAGTCAGCACTGTGTGAAGTTAAATTTGCTAATTCCAAGAAAGGAAGGACAAGGGAATGAACACTGCAGTTCTTTTTCTGTGTCAGGTACTGGACGACTAGGCAGTTTACACAGGTCCTGATGTAGCTGTCCTTCAAAGTTAAATTTGTTATATTCATTGAAAAGGAACAATATTTACATAGCTCTAAATTGATTAAATCATATATGTCGACGGTTATTTCCCTTCCCCCTCCACACACACACACACAACAACAACTAAAGGATTAGGTCTCTTATTTAACCTGAACTGACAGTTCATTACTTTAAAGGGAATACCACAAGGACAAAATTTAATTTCAGGGGGCTCCAATGTACTTGGAAATCCAAGTGAATTTTCTATTCTCTAACATCTAGCTATGAACTTGTTTCATATACTGAACCTGAAGGAGATTCAATGCCATCTCAAGATTGGCCATTGCAGCCCCCAAATCTCACCAACAGTGATTTGAAGGTTGGTGGAAACACACTCATCAGCGATCTACCAACGTAGAAAGTTCTCTCTGATTTTGTTGCTGTAACTTTTGAGGTATATATTATATATAATACATATTAGGTTTTAGAACGACCTCTAGAATGTACAGATAACATTATTTGCATTAAGATATTTCTTTCACGGGTAAGCTTGCAAATTGAAGGCAGCTGACTACTGGAACCATATTAGTGACTTACATTAACATACAAATTTTGCCGATTTTCAAGTTCTTATAGCATGAAAATGTGTTTCACTGCCTCTAGTTCCACACAAGCCCAGTAGAAGAGTTCGGTGAAATCGCTTTAAACATATTCCAACTTTGAAAAGTGGAGGAGTGGGTAAGTAGAAGTCCCAGGCAAGCGAAGCATTCCAACTACTCTACTTCCTACTCAGAATCTCCCGTATTAATCACCACTAAAACATCTTGCAGAATTAGATAAAGAGCACAAAGCTGTGGCTCTCCTTCTAACCACAGATTACTCAGCACTTGTTTGTATCTCTGTAGTCGGTTGTGCACATTTATGTCCGGCTACCCTTTAAGACCGCATTCTCCCTAATGGCAAAGGACCTTGTCTTCGATTTCATTTGCGGCACGGCAAGGTGCTATTTTAATAAAACACTGTGGATCTAGAGTACATCAGCTAGAGGACTTTGCTAAGTAAACACCCAATCTTCCCCCCCCCACCCCGCGCTCCGCTCCTTTTCTTTCTGTGCAACGAAGAGATGAAGGCAAAACAGGGAGAGGTACAGCCACCTCTGGAACGAATAGGTAAGTTAGCGGCAAAAGAAAAAAACACTGGGCACTGCAATTTCTCCTGTTGCTGCTCCTTTAAACTATGGCCCCCAAGGCTAAAACGGATGTTTCAAAAGTAAGCTCTGAACCCCACAAATACAAATCTCCGGCTCTCAGGTTCGTAAACTGTCCCACCTCGCAGAAAGCTGGACAAGACGAGAAAGGAACCCCTGGGGCCGTTCACCAGGGAAAAGAGGAGGGTTTGCCCGAAGTGGCCAATCGCCCTCCCTCGACTCTCTCTCAAGTGCCCGAGGGAGGCGGAGAGGAGCAGCGGTGGCGGACACAGCGGGCCCTGGGAGGGGTGTAGGGGGGAAGGCACGGGGGAAGGCACAGGGGAAGCCGGGGGACGGGGACGCCCGGCTTGTGGGCCATGGCTCCGGTTACTTACCCTACGGGGTAGCCGCCCCCTAGGTGCACATCTTCAGGGGCATCAAAGAATTCCTCGGTGTCGCTTTCCGACGCCATTTATAGGACACACCCGCGGGTGAGGGAGCCGGCGCCGCCTGGAGGGAGGGTGACTCTCGTCTCCTCCTCGTCGTCCTCCACCCCGGCGAGGCCGTGGGGAAGTGGGTCCAGGGGGAGGATGAGGAGGGAGCAGACGATCTGAAGTGAGGAGCCGGACAGTGGCAGGGGGCCACCGGCAGCTGCCGGACTGAGGGAATGACCAGCAGTGCGGCCGCCTGAGGAGGCGCCGGTGGGTTCAGGGACTGTTGCTGCCGCCGCTCCCGGCGTTAGGTGTATGAGGAGAGCGAGGGAAGAGGCGGTGGCTCTCCTCAGTGGGGGAGGGGGGGCGCGCCGACGACAGCAGCTCCAATTTCTCCCGCAGCTGCAACTACAGCAGCTGGGAAAGCCAGTTGCCCGCAAAATACGGACGCTCACCAACCCTCGCGAGATTTCAGGAGGGACCAGTAAGGCGTGGGCGGGGCGAAGAGGAGGCGGGGGCGGTTCCTGGGAAGCAGCGCTCAGATTTCTTGTACTCGAGAAGCCTATCAAAACGGCGCAAGCGCGTTGAGGGCGTTCGGTGAGGACCGGAAGTAGCGGGGAAGGGTGGGGATGAGCGTTCTGAGGGGAGGAGTCTAGAACCCGCGCAGGAGCGGCGAGGTACCCCGGCCTTATGAGAGCGCGCCCGACGTAGGTGTGGTCCGGCAGAGTGTCCTACCCACTAACTCTGCAGTTCCAAAGAGGCATTTTTAGAGGGGTGATTTGGAGTGTGCTTTTTTTCTTACAAGGAAATGCTGTCGGGAAAAGTTGTCATTGTGGTTTGAATTTACGTCGTTTTAATTTATCCAAGCGCGGAATATCCCACCCTAGGGAGTAGGCAGGTCCACCTCCTCTAGCGTTACGGGCATAACCCGTCCTACTTACTACAAGCTCTCTAATTGAGATCCCTAGATACGATCCTGCCGGCCAGAGGGTGGGGTCCAAGAGAGATAACGTGGGGAGCGTGCCAGTTGCGTGGAGTAATGATGGATTTGTTGATGGAGCTGAGCCACTGTAGGGCCTCCAGTTACTTTCTCCCTACAAATATGCATTTTTGCCCACACTCAATGCGAGAGAAATTCTTACATACTGACCAAGATGTGCGTCAGTCAAATGGTAAATATATATTGAGCAGATTCCGTTGCAAGGCTAAGAGCTAGTAACTTAATTCTAATCCTCGACTGCCCAATGTCCAGAGATGAAAATAGAAAGGTGCTTTTTATTTTATTTATTTATTTATTATTTATTATTTTTTAACATCTTTACTGGAGTATAACTGTTTTACAATGGTGTGTTAGTTTCTGCTTTAGAAAGGTGCTTTTTAAAAGACCAAGATGTTCTTTCTTAACGCATCATGGACCATCAAAGTGATAATACTGACTTTCTGTGTGATTGGGAAGCACATTTACTTTTCCCACTGCCATGACAGGAAGGCGCTCTGATCCGTTTGCAGCCTCAATTGTTGCTCAAGATGGTCGCAGAAAAGACAAGTGGGACTAGGGGCATGGCCTCCGGATGGAATGGGGCTCTAGATTCCTCCGGAAAGCAACCAGGAAAAGATCTGGAGTTGTGTAAAACCAAATGCCATATACTCTGTATTCTTTAACACCCTAGAAGTTCAGGGAAAACGCTGCATAATGAAATAGGGTAATATTTTTTGCAGTAAACCATATGATTATTCATACGTGGTAAATAAATACCAGTAAATAACCTCCTTCAGTTCAGATCAGCTACTACTGTCAAGTAAGTTTAGGTTAGAGTAATTTGACTGTCAATAAGTTACTAAAAGTACAAAACAAAAATGTTTGGTTTCCAGAGCTTTTGGGATTTAAGAATTGCACGTAAGGGATTTGTGGATCCTTGTGAGGACATGACTTTTGGCATTGTCCAATAATTATTAGCTTTTTTTTTTTTTGTTTAAAAATATTTATTTAGGGCTTCCCTGGTGGCGCAGTGGTTAAGAACCTGCCTGCCAACGCAGGGGACACGGGTTTGAGCCCTGGTCCAGGAAGATCCCACATGCCACGGAGCAACCAAGCCCGTGCGCCACAACTACTGAGCCTGCGCTCTAGAGCCCGCGAGCCACAGCTACTGAAGCCCGTGCTCTGCAACAAGAGAAGCCACCGCAATGAGAAGCCCGCACACCGCAACCAAGAGTAGCCCCCGCTTGCCACAACTAGAGAAAGCCCGGGCGCAGCAACGAAGGCACAACACAGCCAAAAATAAATAAATTTATTTAAAAAATATTTATTTGGCTGCATCGGGTCTTAGTTGTGGCACGGGGGATCTTTTAGTTGTGGCATGTGAACTCTTTGTTGCGGCATGCGGGATCTAGTTCCCTGACCAGGGTTCGAACCCTGGCCCCCTACATTGGGAGCACGGAGTCTTAGCCACTGGACCACCAGGGAAGTCCCTAGCTTTTATGTGTTTTAAACATGTTAATTTCCTAGGTATAAAAATATATCTCAAAGTACTAACTTTTTATTTTGTTGCTCACTAGGAGAGATATGCTATTTTCCTTATGGATTATGGAAAGATACAAGTAAATAAACTACCTGAATTTATTTTCTTCCTAGCTTTGTGATAGTGAATTTACATTTGCCTTAAAAATTAAAGTTTGGTGTCATGTATTATTCTAGGTACTGAGGATAATTCAAAGATGAAAAAGACAACTTAGTTCCTCTCTTCCAGAAGCTCACAATCTAGCAATGGAGGAAAACACAGAGTCCTAATTGGGTGCTTTTTTCACTATACCATACCACCTCTCTTGGACCTTTTAAGGTACCTTAAACATTATACTTAGAAAAAAGTTAAAATGAAATAGGAAAGATTAAGCTGATAACATTTTTAGAGCTGTTAAAATTATCTATGTAAATGCTTTTATGAATTTTATGAGAAAGTGAATTTCTGGGAACATCAAAACACATGTGTACCACCTATGATCATTTTTAAAGATGTCAGAAGATGTGTTTGTTTTGCCTGAAACATCTGTTCTTGAGTTTTAAAGCAGCAGGTTTTAGGCTTAGTCCAAGGCAGTGGGTTTGAACCTTTCTCCTTATTAGAAATGGAACCCTTTAATCAAACCTAATTTCATGCAAAAGTCCACATATCATAAAAATAAAAACTATTTTAGTTGAAGCAGGGGTAGTTCAGGTTCCTGCCTGCTTGGCCTTCCTTGAGTCTCAAGAGACTTTTGCTCTGTCAAAAAAAAAAAAAAAAAAAAAAAAAAAGAAAGCTATTGGTCCAAAGCAGGGGTTGGCAAATTATGGTACTGGTACACTGGACAAATTTGTCCTGCTGTCTCTTTTTGTAAATAAAGTTTTATTGGAACACAACCAGCCCTATTTGTTTATATATTGTATATGTTTGCTTTCAGAGCAGAGTTGAGTAGTGGGGACAGAGACTCTATGGCCCTCAAAGCCTAAAATATTTACCCTCAGGCTCTTTGCAGAAAAATTTTGCCAACCCCTGATCCAGAGGATACTATTTTCTAGGGTAACTGAGAACTGAAATTACACTCAAATTAAATCGTTGTTTGAATGAGTTTCACAACAGAATAGAATGATGGCACAAAATTATACGTATAGATAAAAATGAGAATAAAACATTTTCCCACCTGGCTCATTTCCAATGACTATAAAAACTGCACAGGTCTAAGGCTAAGGTGGGTTTAAGGAAACTTTTTATGCCTCCTTGTCTGCACAGCATAAACTCTACTTAGGAGTTTCAAAGGCTAGGGTCACAGCCAGTGTATAGAACAGCTTGTCTGTGGGATACTCGCTCTCTCCTCTTGTCAAGAATAATGCAAAATGGCGGTATCCTTGGAGCCAATTTTGCTCCAACCCCAAGGATAATCACTCAAAACATCAGTAACAAAACTGTAATGCATGTAGCCTTTTGTTATAAACAAGAGCTAACATGATAACTCAGGGGAAAACTTTTTATGTACAGGGTTAGGTGATTTGAGATACAATATTGACATGAAAAGATTTAATATTGTAATCTCTGTGAGAGTTTTTGTGGATTTTGAAGTATCGGAATCCATGAAAAAAATCATTCTGAAACTGGCCACAGTTTGTCAGGGCCAAGACTAAATTCTGTAATCATCAACTTTCAGTTATCTGTTTGAAAAGTCAGTTGTGTTACAGATTATAATAGTACAAATTCAAAAAATCTATTTGGCTTTGGAATTTTTATATCTTTTTCAGGTCTACTCCACCTTCTTAATGATGGTTTATGTTCATATTAAAATGAATTTTCAATCTCTGAGCACACAAGAACTGAAAGTAGAGAATGGTAGTCTAGAAATGTGTCAAGAGACACAGAAAAGCCAGCCTGACACTTAAAATGTGTTAGTATTGTTCAATGGAATATTTTGTAGCCATGTATTACTATTCAGGACCCTGGAAGAAAGCTAACTGGAATTATCTTAAACAAAAAAAGGGTATTTATTCGCTAACATAGTCAAGTACAGACTGCTCTAACATTTGTCTGTTCCTTTGTGACTAATATATTAGACACAATTTAAGTGAAAGGTGAATTTTGCATTTGCTTATGTGCAATTTTGTCAGCCAGAAACAGGTGAAAACAGAAAACTACACCCAGATGAATCAAGTTGCGTAGGAATACACAAAATACACGCACACAGACCTCAAACGTCTACCAGTTACCTCACTTCATTGTGTGTCTTGAGTCACACCCATCCACATCTGAGTGTTACAGCTTTCCATCTGATTTCAGATAACCCTCCTTCCACCACTTCACAATAATTCACAAGTTGCAACCCTTCTGATAACCCATTTCCACAAGCAAACTTTAGTTCTTTTTCAAAATAAAGCACCATATTTATTGTAGTATTTATGTATTTCTTAACCATTTAACATGTAAAACTGCTACCATTTTCATTAGGTTTGTATCTTTTTGTGTATGTGTCACTGACAGTTCTTGAATGTTGCACTCATAGCCCCATTTCCCCCCTAAGCCCTGTGGTTTTTATTGAACAACTTTGCATAGCGCAGTAATTTTGTGGAAAAGCATATGTTGTCTTTTTTTAAAATTTATTTATTTATTTTTGGCTGCATTGGGTCTTCGTTGCTGCACGCGGGCTTTCTCTAGTTGCGGCAGGTGGGGCTACTCTTCGTTGCGGCGTGCGGGCTTCTCATTGCGGTGGCTTCTCTTGTTGTGGAGCACGGGCTCTAGGCACGCGGGCTTAGTAGTTGTGGCGCATGGGCTTAGTTGCTCCGCGGTGTGTGGGATCTTCCTGACCAGGGCTCGAACCCGTGTCCCCCGCATTGGCAGGCGGATTCTTAACCAATGTGCCACCAGGGAAGTCCCCATATGTTGTCTTATAGCAGCACAGACTATAGTCCAGATGAAGTAACTTTAGGCATGGCTGGATCCAGGGTCTAAGATGTATCAAAACTTTCTCTTTCTGTCTGCCTCTCTTCTTTGCTTATCTCCGCTTCTTTTTGTGCTTTGGCTTCAATTTTCCTATCACAGACAGCTTCCTTTTTGTACTCAGCTAAGATGGCTGCAAGCAACTTCAGTTTATAATGTCTTAATAATTCTCAATCCCAAAGGAAGTAAAACTTTCTCTTGGTGTTGATATATTAAATCTCAGCGTCTATGTTGATTGGTCTTAGGAAACCTCTCTGGGTCAACTGATTCCCTGCCACACACCATGTGGGGAGAGACTACTGTGATCATCTTCCTCACTAGGACCACATGGAGTATGCAATGGATGTTTTTTTCAAGAAAGGGTTACTAGCAGACAGGAGCAATGTGCTAACCACCAGCTGTTAAGGGGTAAGTCTCTGTATTCATTGACATGACAGGAGCTCATGATGCATTAAATGAAAACAGATGTTATGAAATAACTGCATGAGGAATAATCCCATTTATGTAAGATTATTTATTTATCTGTGTATCTATATGTGTATATAAGCATAGGGAATTCTGGAAGAATATTCATAAATGCTTGATGGTGATTGTCTTTGGTTGCTGATTAAAATAATAATGAAAGTTTTGGTTATTTGTACCTTTATATAATGACTCAGTTTTCTACGGTGAATATGTATTACTTTGTAAACAAGGGAAAAATGTTAGAAGAAAATATATAAGCAATCATATACAAGGTAGACTTACACACAAAATGAAGATCTGAGATTCATTCCCAATATAGTGCGTGACTGTGAGTCCTGGGCCTATTACAGGTGTCACACTTAGCTTCTGGAACAGTTTAATAAGGGCCACTGAGAAAATGAACTTGGAAAAAATACCCACAAAGAAAATACTGGAATGTAATTAGTCTACTGGTAAAAAGTCATATTTTCTGCACTGCAGGCCTGACACACAAAGAGAACGGTAATGGTAATTTCCAAAGCAACTGTGAAATGATGCACTGATATGGAGCTTCTAGAAGCAAAGTATAATATTAGAGGTTCACTTGTAAATAAAATGGACTAAGCATAATTTTGTTTTTCAAAACAATAAGCAGGGCTTCCCTGGTGGCGCAGTGGTTGAGAGTCTGCCTGCCAATGCAGGGGACACAAGTTCGTGCCCCGGTCCGGGAAGATCCCACATGCCGCAGAGCGGCTGGGCCCGTGAGCCATGGCCGCTGAGCCTGCACGTCCGGAGCCTGTGCTCCGCAACGGGAGAGGCCACAACAGTGAGAGGCCCGCGTACCACAAAAAAAAAAAAAAAAAAAAAACAAGAAAAAAACAAAAAAAAAAACAATAAGCAGTATATATGGCCTGATCTAAAGAGAGAAAAACTAAGACATGAAATTTATGCTTCAAAATTTCACTCCAGGTCAAAATCTGAGGAAGAGATCTTTTATTTTTCTTTCAGGGAAGAAAAGGAATATATACGTACATACATATATATACACATATACATATGTATTTTTTAATTGGTGAAACAATCTAGTGGCAAACATTTATATAGAAATATCTGTCAGGATAATGCATGTGTGTGCGCTGTTAAAATTGGAAGGGACTTTAAAGGTCACTAGTGTAAGCCTCATATCTAATGCGTGAATTCATTTTACAAACTTCCCCGATAAGTGGTCACTCAGGGACATGGAACTTACTATTTACCCAATCCATTTTTTGATGAATGTTAGCGAATCTCTTCATTGTATTTAGCCCAAATCTGCATTTCTATATTTTTCTTCCACTGGTTATAATTCTGGCTACTAAATCCATACAAAACCTTTAATCTATTTAAAGATGATTATGAGTCCTCTTTATGTTCTTCATCTTGGGAGCATACAGTTGACTCTTGAACAATGTGGGGGTTAGAGGTCAAAAAATCCACTTACAACTTTACAGTTGGCCCTCCGTATCTGTGGTTATGCATCTTTGGGTTCAGCCAACCTCGGTTCATGTAGTACTGTAGTACGTATTTATTGAAAAAGATCCACATGTAAGTGGACCTGCACAGTTCAAATCCGTGTTGTTCAAGGGTCAACTGTATGCTGATTTGTTTATGCTGAATGTGTTCAGAGACAAAGATAAGTGGGAATTTCAACTGCACAATTAAAGTGGTACATTAAATAAGTATGTGATAATATGTGTACATACTAAACATATTTACCTTATGTACAGGATTCCTGTCTAATGGTGTGCCCTCTATGTGTACCTAGTGATAATATGTTACATCAGAATCATTCTTTATGCTTTCTGAGACAGTTTTACATGTCTTATGTCATTCAATGATAAAATAATAATTGCTATCATTAAATTAGTGCTAGATACTGTATTAAGTACTTTGCACATATTATTTCACTTAATCCATCATGCACTATATGAGGAGTATACTACTATTATCCCCATTTTATAGGTAGGGAAACTGAAGTTTAAAAGAGTTAAGTAATTTACCCAGAGTTTTACAGCTAGCATTTAGTGGTCAAGATTTAAGCCCAAGGTCACACTTATTTTATTTTATTCTATTTTATTTTATTTAATTTTTGTTATCTTCCCAGAGTTTCCTCTAGTTTGACTAACTTACAGCAAATGAGCCATATTAATGAGTGAAGTGTCTGAAATAATAATATTACAACCAAAAAATTAAAGCAATTGGTTGATATTTCTTTTTTTCCCCACTTTTTATGGTATTTATCAAAATAGGAACATCTCAACATTGGCGTTTATGGTAGGCAGAATTTTAAGATAGACCCTTAAGATTTCCTAGCTTCTTCTATACACACATCTTCTCCCAGTTATTCAATTCAATGCTAATCTAGGTGCTGCTATGAAGGGATTTTTGAAGATGTAATTAAAGTCCCAAATCAGTTGACTTTAAGATAGGGAGATTATACCTGTGGATCTGACCTAATCACATGAGCCCTTTAAAAGCAGAATTTTCGGGCTTCCCTGGTGGCGCAGTGGTTGAGAGTCCGCCTGCTGATGCAGGGGATGCGGGTTCGTGACCCGGTCCGGGAAGATCCCACATGCCGCGGAGCGGCTGGGCCCGTGAGCCATGGCCGC
>NC_041234.1:91844955-91895999 GCF_002837175.3 Physeter macrocephalus | reverse complement strand
AGGATCCCACAGGCCGTGGGGTGGCTGGGCCCGTGAGCCATGGCCGCTGAGCCTGCGCGTCCAGAGCCTGTGCTCTACAATGGGAGAGGCCACAGCAGTGAGAGGCCTGCGTACCGCAAAAAAAAAAAAAAAAAAAAAAAAGAAAGAAAGAAAAAAAATTAAAAAAGCAGAATTTTCTCTGACTGGTGGGAAAAGGAAGTCAGAGAAATACACTCTGGCAGGCTTGGAAGAAAGCAAACATCTAAAAAGAAGAAAGCAAACATCTATGCTGTATACTGCCTTTGGGGGCCAAGGGGTGTGGAATGTGGCCTCTAGGAACCAAGAGTAGCTTCCTGCTGATAGTAGGGAAAGGGGGACCTCAGTCTTCTGGCTGCAGGGATCTGAGTTCTGTCGACAACCTGAATGGGGTGGGAAGAGGATCCCAAGCTCCATACGAGAAAGCAGCCTAGCTGACATCTTGATTTCAGCCTTGTTAGAGCCTGAGAAGAGAGCTCAGCCACACTACCCAGCCTTCTGATTTACAGAACTGTGAGCTAACAAATTCGTGTTTTTTAGGCCACTTTTTAAGGCCACTAACAAATTGGTAATTTGTTATGAAACAATAGAAAACTACTCCAAGGGTATATATCCTTATCTTCCCTCTGCTAGTTAAGAACCATGAATCTAGGTAGGTCATGGCAAAACGAGTGTGATACATCAGCAGGTGCTGTTTGCTTTCTGAAGTCCTTGAGTGCACTTGGGAATAAATGTAACACTGGGAGTGAACATTAAGGTGTAATATAACAGAAGAAAAAACAGGGAGATCAGAAAAAATTACCTAACATGCATTTAAAATATGAAAGAAGTATCTTGCTTCACATACACTCACACACAGTACATCCAAAATACAACTCCGTTTGCAAAATATTCTCCAGAACCGCAGCAATCCTGCTACCCGTGTGATGTTAGGGACTCTCTGGTTCCCTTGCTTCTGTGGTCTTTAACCATTGAGTGAACCTGCCTGCCTTTAGAATTTAGACTTAGTTTCACTGTTAATCTTACTACTGACCTTCCAGTATTTTTATATGGCTTCACGGTGGTTGCTTGATCATTCATTCATTCTTTGATTCATTCAACAGAGGGCTTGCTATATGCTAGGCATTGTACTCGTAGTGGGTTAACAGTGGTATAACTTAGTCCTTCTGGGCTGAGTCTTTCATCCCTGTCACCTAAACTCTTAATTTGAGCTCTGACTTGTAGCTTCAGTACTCTGTGCCTGGAATGTGACACATGCAATCCAGATCACCTGGAAATTGGGCTCCCAGAAGTCATTGCCCAGTCCCTGAATAACTAAATGCCTAGCTTTTCATTTATGGCTTTTGCCTATGTTCCTCATCTTTGAAGCCTAAACTTCTGGTCACCAGCCTTCTCCAGCCTGCCTTGACCACAGTCTTCCAATGTTCCCTGGCTAGTGCTAAGTTATGGACTTGAAATCTAGCTTGTCATGCCAAATATTTTCTCCTACCTCAGTCATCCTATCCATCTGGGTCACACTGGCTGGCCATTCTCGTTGGTCAGTATCTCTTCAATCTTTAGACCCAGCTTGACCATATACATCTTGAAGTTGAGAAATAGTAGACATAATTTTAGTTCTTCAAAATTTTAACAGAGTTTTATACCTAAAATGGCCATTTTGTCAAAAGTAGACAATTTGTTTAAAAACTAATCAGGGGGCTTCCCTGGTGGCGCAGTGGTTGCGTGTCCGCCTGCCGATGCAGGGGAACCGGGTTCGCGCCCCGGTCTGGGAGGATCCCACATGCCGCGGAGCGGCTGGGCCCGTGAGCCATGGCCGCTGAGCCTGCGCGTCCGGAGCCTGTGCTCCGCAATGGGAGAGGCCGCAACAGTGAGAGGCCCGCGTACCACAAAAACAAAAACAAAAACAAAAACAAAAACAAACAAACAAAAAAAACTAATCAGGGATCTGACCTCAGTCTTGGACAAAAGTCTGAAAGTCATGACCTAAGAAGAGGGATGGGGGGATGAAAAGGCTGGCTTTTTACATGTTATCTCAGTCATTCAGTTCTCAAACCTTCCCCCACTGTGTTTAAAAAAAAATTTTTTATATGTAGGGACCTGAAGCACAGTAGCAGGGTCAGAATTTGAACTTAGGTGTACCTGGCCCTTAAATGCACACTTTTCCCAGTATACTGCATCAAAATGCATACTTTTCTCTCTGTTTTTCCTTTTGGAGATTGCAGAATGGTCAAGCTAGGAGTTAGAATTAATAGAGCTCACCTATCAGATACCACTTCAGACTCTGAAGGAAATGTCTGTGTTGATTATACAGAATCGCATTTCTAGTACTCTGAAAAAAACCATAAGGCTTATTCAAGCAGCTGTGCTCATTGCCCTTTGCTCCTTTTGAAGATGAGGTGAATGGACACCCTGATTGTAGTCAATCCAGGATTCTCATGCGGGCAAATGAAAAGTTGATATTCGCCTAATAAGTTTAGTAGACAAAGTGAGCAAGCTCGCTAAATGTGGCCTGAATCTGAGGATTTGTAATTTGCTAACTGTGGAAAATTCATAGCCATTCTCTCTTATTCTCTTTAATATTTCCTTCTAGAACTTCCACTAGATGCATGTTGATCCTTCTCATTATATCCTCCGTATGTCTTCACCTGTCTTTCATATTTTCCCTCGTGTGTATTTTGGTATTTATTTGTGAGCACACATTTCATTGGAACTTTCTCTTTGGAGATTGAAACCTGGGTTTACAGTGAATACTTCTAGAAGAGACTTGCACTTCCTCCTCCTCGTCACCTGGGAATACTGCCAATCCAGAACTATTTTAAGCTAAGTTTCTGGTATGAGGTGTTTTGGCCATAGAGGTAATGTGATTTCTGGACCCAGACCTTTCTGGGGTTATGATGTCTAAAGGAAATTTCTCTCTCTCTCTCTCTCTCTCTCTCTCTCTCTCTCTCTCTCTCTCTGTCTGTCTCCTAACCAGAGCCAAAACCAGGACAAGCACCTATCTCTACCATCTGCCTCTGGGTGGTAGTTTTGGCCCCATTCATCCATGGAGAGCATCACCCTTTGGGGGTCTGACTTTAAGCAGAGAAAGAAAGGGATGGTGTGTGCCTGATCTAACTTCTAACCTTGCCGGGGCCCCAGGATTTGTCTTTTTGGTCCCTTGCACTCGACTAGCCCATTAAAACTACGAGGATTTTTTTTTTTTTTCGCGGTACCTGTAAAGGTTTTGATTTCTCCATCGAATCTGAATGAGATCCTTGCTGGGTAGAGTAATCTTGGTTGTAGGTTCTTCCCTTTCATCACTTTAAATATATCATGCCACTCCCTTCTGGCTTGTAGAGTTTCTGCTGAAAAATCAGCTGTTTAACCTTATGGGAGTTCCCTTGTATGTTATTAATCGTTTTTCCCTTGCTGCTTTCGATAATTTTTCTTTGTCTTTAGTTTTTGTCAATTTGATTACTAGGTGTCTTGGCATGTTTCTCCTTGGGTTTATCCTGCCTGGGACTCTCTGTGCTTCCTGGACTTGGGTGGATATTTCCTGTCCCATGTTAGGCAAGTTTTCGACTATAATCTCTTCAAATAGTTTCTCGGGTTCTTTCTCTCTCTCTTGTCCTTCTGGGACCCCGATAATGAGAATGTTGTTGCGTTTAATGTTGTCCCAGAGGTCTCTTAGGCTGTCTTCATTCCTTTTCATTCTTTTTTCTTTATTCTGTTCCGCTGCAGTGAATTCCACCCTCGTGTCGTTTAATGTTGTCCCAGAGGTCTCTTAGGCTGTCTTCATTCCTTTTCATTCTTTTTTCTTTATTCTGTTCCGCAGCAGTGAATTCCACCCTCGTGTCTTCCAGGTCGCTTATCTGTTCTTCTGCCTCAGTTATTCTGCTATTGATTCCTTCTAGTGTATTTTTAATTTCAGTTATTGTATTTTTCATCTGTTTGTTTGTTCTTTAATTCTTGTAGGTCTTTGTTAAACATTTCTTGCATCTTCTCGATCTTTGCCTCCATTCTTTTTCCGAGGTCCTGGATCATGTTTACTATCATTATTCTGAATCCTTTTTCTGGAAGGTTGCCTATCTCCACTTCATTTAGTTGTTTTTCTGGGGTTTTATCTTGTTCCTTCATCTGGTACATAGCTCTCTGCCTTTTTATCTTGTCTACCTTTCTGTGAATGTCTCTCAATTCAGTTCTGTTCCACAGAAAGATGTTTGGCCAGGTGTATTAAGATGTGTACAATTATCATGGAGGCAGTCTTTTTGGCAAAAAGTAAAACTGATTATACAGAAGCTCTGCCTTTAGGTTTATATTGATTAGGCCATTGCATAGTTGTTGTGGTGGATATGCTTTACCAGATTTATCGTGTCTTTGAAAAACTAAGGATGTTTGAGGTCCTGGATCAGGTAGTGTGATATAACTGCTTCTACCAGCAGCAGGTCCTGAAGCAGACACTTTCTGGCCTAGAGAATTGCAGAAAGTAGATCAAGCACTGTTTGGGTAGAAGGTGAGAATCCTTTCTTTCCATAATAGCATAAAGATATCTGGTCTGCCTAGGACATGTGGAGATTCAATTTATTTGAAACTCAGTTACTTTCTTATTGAGGAGCCATAACCTTTTTGTTTAAGAAGGGGTCAATGATTTTTTTGAGTGGAATCTAAGTCTTTCTCCTTTGGGTATACATTGATTAGTGGACAGCTATTCGATGTCCATCATTTTGGTTGAGGGATGAAGGTCAATGAAGCTAGTGACAGAAACACATTCCCTCTGGTCATATACCATATGTGGGAAACTCAAAATCTAAGCCGTATCTCATACCAGCCCTGGGAAAGGCTGTAGATACTGTCAATCTCTGAGGATGCCCATTGTAAATGTAAAAGTCATTCTGTAGATCAATGGATAAAAGGCAAGAAGTGATTAGGTAGTAATACCTTGAGCTGATGCTGACCCAGGAGTAAGGGTTGGGATGGTTGTGGAGGATGTTTATGGTGTATAGAGGAAGAGTTGTGTTATGGACTTGTGTAGTGAGAGAAACAGGAGAATTTGTTTTCAGCTTAGATTCAAAACCACGAGTGGCTTTTCCCAGCAAAATGTATTTAAAATGCACCTCCCATTGTCTCACCTTGAAAAATGCTGATTTAAAAAAAATAAGAGACTCCACCTGTTCCAGGTAACATATATGCAGAATGCTGGTCAGAGCGTAATTCTTAACCTGAATTTCCTACCCCATCCACAAGCGTGAATCTTGCCAAAATCTCAGGCATCCTGGACAGAGGGCACATGTCACTTGAAAAAGCACCTCAGTTGATTTTCATATATTCCCTTGCCTCCCCGCTGGCTCTCTTTTGGAACAATTCCAATTAACTAGTACAATAGGTGGTCACCTGTTTGCAGAACATATTGGAAGGATGTAAAGCTTAACATAGACATCATTTAATTCTCGATACTTAGAGCAAGTGCATGGGATTCCTAATAAGCACTCTGAAGCAGGAATTGGATCTCCCAGCTCAGTCAGCACGGGATAATAACAACTTGGCAGAAAGATAGTGATCCTCAGATCCTGGAAGGAAAATGTACACAGGTCACTTCCTTAGAAAGGAGGATATGGAGATTGATAACAAAACCCACCATAGACCCTTATCGTTGGTTTTATCTAAATATATGCAGTAGGTAAACAAGCAGTGTGTGTGTGTGTGTGTGTGTGTGTGTGTGTGTGTGTGTGTGTATGAGTAGGTATATGGTTCTTGTTTATTAGAGTTCAGTTCAGGTTCAGTTATTTTTGCTGTCTTCATAAAGTCCCAAGTTAAAGAACTCTCCACATACTGTTATGGATGTATAATCTGATGACCACAGTCAAGATCCTAACACCTAAAGTTAGGAAAGCTATGTAAGCAGCATGTCTTACTGCAGTGATTTTCAAACTATACCCTCTTCTAGGGAGCCGGTTAAAAATACAGATTTTAGAACTTCACCCTAGACCTATTGAATTCTTATTTCTGGGAAGCCCCTAAAATTAGCATTTTGAGAAGCTTCCCCCAAGTGACTGTGATGCAGGTGGTCCTTAGATAACACTTTAAGCAAGGTTTACCTGAGGGAGTTTCACATTATATTTTCATGCTGCCATTTGGCCATCAGATTGAGGATTCCAGCCATAAATACTCAGAGACAGCTATAGAAAAAAATGCCTTCCTTCTTCAAAGTGACTGTGAAATTGGGAAGAGGAGGTCTAAAAGTGGGACTCTTAAAATCTAAACGTAAGAATCTTAAGTATATGTAAATGTTTAATGGCAATTAGTGTGTGTGTGTGTTGGGGGGTACTTTTGAAAATGTGTATTGTTCAAGCCTGAATGGGGGAAAGATTGAACTACAGGGAGGTAAGGAAATGGAGCCCTACATAGTGGGTGGGTGATACCTAGGGGTAAACTTGTGAAAAAGAAATCCAAAATCTAAAGGTGTTTCTTTGGAAAAAAAAAAGAGAAGAGACAGAAAATGTGGGATGACCAGAGTCAGGGACGGAAAGAAGCTCAAGAGCACTGGGTGTGGAATATATGATGGAAGCCGGAAAGTACAGCAGCCAGGGAGAGTCTGGAGAGAGGCAATAGAGACAAATGGCAGACCACTCAGGATGCTATAATCCTGGGGGCAGGGACCAGGAACAGCATGGGAGCAGGGCCTCTGTCGCAAGCAGGGAGGAAGAGATAGAAACAGGACATCCTGGGAGCAACCAGAGGGAAACTAACCAAGTGGGTGATGAGAGGTGGTCAGGAAGTTAATGCCGTTTCAAGCTGAAGCCCAAACCCATGTCTGTTGAAGGCCAGATAACAAAGGACTTTATCCCTCTAAAGACCAAAAAGGAAATTAAAGCTTATATTGTAATCTGGGTCTGGAAGGTGCAAGTAGGGAAAACTAATTAGAAAAAATAGACTTCAAGGTCAGGGTCTAGTGACTGTTGTCACTCCTCTGTGTTATAGGGAATATTAGCAGTGAATACTGCAAGGACCTACTTAGTGGTTCAACCTTTGCAAAGTTGAGCAATACTTTGCCATTACCACAAATGTAAATAGCTTTTCTCCAAATTTTCCTCTCAGCGCTTTAAGTTTACTTGTGTCTGGAATAGACCAAGGGAGCTGGTCAGTAGCGAAAAAACGAGGAGCCCAGCTAGAGGGTGTCCAGGTGCATTTCATCCCATCTGCAGTGCTAATCGAGCTTTCAGTTAAAGGAAAAGATGCTCACCCTTTAAGTCCTGAAAATAGGAAGAATGTTTGCCATTTTTATCGTTGAAGAGTCCTCCTTAGACTAGAGCTGAGGCGACAACCAGCCTCCTGGCTGCCTGTAGCTTTAGACTATGCTCCTACATGAGAGTTTGTTAATACGTGCTCCAACTAATTTCGAACCCTGGTTTTCTTGATCTGACTACCTATGTACGAAGGTACTTTCTTGCTGCCGTCCATGGCCTGTTCAGGTTCCTGTTCTTTTGGACAAGAGTAATGGTTCCGGCCCTTAAATACCCTGTGTGTGTCTAGATAAATTACGTGAAAGGAGTTGAGAGAGTCTTTGACAGGACACCTCTGCCAAAGCAGGGTTCAGGTTGGAAGAATGCATTTCCCAGACCCAACTCAGGTTAGGCCTTCATATTTCCTCATGGGCCAGAAACCTCCAAACTGTGGTTAGGCACTCCTACCTAGGATGAAGGCCCAAGTTGTCTGGTGTCTTCTTTGTTGTGGAATGACAACAGCAGCTGTCTTCTATTTCCATGGTCTCTCAACTATCTCTCTTCTAATCCCAGAAATATCTTCAAGTCTTTTGGGCTGGGCTGGATGAGCTGTCCTCAGAACTTTTTAGCTAAGCAGCTGTTGATAAGAATGTGATGGTGTAATGGAGGCATCTAGGGAAGCTGCTGTGGGGATAAATTGTCCTTGGGCATAGGATCGAGTTCTATCTAAAAAAGAAAATTTTAGGTGGCTTCACTGTACTCTGTGTCTCCCAGCAGGCCCTGGAATGCTGCTGCATGCCAATAGTAAATTTGTCCCCACAAAATAGGACTAGCTAAAATTATAAACAACTTCTAAATGGTTTTATAATAAATTATTTCAGGAAGCTAAAATTATTATAGGTGTATCTTTGAGCAGGTTAAGGTAGTTGTCAACGAGGACAATCATGTTCTTTTACACTATTGGTGACAGTATTTAGTCTAAATCAGCAAGACAATTCTTATGTTCCTATAAGGTAATGCTCCATCATATTTTTACAGAAGAGACTTACATGTGGTTATGATATGACAAAAATATTAGTGGAAACTTGTATATTTTATATCATTGGGAGGGTTTGTTTATTCACTCGTTCATTCGTTTCTTCTCCCCAGGTACTAGGACTGTAAAATTGAATAAGGCATAGTTTATTCCCTCAAAGACCTTAGAGTTTAGAAAGGAGAACAGATATGCCTAAAACTAGTTGAAATACATTGTAGTTTTAGAGATATATGGCAGCAGTGGTTCTCAACCTTGGTACACATCAGAATCACCTGGAGAGCTTTGAAAAATCCTGATGCCCAGGCAGCACCAGAATGGCTCCCTTTGCCTGGAAAAAGAAGGAAACGCCATAGCTGAATTTTGAGAGATGAGTAGCTTAAAAAGATTAAAAAGAGGAGGAAGGGCATTGTAGACAGAGGAAATAACACAAAGGCACAGATGGGGGAACTGCAAGTTTGTAGACATCAGATCTTAGCATGCAAGAGAAGGGGCTGTGAAACATATGTTTGGAAAAGTAGGCAGGAGCCAGATCTTAAAGAGCCCTAAAGAGATATTTGTACTTTATTATGTGTAGAGCCACTGAAGGGTTTTAAGCAGGGGACTGCTATGACCACGGTCAGCTTTGTGGTCTTGAAAGCTCATTCTGGTGGCAGTGTTAGGGAAGGAGTAGACAACCCCAAACCAGGTCAGAGATACCCTTTCAGAGGTTATTACAAAAATCCAAGCGAGAAGTCCTTTGGGTCTGGACTAAGGCCATGGCAATAGAGATAAAGTGGAAGAAAGGGACGTGAGAAATATTTAGGAGGCAAATCAGTGTAGAGCATGGAGGGAGGGGACATATGAGAAAAGGAAGCATGGGACTGTGGAGTTTCTTGTTAGGTGCCTGGGAAAATAAAAACGTCATGCACAGAAACAGAAGTCAGAAAGAAAAGTCAGTTTGGGGAGGCATGTGTTTGATATTAGTGTTTAGTTAAACGTGAGGTGGTGGACAATCAGGAAGAAATCGCTAGGATCCACTTGAATATACAGGACTGGACATTTGAAAAGTGGTCAGGGCAAGTGATAGAAAGCTTAGCTTTGTACTCATCAAAATGATAGGAACTGTGGGAGTAAATGGATTCTCTGAAGTTTGACAATTTTTCTTCCTCTTTTCTTCTTTTGCTTACCTTACCTGACAGCCCTCTAGTGACAACAAGCACATACTACATTTCTCAAAAGTGCCTCAACTCAGTTAATGTGATCATGAAATGTATCTTCAGAACCCTGATTTGGTCAAAATATTATTGTATTACTATTTCAATATCAGTATGTGGCAGCACATCCATGCAGCAAGGGCCTCAGGGGTGTCAGAGTGAGCCTAAAGTTGTCATTCGTCTTAATTCTGGGAGATTCAAGAGGACTTGAAATTGACCTACCAGGAATCTAATTTATATGAGGAATCAAGGAGGCCCCTGTGAAAGAATGTATTCCAAAGCCACAGTTATCACATCAGAATCAGCTGGGGAGCTTTAAAAATGTCCCAATGCCCTTGATGCATCTCAGACCAATTAATCAGAACCTCTGAGGGTGGGACCTGGCCAGCCATCAAACTTCCTCAGGTAATTCTTTGTGCAGCCAAAATCAAGAACTGCAGCTCCAGAGGATGAGAGCCTAGAGATACACAGGGTTGAGTCCAGAATACTGACCAATGCAGCAGGCAAAGAGTGGTTCTGGGTGTAGCATGTTTCTATCGATCAAGTTGCCCCTGGGTTCAGCCCCCAGGGAGTCATACCTGTGGTCATACCTGGATTGCCATACTTGAGACTAGGTCTAAGGAGCTGCGAAAGAGTAAAAGCTAAAATAATGGTGTCCTCTAAAACTCAGTAGGATAGTAAGAGCGCAAGGGGTTAACAGCTTTGGTATTGGCAACAACACTGGCAGTATTGGTGATGGTGATTCCTTCATTCAGCAAAATTTTATTGAGAGTCTGTATTATGTGCCAGGCACTAGTCTAGGCACTAAGGAAACAGTGAAAACAGGATTGACAAAGTCCTTTCTCTCTTGGATCTTGGATTCCAGTAGTTTTGTTGGTGAAAACGGACTAACAAAACAACGTCAGGTAGTGAGAAGTGCTGTGCAGAATATTACATAAAGTCATATGGTAGAGAATGAGTGGCTTTTATTTGGATTGGTAGGTCAGGGAAGTTTGCTCTCTGCAGAGGAGACATCTAAGGTAAGGTATGAATGACAAGGAGGAGGCAAGCCATATGAAATGTTGGGAGATGAATATTCTAGGCAAGGAGAACAGCAGATATAATAACCCGAAGGCAGGAGAAGCTTGGCATGTTTGAGGAACAGAAAGGAGGCCGGTTTGATTGAGGAGAGAGTAGGACAAGCTGAGATTCTAGGACTTCCCTGGTGGCACAGTGGTTAAGAATCTACCTGCCAATGCAGGGGACACGGGTTCGAGCCCTGGTCCAGGAAGATCCCACATGCCGCGGAGCAACTAAGCCCGTGTGCCACAACTACTGAGCCTGCGCTCTAGAGCCTGCGTGCCACAACTACTGAAGCCCGCCTGCCTAGAGCCCGAGCTCTGCAACAAGAGAAGCCACTATAATGAGAAGCCCGCGCACCGCAACAGAGAGTAGCCCCTGCTCGCTGCAACTAGAGAAAGCCTTTTCGCAGCAATGAAGACTTGATGCAGCCAAAAATAAATAAATAAAATAAATAAAATTTTTAAAAAAAGATGAGATTCTAGAGGTAGTCAGGGGCCAGATCATGTATTATACAGTCTAGTGAGTCATGGTAAAGTCTCTGAATTTTAATCTAAGTGTGATGAAGGGTCATTGAATGATTTTGAGCAGGGAAATGATAAGACCTAATTTATATTTTAAAATATAAATGATCCTTTAAAGGATCATTCTTACTACTGTCATGGAAAATGGGTCGGATTGGTGTAAGAATGGAAACAGGGAGAGCATTTAGGGTATTTTCAATAGTGCAAGTAAATATGGTGGTAGCTTGGGCCAGGGTGTTAATAGTGGACTTGGAAGGAAGTTGGCATATTGGCGATATGTTTTAGAACTTGAATCCATTGGACTTATAGATAAAGAGGACGTGGGGTTGAGGGAAAGAATGGTATCAAGATGATGGTGATGGTGGCAGCAACATTAGCAGTGGCATTGTTGAAGGCAGTAGTTCTGTTGGCAGTGGTACCTTCAGTGCCTCTGACAAACAGCATTGGCACCTTCAGCTAAGACATCAGCTCATGTGGCCTTCATGGACATTGTTGGCATACTAGCCACTCTTGGTGATGAAAGGAATGGAGACATCATTACTGGAGAAAAATGGCAGGCACCACATGGCAGGAAAGCAGACTCATTTACAGAGCATATGTGAGATAGCCTCTGGGGACTTAATGCCAGAAATATTTGGGAAAATTTTAAGAAGAGTTATTTTTAACTTCTGCAGAGCAGATGGGAGTGAAGTCAGAGATATACCATTTTGTTGTTATGCTTGTGAGCCCATATTATCCATAACCTGCTTTGACAGAAGTAATCAGGATTATTTTAAAAGAAGTCCCAATCAAAGCTATACTAAATTAAACATTATCAAATATATTTTTTGTAAAAATTTCCGTACCAACTATGTAAATATTAACATTTTTATGTTATAATTGTGTAAAAAATCTTCACATACATGCTTATAAAGATTCAAACAATACAGAAGTTAAATGTTATAATTGTTAGTCTTCCTCCAGCTGCTCCCCAGGTACATGACCCAACAAGAGGTAACCATAATGAACAGATTAGTAAGTTTCTTTCAAAATATTTTCTATGCTTTTATGTATATATTTATATGCTTTTATATATTATAGTTAAATTATTAAAAAGCATATAGAAAAAATATATAAGCATATAAAATATATAAGAATATATAAGAAAAAAGCATATATATGACATTCTATATATGTTATTTATTTATATATATAAATACACATAATAGTTTTTTAATAAATAAAATCATATCAGTCAATCGTATTGATCTGAATATTGCTTTTTTTTAATGTAACAATAAACCAGAGGCATCTTTCCATGTCAGTGAATCTTGTTTTTTCAGCAGATGTGTATATTCGATTATATCAATACCTTGTGATATATTTAATCAGTCCCCTATTGATGGGCATTTATTTTTATTTTTACATTTGTACTTTGTACACCTATGCAAGTATGTCTGAAGACTAGTACTCTAGAAGAGGAATTGCAGGGTTGAAAAATGCATTTAATATTTTGTTAGATATACAACCAAATTATCCTCTAAGAAGAATGTACTCATTTACACTCTCACGAGTAGTATTTGAGAGGCTTTCTTTCCCTACACCCTCACCAACACTGGGTATCATCAATCTTTTTTATCTTTGCCAACAAGATGGGTGAGAATTGGCATTTCATTATTGTTTAATTTGGTTTTCCCCAAATATTAATGATATCAAACATTTTTTATATGTTTAATATTTGCCTTTTTTCTATGAATTGTCTGTTGATATTCTTTACTCAATTTTCTGATGGGTTATTCGTCTTTTTCTCATTGATTTGTAGGGACCCTTCATATATCTTAAGTATTAATCCTTTCCTCACATAATAGAAAATTTTCCTTCGTACTCTGTTACTTGTCTTTTAACTTGGTTTATGTTATCTTTTGTTGTACAGAAATTTAAAATTTTGATGTAATCAAACTTGTCAATCTTTTGAATTTGGGGTTTGGAGTCTTGCTAAAGAAGGCCCTCCCAATTGAAGATTATGTAAAAATATTCTACCGTATTTTATTTTAGTACATAATTTTTCTTTTGTGTTTTCTTTCTTTTTTCTATTTTATTATTACTTAAACATTTTAAACTATTAAATATATATTACATTAAAAAATAGCATAAGCATAGTAATAAAATAAACACCTGGATACATGTCATCTGACTTAAGAAGCAGAACATCATCAATACCTTAGAAGGCCCCTGTGTGGATCCTCCTCACTTGTGTACCCTTCCCTCACCACCAGAGGTAATCACTATCTTGCCTTTTGTTTTAAACATTTCTTTGTTTTTTTCTTACATATTAACCACCTTTGTGTAATGTATTTGGTTTAATTTTGAAAAATTGAGTAGTAAGCACTAATTTCACTGTATTAGGAAAGGGTAATATTGCCATTATTAAATAAAGGCTTTCATAGGAAGTCTCTGGGGCATAGCCTGTGTTCAGCTTTCCTGAGAGTTTATAGGAATCCTTTCTGTGGGAATTCTTAGGCAAAGTCTAAAGTGAGTGCTGCTGCGTTACATAGTGGTGTGCTGGAGTCGGCTTGTACTGGCTGATGATTATATTTTCAGGAAATTGATCTCATGTTGGCAGCTTGAAATTGGACCTAAGGGAAATATTTGTGTCATGAAAATTGACAAAAGCTAAACTCAGGGCTTTTTCTTTTGATTAAAAAATATTTTAGAAAGCCAGCAAACCAGCAAACCACTTGTCCTGAGAAACACAGGGCTCAGAACAGTCAGGGTATTTGGCAAGGCTGTTGTAGTGTGGACCAGGTTTTGAACATTCTGCAGAAAGATAACCAGAGGGAATGGGATGCACTATATTTTTAAAGCTCACCATGGCCAAACTTCAGTATTCAAGAATAGGTCAAAGCATTCAGACTATAATACAAAGCTACAGTAATCAAAACAGTGTGGTACTGGCACAATAACAGACAAAGATGAATGGAACAGAATAGAGAGCCCAGAAATAAACCCACACACCTGCGGTCAATTAATCTTCAACAAAGGGGGCAAGAATATACAATGGAGAAAAGACAGTCTCTTCAGCAAGGGGTGTTGGGAAAACTGGACAGCCACATGTAAACCAATGAAGTTAGAACACTCCCTTGCACCATAAACAAAAATAAATTCAAAATGGCTTAAAGACTTAAATATAAGACATGACACCATAAAACTCCTAGAAGAGAACACAGGCAAAACATTCTCTGACATAAATCATAACAATGTTTCCTTAGACAGTCACTAGCCCAAGGCAATAGAAATAAAAGCAAAAATAAACAAATGGGACCTAATCAAACTTATAAGCTTTTGCACAGCAAAGGCAATCATGAACAAAATGAAAAGACAACCTATGGCTGGGAGAAAACACTTGCAAATGATGTGACCAACAAGGAGTTAATTTCCAAAATATACAAATGGCTCATATAACTCAATAAGAGAAAAACAAACAACCCGATCAAAAAATGGGCAGAGGACCTAAATAGACATTTCTCCAAAGAAGACAGACAGATGGCCAATAGGCACATGAAAAGATGCTCAACATTGTAATTTTTAGAGAAGTGCAAAACAAAACTATAATGAAGTATCACCTCACACTGGTCAGAATGGCCATCATTAAAAAGTCTATAAATAATAAATGCTGGAGAGGGTATGGAGAAAAGGGAACCTTCCTACACTGTTGGTAGGGATGTAAACTGGTGCAGCCACTATGGAACACAGTATGGAGGTTCCTTAACTAAAAATAGAGTTGCCATATGATCCAGCTATCCCACTCCTGAGCATATATCTGGAAAAGACAAAAGCTCTAATTTTAAAAGATACATGCACCTCAATGTTCATAGCAGCACTATTTACAAGAGCCAAGACATGGAAGCAACATAAGTGTCTGTAAACAGATGAATGGATAAAGAAGATGTGGTATATATATATACACAATGGAATATTACTCAGCCATAAAAAGAATGAAATAATGCCATTTGCAGCAACATGGATGGGCCTGGAGATTATCACATGAAGTGAAGTAAGTCAGAAAGAGAAAGGCAAATATTATATGATATCACTTATATGTGGAATCTAAAAAATAGTACAAATGAACTTATTTACAAAACAGAAACAGACTCACAGACATTGAAAACAAACTTATGGTTACCAAAGGGAAGGGGGGGTAGGGATAAATTGGGAGTGTGGGATTAACAGATGTACATTACCATATATAAAATAGATAAACAACAAGGATTTACTGTATAGCACAGGGAAATATATTCAATATCTTGTAATAAACTCTAATGGAAAAGAATAAAAAAGAATATATATGCATATATATATATATAACGGAATCACTTTGCTGTACACATGAAACAAACACAATATTGTGAATCAACTATATTTCAAAAAAAGAACAGGTCAGAGCATAACATTGCGTTTGTGTGTGTGTTGGGGATGGGGAATGGGGGATGAGAATCTCGAGCATTATTTGAGATCTTACCTGTTTGAAATGTCTTTAATCTACCCTGTCACTTGATTTTTGGCTGAATATAGAATTTTAGTTTGAAAATAATTTTCCGTCACAATTTTGAAGGCATTGCTCTATTGTCTTTGAATTGCCACTGTTACATTGAAAGGCGATTCAGTGATAGTGATTACAGGTTTAGGTTATGGCAGTGAAGTGAGAAGCTGAGGCAGCCTGGAGAAAAATATCATTGGATGTGACAGAGGTCAAGGAACTGATTGACCAGAGGGGGTTTAGTGATCATCCACATGAATATCAAAGTCACCAAGAATGACAGCAGTAGTTTTAGACAGCAAGATGTAAGACTGATGGCAAAGTCGTCAGTCTTGGGGCTAGATGACAGCAATGATTTTTAAGGAGGAATGAATTAGAAATGGCTGTGAGGACAGGGCCAACAAGGAGGCCACTTTACGTCCAAGTCTAGTGGTGTGACCTGTGTGGAAGAGATACAACCTCCACTTGAGAGGGCTACAGGGAAAGCAGTGTGCTCAGGGAAGTGTGAGGTTTTGGTGAGAACAAGAAGGTGAAGGGAACATTTAGGGAAGAGGTTGAGGATATGACAGACTTTAATACTGATACAAATGGAGTTCCAGAGGACACAGTAGATGAATTAGGGAAATTAGGGAGGGTAAAGAGAGTGAGAGATTTGGTTATCTTAGAAGAGGAAGAGAGCTGTATGAGAAATAACATATAGATTATGATAAAGGAGAGGTTTGGATTGGTGTGACAGAAGGAAATAGGGTATGTAAGGCACACTATGCAATTACTGGATGATGGAGTATATACCTGTAAAATTGTAATAGATACTTAAATATATAATTAACATTTTTATAGATTTTAATGTAGAGCTTTAATAGACAATAACAATTTGCCTTCTGAAAAGCTTGAAGCAATTTACAATCACTCTCACAAATAGGATTTAAGAGAGTCCACTTCTCCACACCCTTATCCGTAGCATTGGATATGCATTAACAAGTATTTGATTGTTTTCCTTTTTGCCAACCTGAGTAAAAAGAAAAGATCTCATTGTTTTTATTTGCATGTTTTGATTACTAGTGAGGCTGAACATTAAAAATGTTTTATTGGAAATTTGTACTTCTTATCTTTGAATTACCTATTTGCCTATTGTTTCCTTTGGATTCTCTTTTTCTATTGATTTGAGGGAACTCTTTATTCTTTATGTATATTAATCCTTTAATTTGTTAGTATATTTTATCCCAGTTGTACTTATTATGTTTAAATAAAAACACTTGATTTTTATTTATGCTGTCATTTGTTGTACAGTTTTAAATTTGTATGCAGTCAGATCTATCATTTTTTCACTTTATAGCTTCTGTGTTTTGTGAGTTGCTTAGAAAGCTTTTCCTATTTCAATATTGTCACATGAGTCTTTTGTATTTTCTTCTATTCCTCTATATTTTCTTTTTTACATTTAGATCTTCAATCCATCTGGAATTTATTTTTGTATATGGTATAAAGTAGAGAGTCTGATTTTTTTCCCAAATGAATAGAAAACTGTACTAACTTCATTTATGGAATAATCATTTTCTTCCCCACTGATTTGAAATGCCACTGTTATCACATACTGAATCCCCAGATGTATATAAATATGCTCCTAGACTGCATTCATTGTTGTTCCTTCATGTAAATTTTGGTTTCTGGTAGAGCAAGTCCATTTTCATTATTCTTTTTCAAAAATTTCTGGGATATGTTCTTACAGAGGAATTTTAGAATTAACTTTTAACATTTCCAAAAATTTCTTTAGGTTTTTGATTAAAATTGCATTAAATTTATATATTAATTTAAAAAGAATTGTTTTATTTAGAATACTGCATCATCCCACCCAGGAACTTGGTATACTTTTCTGTTTTCAAAGATTTTCTTTTATGTGCATCAGTGAAGCTTTATGATTTTCTTCATATAGGTTTTACACATTTTTTTCTAAGTATTTTATAGTTTTGCTATTATCATGAATAGGTTTTTTAAAATTGCATTTTTTGAGGGGGCTGTATTGGGCCTTTGTTGCTGTGCGCACGCTTTCTCTAGTTGCGGCGAGTGGGGGCTACTTTTTGTTGTGGTTTGCGGGCTTCTCATTGCGGTGGCTTCTGTTGCGGAGCACGGGCTCTAGGTGCACGGGCTCAGTAGTTGTGGCCCGTGGGCTCTAGAGTGCAGGCTCAGTAGTTGTGGCGCATGGGCTTATCCCACCCAGGAACTTGGTATACTTTTCTGTTTTCAAAGATTTTCTTTTATGTGCATCAGTGAAGCTTTATGATTTTCTTCATATAGGTTTTACACATTTTTTTCTAAGTATTTTATAGTTTTGCTATTATCATGAATAGGTTTTTTAAAATTGCATTTTTTGAGGGGGCTGTATTGGGCCTTTGTTGCTGTGCGCACGCTTTCTCTAGTTGCGGCGAGTGGGGGCTACTTTTTGTTGTGGTTTGCGGGCTTCTCATTGCGGTGGCTTCTGTTGCGGAGCACGGGCTCTAGGTGCACGGGCTCAGTAGTTGTGGCCCGTGGGCTCTAGAGTGCAGGCTCAGTAGTTGTGGCGCATGGGCTTAGCTGCTCTGCGGAATGTGGGATCTTCCTGGACCAGTGATCGAACCCGTGTCCCCTGCATTGGCAGGTGGATTCTTAACCATTGCGCCACCAGGGAAGTCCTAAAATTGCATTTTCTAATTAGTTATTTTCATTATATTGAAAAGCAATTGAATTTTGTGTATTCATCTTTTATCCTGGCTTCTATAACTTTATTGGCTTCTATTTTATACTTTTCCAGTTAGACCGTCATATCATAAGCAAATAATTCCAGTATTTAGCACTCACTTCATTTTCTTCTGTTTATTTTTTTACTAAGACCAATGTGGGGAAATGGATACCTTTTTCTTGTTACTTAATCCTGATAGCTCCAATGATAGATGAATGCTAAGCCTGTATCTTTTACAACTTAAATTCAGATTTGGGTTTTAAATGTTGACTGGATGTTTCCTGGAACCTTGAACTCAGCATGTCTAAAATTAAATAAAGTCCTAATTGCCCACACCTGCCCAAACCTATGCCTAGTATTCATTTCTTTATTTCTGTTATTCAGGTTTAAATGACTCAGTTATTCTAGTCACTCAGGTTCAAAACCTTAATCATCCTTGATTTTTCTCCCTACGTCTTTCCTTTCTCTCACTATTTTGTTCAGAAAATTCTCTTGATTTGGTCTCTACCCCTTGTTATAACACACATCTCCTCCTCTCTATTCTTATTGTTACCCCCTTCAATCTAATTTACAAACTGTTATTTAGGGCCTTCAAGTTTTAGGTACAGTACAAAGAGATGCAAACGTAAATAACACAAAGTTCCTGCTCTTGAGTTCATGAGGAGTGGGTGATGGTTCTTAAATTTAACTAACTACAGTACAACATAGTAGATGCTACAAGAACTACATATATAATAACTACGGTAGCCCAGAGGAGGAAGTGATCATTTCTGCTTTATGCTGAATCAGAAAGAGTTGACATTTGAGCTGAACCCTGAAGGACAAGTGTAATTTTTTCAGGTGCAAAAGGAGAGGGAGAAGAGGCAATTTTGGTAGAGGAAATAGCATGAATATATGTCTTATATATTATTCAACAAGCATTTATTGAATGTTGACTATGTGTCAAGCGTTGTACTGGGTGTGGAGCTTTAAGAAGCTCTTAGTCTTGTGGGAGATATGTATACTTAAACAGATAATCACAATAAGAGATTATGTAGAATATAGGTTATTCTTTATTAGAAGTCAGTTCACTCAGTGAAGATTTCCCTTTGGCCGAATATTTGGATATAGAAGCAATATATACACAATGCTAAACAGCCTTAGCCAAATTTGATAAATTTCTCAAAATGTATGTATGACTGGGTTGTACCAGATTTTTTCTTCTTCAGGGCACTACTTCATTTCTGGATTGGGGCAGGGAGATTGGTTTAGCAATCAAATGATAGGACACAGTTGGTTTAGCAATCAAATGATAGGACACGGTTCATTTATTTGTTAATTTAACCAGCAAGAATTTATTGAGGGCCTGTTGTGTACCACATATTGTTAGACCTTGGGGATACACAGAGAGATAAGACAGAGTCCTTCCCTAAGAGAGTGCTGCGATCAAATGGGTTCACTGGCACACAGAAATATAATTAAAATACAATGAAGTGAAAAACTGTGGTAAACTTTATATTCTGTATTATAGGAAGATGTATGAAAGATGCTTAATCCAGCCTTTGGGGAGAATGTACCAGGGAAGATTTCCTGGAGGTGATGATACTTGAGCTGCGGTTGGTTTTAATAACTTAGGAGCATGTTGGTGTAGGGTAGGCAAGGATAAAGGCAGAGGAGCTACAGCCAGGGACTAGGTAAAAGCCTGCCTTCTTCTTGAGAAGGCCTGTTAGTAGGGTTACTATGGTGGAGGTGGAAAACTGGGGGAACTCCAGTAATTGGTTGATGTCCTTAATAACAGTTCAGGGGGTTTTCCCCTCCAAGATAACTGATACTTTGTCCAGCATCCTGAAGATGTCTCAGCCAAAGAGAACTTGTCCTTTGCGCTTCTAAGTTTTCGAAAATAAACATCTCTGGGTTGGCTCAGGAATGTTACGGTGACAGCTAAGATGCAGGGAGTTCTCTAAGACTAGTGAAACTCTGGGCGGAAAGTTGTGAGGGATCCCAGTGATTGGTCTTAGAAAATGGTCAGAGTGTGTGACAGAGGCAGATGGCATTATCAGATAATCTACCTCTCCTAAATACATATGGAAGGTCCCTTTCTATTTACCACTAACACAAGTTCAGATGAGTATTTGCCTAGGAGGTTAGAACTTTGGTTAGACCTAGGTTCCTCAGAGTTGCTGTAATGTCAGAAAATAAAGTTTATGGTGGTTACTTACAGTTACTACATTGAAGCCACAGTGCTGTGGAAAATCAAGAGCACGATATTTTTCTTCTTTACCAAGATCACCAGGACATTATGACAACTTGTTAATCATTTGGGAAATAAAGAGCCTTGCCTCACATCTTGCACCAACATAAATTTCAAATATATTACATACTTAAATGAAAACAATAACACATAAAGTATAGAATAAACTGTAGATACATATTCATATAATCAGTGTGTAGAAGGTCCTTCTAAGCGTGAAGGTAAAAACAGAAAACAAAAGAAAAAAAAGGTAGATTTGACTTCATCAAAATTTTTAAAATTCTGAAGAGCAAAAAGTACCATAAATTAAGTGACAAATGGCAAACTTGGGTTAATATTCTTATTATATAACGAACTCTCATGAATCAATAAGAAAAATATAAAAAGATGTGTAGAATAATGGGCAAAGATCAGGAATGAGAAATTCACAAAAGAACAAATAAACATCAAAAACTGTCAATTTCACTAATACTCAAAAAAATGCAAACTAAAGGATTAGGATAACAAGATTTTGCACAGTTGGCCAAGTTTAGTGCCTACTATTGAAGGATTATGGGAAAGGACATCTCATATACTGCTATTTGGAGTTTAGATGGGTACTATATTTTGTAGGGTAATTTGGTAACATGTATTAAGGCCTTAAAATGTATGTGACATGGATATTTTTTGAAATACCTTTCAGTGTGTTTTCTTTTTGATAATCTGATAGCTTTCCATCATTAAGTTCCTAGGGAATGGAGAGAGTAAATGCCACCTTGAGAAGGAAGGGACATTTTGTCTCGTCCAGATAGGAAGAAGTAAAATATAGCCCTTTCCGATTCCTAAAGGGGACTGCCTAGGAAGGAGAAGGGGGTGGTCCCAAATAAGTTTGAGAGATTATTAGAGCAGTAGAGACAGCTCTTTGTATCCCCAGGTTCAGACTGGAAAATGGTAAATTCCCCTACAGAAGTGTTGTGTCCATTATGATGCTACCCAGATAAGAAGTTTAAAATGGCATGATGGCATAGTAAGTTGGAAGAAGGAAAAAGGCATCCCCTTGTTTCCCATGGCACTAAGATTGGCATAGCTGGGACCTGGAGAAGGCTCTGAAAAGTTACTGGGACATGGGCCAGCTTGCTTCCCAAATGACACTAGGATGAGATGACACCAAGCAGAGGCTGTGGGTGACCAACCTCTAGAGATGAGTTGTAGGGACAATAGTCATGCCTATCATACCAATGACCTATACCAGTAACCTCTGATGGGGGTGCCACATGGTAGAACCAAGAAGGTAGACATCATTAGTCTCAAAAACCAGACTAGGTAAAGATATCAGCACCAACCCCCATGAGCTTCAGAAGGTACCCACAGACAACATGGAACAAAGGACCAGCTGAGACTCAGAGGACAGCCAACGGCCAGGGTCCCACACTCAACTGCCATGAAGACATCTTGGGAAGGAGAGGGGAGAGAAACCTTGAAAGTCTGGGCATTTAACCAAAGGAGATTATTTGAAATAGAAAAATATTATTTTTTAAACTTGAAGAGTTAAGGATATCTTTAATTGGCAAGTTTATGTCTGTATGCCTCCTGTATCATCCAGAGGGATAGGGGTTTAAAGAAACTTTAGAAAGAAAAAAATAAAGAAAAAGAAAAAAAAAGAAGAAAAAAAGAAAGAGGCTACACATAGTTGTCAATATGAACTGTAAAGTGTAAATTTTATGTTCATATCCTTTAATCCAACCATTACACATCTAGTAGTTTATTCTAAAGAAATAATTGGATGGGTCCAAACATACACACTCATATACACACATATATGTAACCGAATGTTCATCATAGTATTGTTTTAAAAATTGAAAAACTGGAAACAAGCTGAATGTTTAATCATCTGAGGAATGGTTACATTATAATAAATCTACACAATGAGTGTTAACAGCTCTTAATTTAATAACTCTTCAGTCATTACAAAGAATAAGAGAAGTCTGTATGTATTGGAATGGGAAAGACATCTAAGTCATATTGTTAGGAGATAAAATCAGGATGAAGAGTATTATATATAGGATAATCTCATTTATGTAAAAGTATTTAGTGATCTATATTCACATAGAAATATATCCATATTCTATAGGAAAATAAAAAAGACTATATGACTATACACAGTGTGATCCCATATTTGTTTAAATATGTATATATAATATAAAACTTATATGTGTGTATTTGCTCACACACATGCATGCACGCGCGCGCACACACACACACACACACACACACACACACACACACACACAGAAGGAAGTCTTAAAGTATCTGCAGCAAATTGTTAGCAGTGATTATCTATGGATGGTGAGATTAAGTAGAAATTTCACTCTTATTTATACACTTCTCTGTTGCCTGATGTTTTCCCCCAATGAGCTAATATTATTTTTATAATTAGAAAATTAACATTTATTTCCTTTTGAAAATAAATATGTATATATTTAGTGGCATAAAAATGTTTTTAATATATTAAATTATAAAAGAGCAGATTACTAAAAACTTGTGACTTAACATTTGTTTTTATAAAAATGAGTACGTGTGCATATAAACAGGATATATACCAAAATATTGAGAGTGGTTATCTCTGGATTTTGGGATTAGCAATGATTTTTATATATTTTTCTTTTTGATTAACGTATTTTCTAATTTTCCTCTAATAAATATATTTTGTGAATTTAAGGGGAAAAAAAGCACAAAGTACCATAAAGTTCCAGGTTCCTTGAAGGAGAGCTAGAGTATCTGGTTGGCAGATTTGAGGCAGGTGATGTGTCTTGCAGGGAAAATGTGGTCATGGAGGACTGGCTGCCTGATTGGCTAGGCCCATTGCAGAATGAAAATGCTTTTTTCAAAAGCAAGGAAAAAATTGATGTTAAATGTACTAAAATATAAAGCTTTTTTTCTTTATCCCACATACCTAGTCTGCTTATGAGCATGATCTATTGTCCCATTGAACTACACTTACAAAACATAAATTCAAAGATAAAATTATTAAGAATTTCAAGATGGCAGTAATGTAGCATTAAATCAAGCCCCTTCTGAGTGGGGGCCCTGTGTGACCGCACAAGTTGTACTCCCTTGAAGCTGGCCTTGTGATCACAAAGAGATGGGGAGCTGGTTCTGGATGTAATTGGCCAGGGACACCCATGAAACTATGGCTGTGTCTTTTCCTACCAGCTGCAGAACAATTTGGAGTGACATGCTTCGATGGGATTCAGATCAGGCTTCTCTGGTCCAGCCTCTGCTTTGTAAAGCTAATAGTTATCTAAGTGTATATTTGGAATCCATTTCTAGCTATCCTGACCTCTACTAAGGACTCACGTTTATTAGGGGTACAGCATTGACCCAACCAATTGTCTCTTTATTTGTGGGCTATGTGGTTTCCTAACAGTGACTGTGATTCTGTTTCGGACAAAGGGACCTGTCCCACCAATGTTTACTGAGAGCTTTAGCCAACTCTATCATCAACTCTTTCCTCCTCACTTTGGAGGTAGTTCCTAAGCTTTGACTTCAGCCTCATACAAAAGTCTGTTCTGAGTCTTGCTACCTTCTAACTCAGCACTCCTTACCCCAGTTCTAGAGCATTCCATGCCAGTTCCTGACAGGCAGGACTGGAAATTCCCCAGGTCCAAGCAGCTAGTGGCTTCCCTGGCCTTCAGTTCTGGCTCAATCAGATGAATGCAGGCTGAGTAGGGATGGGAGACAGAAATGACAGGGTCCTGAGTTGAGGATCCCTAGGGTGAGGATTCTATACAAAGAAGTGTGATGGGGGCAATAGACAGGTGAAGAATTAGAACATAGTTATTAGAACATAGTTTGGAGAAAGGGAAAGGTGGTTGAAAAAGAGGTGTTTGAAGAGGAGAAACATGGCCAGTTTTAATCTTCAGGATATATTAGAAAATAAATGCCAAGCAAGGGTTAAAAATTGTGGTATATTTAAAATGTATACATTTAACAAAATGGTTTTTCTTAACATGGACAATATTGTGCAATATTATTGTTCAGAATAATTGCTGGGTTTGTACAAAATAAGGATTTGTAGTATATTAGGTAGGCAGGTATTGGAAGTGAGACACAAGTTTAAAGTTCTATGATGAAAGTCTTTTTAAAAAATTTTAATTGTGGTAAAATATACATAACAAAAATATACCACCTTAACCAGTGTTATGTGTACAGTTCAGCCTTGTTAAGTACATTCACATTGTGCAACCAATCTCCAGAAACTGAAAACTGAAACTCTATACCCATTAAACGACAACTCCCCATTTCCCCCTCCCTACAAGCCCCTGGTTAACCACCGTTCTACTTTCTGCTTCAGTGAATTTGACTACTTTAGATACCTCTTATAAGTGGAGTCATAGGGTATTTGTCTTTTGTAACTGGCTAATTTTATTTATCATAATGTCCTTAAGGTTCTTCCATGTTGTAGCATGTGCCACGATTTCCTTCCTTTTTTTAAAAAAGGCTGTCTAATATGCCATTGTATGTATATATCACATTTTGTTTATTCATTTGTCCATCAATGGACATTTGGGTTGCTTCCGTCTGCTGCTATGAATGTGGGTGTGAAAATATCTCTTTGAGACCCTGCTTTCAATTCTTTTGGATATATATCCAAAGTGAGATTGCTAGATCATTTGGTAGTTCTAGTTGTAAATTTTTGAGGAACTTCCATATTGTTCTCCATAGTGGTTGCACCATTTTACAATACCATAAATATTGTACTATGGTTCCAATTTCTCCACATCCTCACCAACACTTCTAGTTTTTTTTTTTTATAGTAGCCATCCTAATGGATGTGAGGTGACATTCGTTCCATTTTGCTGCTGAGTATTATTCCATAGTATGAATGTAACACAGTTTAACTATCCACCTATTGAAGGACATCTGGGTTATTTCCAGTTTTTTACTATTATGAATAAAACTGCTATAAACATTCTTGTATAGGTTTTTTTGTGAACATAAGTTTTCATTTCTCTGGGATAGATGCCAGGAGTGCAACTGCTGAGTCATATAATGGTTGCATTTTTAGTTTTTTAAGAAATTACCAAAGTGTTTTCCAGAGTGGCTGTACCATTTTACATCCCCACCAGCAATGTCTGAATGATAGTTTCTTTACATCCTTGCTGGTATTTGGGTGTTGTCATTATTTTTTATTTTTGCCCTTCTGATAGCAGTAATATCTCACCATTTGATTTCCATCTCCCTAGCGGCTAATGATTTTAAACACATTTTCATGTACTTCTTTGTCATAGGTATATCCTCTTTGGTGAAATGTCTCTTCAATGTCTTTTGCCCATTTTTCTAATGGATTTCTGTGTGTGTGTGTGTGTGTGTGTGTGTGTGTGTGGCAGTAATATCTCACCATTTGATTTCCATCTCCCTAGCGGCTAATGATTTTAAACACATTTTCATGTACTTCTTTGTCATAGGTATATCCTCTTTGGTGAAATGTCTCTTCAATGTCTTTTGCCCATTTTTCTAATGGATTTGTGTGTGTGTGTGTGTGTGTGTGTGTGTGTGTGTTTTCAGAGTTGTTGTTTTTTTTAAAATACATTCTGAATATTAGTCCTTTGGCATATTTGTGGTTTGCAAATATTTTCTCCCATTCTGTAGCTTGTCTTTTCATGTTCTTAATTGTATCTTTCACAGAGCAAAAGTTTTTCATTTTGGTGAAGCCCAACTTATCAGTTTTTCCTTTTATGAATCCTGCTTTTAGTGTTAAATCTCTTTGCCTACTCCAGACCCCAAAGATTTTCTCCTATGTGTTTTTTCTAAAAGTTTTATAGTTTTACATTTAAATCCCTGATCCATTTTGAGTTAATATTTGTATAAATCATGAGACTTAGATTGAGTTTCATTTTTGCTGATGGATGACCAATTGCTCCAGTGTCATTTGTTGAAAAGGCTATCTTTCTTTTATTGGATTGCTTTTGCACCTTTGTCAAAAATCAGTTGGGCGTATTTGAGTGAGTCTAATTCTGGGTTCTCTATTTTATTTCATTGATCTATGTGTCTGTCCCTCCACCAGTATCACACAGTCCTGATTACTGTAGCTTTATAATAAGTTTTGAAATCACGTAGACTGATTCTTCCCACTTTATTCTTGTTCCGAATTGTTTTAGCTATTCTAGTTACTTTGTTTTTCTATATAATTCATGGAATAATCTTGTTTCTATCTATAAGAAATCCTGCTTAGATTTTGATAGGAATTGTATTAAATCTGTATATCAATTTGGAAGAGAATTGACTTCTTTACTATGTTGAGTCTTCCAATCCATGAAGTTATGTTTAGATCTTTGATTTATTTTATCAGCATTTTGTAATTTTCAGCATGCAAATCCTGTACGTGTTTTGTTAGAATTATACCTAATCATTTAATTATTTTTTAGCAATTGTAAATGATATTGTATTTGAATTTTGGTGTCCATGTGTTCATTACTATTATATAGAAATTCAATAGATTTCTATATATTTATCTTGTATACTGAAACTTTGCTGAGCTCATTTATTTGTCCTAAGAGTTCTTTGGTAGATTCCTTGGGATTTTCTACGTAGACAATCGTGTCTACAAATAGGGACAGTTTTATTTCCTCCTTTCCTATCTGTATGCCTTTTATTTCCGTTTTTGCCTTATTTCACTGGCTAGAATTTCCAGCACCATGATGAATAAGAGTGGTTAAGAGCAGATATCCTTGCCTTGTTCCTGATCTTAGGAGGAAAACATCTAGTTTCTCACCATTGAGTATGATGTCAGCCATAGGGTTTTTGTAGATTTCTTTATCAAGTTGAGGAAGTCCCCCTATATTCTTATTTTTTCTGAGATTTTTTTTCATGAATGGGTGTTGGATTTTGTCAAATTCTTTTTCTGCATCTATTGATATGATCATGTGATTATTCTTCTTTAACTTGTTTGTACGGAGCATTACATTGCTTGATTTTCAAATACTGAGTCAGCATTACATCCCTGGAATAAATTCTGCTTGTTCACACTGTATAATTCTTTCTGTATATTTTTGAATTCTATAAGTCTTTCTGTATATTACTGAATTCTATTTGCTAACAGTTTTTAGAATTTTTGCATCTATAGTAATAAGGATATTGGCCTATAGTTTTCTCTTTTTGTACTATATATAGTTTTTGTATTAGGGCAATACGATTTGGGCAATGCCCCTTTTTTTTCTGGAAGAGATTCTGTAGAATTGGTGTTAATTCTTCCTTAAGTGTTTGGTAGAATGGTCTAGTGAAACCATCTGGACTTGGAGATTTCTTTTTTTTTAATTGAAGTCTTCTAATGGCCAATGAAATTTCCTTATAGTAATAGGGTTATTCAAATGATCTACTTCATATTGGATGAATGGTGTTAATTTTTGTTTTTTGAGGAATTGGTTCATTTCACCTAAATTAACAAATTTGTGTGTAGAATGGTTCATAATATTTCCTTGTTATCCTTTTGATGTCTGTAGGGTATGTAATATAATACGTGTCTTCTCTTTTTTTGTCAGTCTTACTAGAGGTTTGCCAATTTTTTTGATCTTTCTAAAAAACCAGCTCTTTGTTTCATTGATTTTTTTCTATTGTTTTTCTGTTTTCATTTCACTGCTTTCTGCTCTTATCTTTATCATTTCTTTCCTTCTACTTGCTTTGGATTTATTTTGTCCATCTTTTGCTAGGTCCTTGAGGTGGGAACTTGGGTTACTGATTTCAGACTTTTCCTTTTCTATTATTATATGCAATTAGTGCTACAAATTTCCCTCTCAGCACTGCTTTAGCTGTGTCCCACAGATTTTGATATGTTGTGTTTTCATTTTCATTCATTTCAACATTATATATATATGTATATATATATATATTTACAACAATTCTCTCTTTATTTTTATTTTATTTTTTATTTATTTATTTTTTTTGCTGTACGTGGGCCTCTCACTGTTGTGGCCTCTCCCTTTGCGGAGCACAGGCTCTGGACGCGCATGCTCAGCGGCCATGGCTCACGGGCCCAGCCGCTCCGCGGCATGTGGGATCTTCCCGGACCGGGGCACGAACCCGTGTCCCCTGCATTGGCAGGCAGATTCTCAACCACTGCGCCACCAGGGAAGCCCCAATTTTTTAAAAAAAGATTTATTTATTTATTTGGCTGCGCTGGGTCTTAGTCATGGCATGTGTGATCTTCGATCTTCACTGCGGTATGCAGGATCTTTAGTTGTGGCATGCAGGATCTTTTAGTTACAGCATGCAGGATCTTTATTTGCGGCATGTGGGATCTAGTTCCCTGACCAGAGATCAAACCCAGGCCCCCTGCACTGAGAGCATGGAGTCTTAACCACTGGACCACAAGGGAAGTCCCTCAACATCAATATATTTTTAAATTTCCCTTGAAACTTCCCCTCTGATCCATGAATTGTTTAGAAGTATGTTGCTTAGTTTCCAAGTGTTTGGAGATTTTCTTGTTATTGTTCTGTTACTTATTTCTAGTTTGATTCCACTGCAGTTGGATAACATACTCTGTGATTTCAGTTCTTTTAAATTTGTTAAGGTTTGTTTCATGGCCTGGGATAGGGCCTATCTTGATATATGTTCCATGGGTATATGAAGAAATTGTGCATCCTGCTGTTGGGTGGAATGTTCTATGGATGTTGATTAGATCCGATTGGTTGATGGTGTTGTTGAGTTCTTCTATATCCTTGCTGATTTTCTGTCTAGTTGTTCTATCAATCACTGAGAGAGGGGTGTTGAAATTTCCAACTATAATTGTAGATTTGTCTATTTCTGCTTTTAGTTTAATAAGTTTTTGCTTCACATGTTTTGCAGCTCTATTGTTTGGTGCATCCACATTTAGGAATGCTGTATCTTGATGGATTGGCCCTTTTATCATTATATAATATCCTCTGTTTCAGTTAAATCTTTTGGATCTGAAATGTATTTTATATTTCACTCTGTCTATATATGTATTATTATTATTTATTTATATATTGGTATATATTTAATTTAATATATAATATGTAAATAATAAAATTGTCTATTATATATAATGTGTATATTGCTAATGTATATTAGCATACATATTTTCTTTATATACTGATATAATATAGCCACTCTTGCTTTCTTTTGTTTAATGTTTGTATGATATAACTTTTTCCATCCTTCTACTTTCAACCTAATTATATTATTATAGCTAACGTGAGTTTCTTGTAAATAGCATATAGTTGGGTCATGTTTCTTAACTCACTCTGCCAGTTTCCCTGTTTTTTTTAATTGAGATATAATTAACATACAGTACTGTATAAATTTAAGGTGTACAGTATAATGATTTGACTTACATACATCATGAAATGATTACCAAAATAAGTTTAGTGAACATCCATTGTTTCATATAGATACAAAATAAAAGAGAAAAAAATTTTTTTCCTTGTGATGAGAACTCTTGGAATTTACTCTCTTAACAACTTACATATATAACACACAGCAGTGCTAATTATATTTATCATGTTATATGTTGCATCCCTAGTACTTATTTATCATGTAACTGGAAGTTTGTGCCCCTTGACCACCTTCATCCAATTCTCCTTCCCTCCACCTCCTGCCTCTGGTAACCACAAATTTGATCTCTTTTTCTATGAGTTTGTTGTTTATTTTTAAAGTATAGTTAACTTGCAATGCAATGTTAGTTCCTGGTGCGCAACATAGTGACTCAATATTTCTGTATATTTCAAAATAATCACTGTGATAAGTTTAGTTACAATCTGTCACCATACAAAGGTCGCTGTTTTTTAATTGGTATATTTATACCATTTAACTTTAATGTAATTATTGCTATTTTGGAATTAATTCTGCAATTTTATTTTTTGTTTTCTTTCTCTCTTTTTTATTTCTTCTGATTTCTTATTTCCTGCCTTCTTGTGGTTTACTTGAACATTTTTAGAATTCCATCTTAATTTATGTATGGCTATTTTGAGTGTATCTCTTTGTGTAGCTTTTTTAGTCATTGTTCTAGGTATTATATATGTACATATAACTTATTACAGACTATTGGTGTCTTCATTTTACCAGTTCAAGTGAAGTATAGAGACTTTATCTCCCTTTATGTCCTTTTTACACTTCCCCATTTACACTAGATTTGTCTTAGGTATTTACATATATTTAAAACTACATCACACAGGGTAATAATTTTGCTTCCACCATCCAACATAATTTAGAAGACTCCAAAGGAGAAGTAAATTCTATTTATCCATAGTTTTCCTTACCATATTCTTTCTGATGTTCCAAGATTTCTTTAAAAAAATCATTTCCTATTCATTTAGAGAACTTCCTTAAGCCATTCTTTAGGGAAGGGCAGCTGGGGACAAATTCTCTTAGTGTTTGTCCTTCATCTGAGAATGTCTTGATTTCCCCTTCATTCCTGGAGGATATTTTTGTTGGATACAGGATTCAGGTTGACAGTTTTTTTTTGTTTTCTTTCAGCCTATGAAATGTATCATGCAATTCCCTTCGGCCTTCATGGCTTCAGATGAGAAATCTACTGTCGTTCAAATTGTGTTTCCTTATAGGTAAGGTGTTGTTTCGCTTGCTGCTTTTAAGAACTTTGTGTTTGTTGTTAGTTTTCAGAAGTTTGACTATGATGTGTCCTGGTGTGAAATTCTTTAGAGTTTATTCTGTTTGGAGTTCACTTCTTGAATCTGTAGGTTTATATCTTTTGCCAAATTTGAGAAGTTTTCAGCCATTATTTCTTCAAGTACTTTTTCAGCCTTGTCCTCTTTTTCCTCTCCTGGGATTCTCATGACATGAATGTTATAGCTTTTGTTATAGTCCTAGGAAGCTCTGTTAATTATTTTTCCATTTATTTTCTCTCTTGTTCAATTTGGGTAATTTTCATTGTTCTATCTTCGAGTTCACTGATATTTTTTCCTCTGTCTCCTCATTCTGCTGTATAGCGCATTCATTGAATTTTTAATCTTAATTATTGTATTTTTCAGTTCCAAATATTCCATTTGGTTCTTTTTTTTTTTAATTTATTTTGGCTGAGTTGGGTCTTTGTTGCTGCGTGCGGGCTTTCTCTAGTTGTGGTGAGTGGGAGCTATTCTTTGTTGCGGTGCACGGGCTTCTCATTGCGGTGGCTTCTCTTGTGGCAGAGCACGGGCTCTAGGCACATGGGCTTCAGTAGCTGTGGCACATGGGCTCAGTGGTTGTGGCACATGGGCCCTAGAGCACAGACTCAGTAGTTGTGGTGCACGGGCTTAGTTGCTCTGTGGCATGTGGGATCTTCCCGGACCAGGGCTTGAACCCGTGTCCCCTGCATTGGCAGGCAGGTTCTCAACCACTGCGCCACCAGGTAAGCCCTTCCATTTGGTTCTTTTTTATTCTTCTATTTCTTTGCTAAGGTTTTCCTTTTTTTTTTTCATTTGTTTCAAGTATGTTTATATTTGCTTGTAGAATCATTTTTATAATAGCTGCTTTAAACTTTTTGTTACATAATTCTAATATCTCTGTCATCTTGTTATTGGCATCTATTGATTCTGTTTTTAATTCAGCTTGATAGCTTTCTGGTTCTTGGTATGTGGAGAGATTATCTATTTATTTATTTATTGAAACCTAGACATTGTTGGTATTATGTTATGAGACTCTGTATCTTATTTAAACTTTCTCTTTTAGGTGGCTTCCTCTGACACCACTCTGGCAAGGGAAGAGGGGCACTGCTTTGTTACTGCCAGCTGGGTTGTAGGAGTCCAGGTTCCCCACTTGGCCTCTGTTGACAGTCATGGGAGGGGAGTTTGCTCCTTGCTAGTGCTAGGTGGGTGTGGGAATTCTGGCTCCCCACTAGGTCTCTACTCATACCTCATTAGCTGCTCACCACATGGTCTCCAATGACACCGTGGTAGGGGTAATGAGTGGCTTCATTACCGCTGGGCAGTAGTGAAAGTCCTGACCCTCTGCCAAGCCTCTTGACACTACCCCAGCGAGGAGGAGGAGACATGCTTTGTTATTGCCAGGCTCCCCCTATGGTCTCTACTTATACCTTTTTGGGGCTTTCTCTCATTATCACCTACCAGAAATGAAAGTCCTGCCACCCTACTCAGCCTTCTCTGATACCACCCTGGAGAGAGTATTGTGAAGCTTTGTTACAGCCTGGCGAGAGGATAGAAGTCTAGGCTTGCCACTTGCCCTTTGCCAATGGGGGTGGGGATAGGGCCAGATTTTTCTCTGATGTTTGGCTGCTGCAGAGTAGTTATTGTTTAAAAGTTTTTCTGTCTTACTAGCCTGCTCCTTTCCTGGTCCTTTAGATAGAGAGAGCAGTCTTTTCTTAGGGCTTTTTTGTGTTTGCACCCATTGTAGTTTGGGGGATGCTAATTTATTCAGATTTAAACATTTTTTTTCTTTTACTGTTACTCTTGAATTTTTAACATGCATCTTGACTAAACAAAATCTCTTTACTAATAAAATGAACATTTCTACCGTCTTCCGGATTGAAACAAGAACTTTAGAATGCTTTAACTCCACTGAAACCCCATACCCTCGCAGTTGTACTTGTCCAGTATTATACCTCCACCTTATCCAAATTATATATTGTTATTATTGTTTCATACAGCCAATGCTTGTTTGGCTTTGACCACATATTTTCTAATTTCCTAACAAGTAATTTCTTTAATATCAGCCCTTCCTTTTGGGTTCATTTTTCTTCTTACTTAAGTTCATTCATTAGAAATTTCCTTTAGTGAAGGTCTTTTGGTAAAACTTGTAATTTTCATTTGTTTGAAAATGTTTTTATTTTGCTCTTTTAAAAGAAAATATTTGTTTATTTGGTTGCACTGGGTGGTAGTTGCGGCAGGCAGGCTCCCCAGTTGCGGCATGTGAACTCCCAGTTGCAGCATGCATGCAGGATCCAGCTCCCCCACCAGGGATTGAACCTGGGCCCCCTGCATCAGGAGCATGGATCCCTAACCACTGCGCCACCAGGGAAGTCCCTGCTCTTATTTTTGATAGATAGTTTTGCTGGTTACACAATTCCAAGTTGACAATGATTTTCTCTCAACACTTTGAAGATATTATTTATTTTCTTCTGGCTTTTATTGTTGCTTTTGAGATGCCTGCTGTCAGGTTGTTATTCTTTTATAATAATCTATCTTTTCTCTCTGGCTGCTTTAAGATTTTTTTGTTTTTGATACTTGACAGCAATATGTTTACATTTATGTGGGATAATAGAAAATATATATTGGTCTCTGTCCAGGTTCCTGGCACAGAACTCCTAAAACCCTTGCAATTTTCTAAGTGATGAAAACACTAGGAGCACGTCTTCCTCTATCTATCTTTGACCCCATCCCTGACACAGGGCTTATAAAACACTTGTAAATTCCTAAGTGATAAGAGCAATGAAGAATGTCTTTTGTTCTACTGAGGTGATTCTGGGTGGGCTCTTGGATGGCTCCTGGATGGGGGCTGGTCACCAGAAAGACCAAGCCATGATTAAAATCTTGGGATTTTCAGCTCCCCCCACATTCTCCAGAGAGGGGAGAGAGCTTGGAAATGGAGTTAATCATGGATCATGCCCATAATACTTATGGAAGCCTTCATAAAATCCCAATAGTAGGAGGTTTGGGGAACTTCCAGGTTGGTGAGCACATCCATACCGGGAGGATGACACATTCCAATTCCACAGGGACAGAAACTCCTGCACTTGGGACCCTCCCAGACCTTGCCCTATGTATCTCTTTATCTGGCTGTTCATCTGTAGCCTTTATCTTCTTTAATAAACTGGTAAATGTAAGTTAAGTGTTTCCTTAAGTTCTGTGAATTGTTATAGCAAATTAATCAAGCCTGAGGAGGGGGGTCATGGGAACCTCTGATTTTAGCTAAATTGGACGAAGTTGTGGGTAACATGGAGACTTACTACTTATAATTGGCATCTGAAGTGTGGTGGGAGCAGTCTTGTGGGACTGAGCCCTTAACCTATGGGACCTGACACTATCTCCAGGTAGATAGTGTTAGATTCAAATTAAATTATAGGACACCCAGCTGGTTTTACAGAGAATTGCTTAGTGTGGGGAAAAACCTCCACATATTTGGTGACTGGAGGTGTCAGAAGTGAAGTGTTCTTTGTGAGTAGGGTGTCTGTGTAAAGGAAAGGAGAAGCAGGAGAGAAGAACTGCGTTTTTTCCCACATGGGAGGTAGACTGAACTGAGGTTTTTATCCCTACATGGGAAAAATCTTGAATTTTTCCTTTACAATTTGGAATTTCTTTTTTTTAAAATCCTGTTTATGGGGCTTCCCTGGTGGCGCAGTGGTTGAGAATCCGCCTGCCGATGCAGGGGATACAGGTTCGTGCCCCGGCCCGGGAAGATCCCATCCTACATGCCGCGGAGCGGCTGGGCCCGTGAGCCATGGCCGCTGAGCCTGCGCGTCCGGAGCCTGTGCTCCGCAACGGGAGAGGCCACAGCAGTGAGAGGCCCGCGTACGGAAAAAAAAAAAAAAAATCCTGTTTATGGTTTATGGTTTCAGAATTTGAGGATTATTAACTTTCATAAATTATGAAAATTTGTCTGCTAATATGTCTTTGAATGTTGGTTACCTACGAGTGCAAAAACACCCAGGGCTGTTGAAGCATTAACATCTGATTACTGTTCTGCTATCAACTTCTTTGTTTTTGACCTCTGGAGATTTACTCTTTTCTCTTGCAGGATGAGTTTTGTTACACATCAAAAAGATTAAAGATAAACCTACAGAATTTCTAGTTATTTTGTAGCAGGAGATTTTTAAAAGAGAGCTAGTTCTCCATATTTCTGGAAATGGAAGTTCACAAAGATCTTTCTATCCCTTTATTTGTCTCTAAAACTATACGTCTGACTTTATTGTAGGTAACATTTAAGAGTTAAACTTAAGGTAACGTTGAGAGTTACAGTTGAAGGCTATTGAGAATATTGAGCTGGAGGCCACTGGCATGCATGGTCCCATGGAGCTGAGCTGTAGGGTTGAGGGCTTGAGAGAGGTGGTAAGGAGTAAGGTGAGCAGAGTTTGCCTTCTCTTAAGTTTTTTGATTTCCGTTGTTTTTTTTTCTGACCTTTGCTAGCTGCGTAAGTGTTGGGCACATTTTTAAAAGGTCTTTTAGCCTCAATTTCATCATCTTCCATTGAGAATAATAGGTCCAATTTTATAGGCCTGCTGTAGAATTAAGTGAGGTGCCATGTATAAAATGTTTGGTTCAGTGCGTGGCACAAAAAAGGTGTTCAACTCCCTTTCACTTCAGTAGCATCACTTTGTTTTTCCCATCTCCATTTGCCAACCAGCACTTAGGCAAAATGGGACTAGGACTGGGTGGAAGAGGAGATACTAGGTAGTGTTTGGCAAAGTAGCAGTGGAGGAAGGATAACCAGGAGAAGAGGAAAGCCCTAGTGATATGGGAAAGAAAACGGAAATGTTGACTTCCACCCCGATGGGGCAGCCATTCTTACATAATTTGGGGACATAGAATCAAAGAGCACCTCCCTCTGCATCACCTGCAATAGATTTGTCATTCTTCTGTTTATAAACAATACTTCAATCTCATGCAATTGTAGCTTATCCATGATTCTTAGAAAACAGGCATCAAAGGGAAAAAGGAGAGGATGGGAAGGAAGAGAGTATAGACTTAAGTCACAACTAAGAGAAAATAGGATATAATTCCTATTACTTAGAATAAATGGAAGGTAGATTTTGATGACATTATAGTGCTTCTGGAATTTCATTAATTGGAAAAATATGTTTTCAAAGGAATAACTTGTCATCTGCAAATGACTGGCTTTTAGCTTAGATCAAAAGGCACTAACCTAAGTAACAGGCAAAATAAATGAAAACAAAATATACATCTATTTAGCATGGTATGTGCTGTAGTTTTAAGGTATAATACTAAGGATTCAAAGCAGAGTTTCAATTTCAATTCTTAATTTATGAGTTTTTGGGTGATAAAGTTAGATTTTATGGTAATTTATGTAGGCTTGCTTCATGGTTTAATTTTAACCATATATTACTGATCCTAATTCAAATGTCAGAGTCTTAGATTAAGAACCCAAAGAGGATTTAAATTATGTGCTTCTGCTGTTTTTCACTTGCCTGATTTACCAATTGCAGTAAAGCATGAATTTTAGCCTTGCTATTCTCTGGAAGACCATGACTAATGCTAGAAGTAGTAGTAATTGTTACCACCCCTAAATCAAGAGAAACAGCATAAAGGCAAGTAACTGTTTGGAGATGTGGACAGGAAATTTATTTCTTTTGGAGTAAGTGTGAAAAATAGGTAATTTGCATATAGCTTAGGGGAAAAGATATAGGAATGGTTTTGTGATAATCAGTCAATTGTTATTCAAGGGAGACTTTGAGAAAAGAGAGATTATTTTGGAAACTGACAGGGTGAGGTGGGGAGCTGTGTGTAAATTCAGAGGAGGTCAGGATGCATCTCATTTGGCTAGTTTATATCTTTTTAGTACATCACTCAAAAAAGTCAGGATCGGGCTTCCCTGGTGGCGCAGTGGTTGAGAGTGTGCCTGCCGATGCAGTGGACACGGGTTCGTGCCGCGGTCCGGGAAGATCCCACATGCCGCGGAGCGGCTGGGCCCGTGAGCCATGGCCGCTGAGCCTGCGCGTCCGGAGCCTGTGCTCCGCAGCGGGAGAGGCCACAACAGTGAGAGGCCCGCGTAGCGCAAAAAAAAGTCAGGATCATTGTTTTAGAATCTATATTTACTATTATGACTTCTTAACTGTAAAACAATAATCTGAAATATCAGTATTAGGAGTATTAACATATTTAGTTAGAGTTGTGATCTATTGAGTATAGTATAGAATGAGGATTGTTATTCTTAGCTGTGTGAGAACTTTTTTTTTTTTTTTTTTTGTGCGCGGGCCTCTCACTGTTGTGGCCTCTCCCGTCGCGGAGCACAGGCTCCGGACGCGCAGGCTCAGCGGCCGTGGCTCACGGGCCCAGCCGCTCCGCGGCACGTGGGATCTCCCCAGACCGCGGCACGAACCCGTGTCCACTGCATCGGCAGGCACACTCTCAACCACTGCGCCACCAGGGAAGCCCATTGTGTGAGAACTTTTAATAATTTATTATGCAAAAGAGAGTTGAGTCTTAAGAGCCCTGGACTAATGTGCTGCTAGTAAGTACACCTCCAGGCCTTTCCTGCCATACCCCGCAGTCAAGCCTCAGGAAAAAAATCTTTCCCATTTCTTTTCCTAGCCCTTCTTTTAGCAATGCACTCTGTCACTTATCCTAAAGGCATCAAAGCTGCAATATTAGGGGGGAAGGGTGGAATTCCTTTGCAATCTAATTAAAAGCCATTTATGGATACATAGACTATTGACAGAGTCCTGCCTAAGTGGGTAGGTGTCTCTCATTCATCGGTGATTGATTTAGAGAAACTCTGAAATCAAGAAATTCATTTAGTAAGATACAAACAGCAACCTCATTTTTTTAAAAACCAAGCTGCTGCTATTATATCTACTCCCCCCATCTATCATCAACAGAAATGCCAAATTCCTTTCCCAGTAGTGGTTGAGTTCAGGCTCTGAAATTAGTCTGACTTCATATCAGGTTCTACCATTATTGGTTATGCCATCTTTGTCAAATTACTTAGCTCCTCTGTGCCTCAGTTTCTTCTATAAAATGTGAATAACAATGCTTTGTACCTCAGGGTTGTCGTCAGCCTTAAATGTGATAAAAAATGTCAAACACTTATCACAGTATCTGGTATATAGTGAATATCTGTAAAAGTTAGCTATTATTGCTCTATCCTGGAGTGATAAATGACAGCAAAGAGTTAATATCTATGGTCTGCATTTTGTCAATCTCAACAAATACTGTTTTGATAAAATAACATAGGAGAGCAGTACCACCATTTTAACGATTAGGTTGGGAATAGTATAGTCATAATTTAAGTTACTTATCATTTTGTGGACATTAACCAGCTGCCAGTCAACTGCATATATCTAAACAGACCTAGTTTGTGCATTGTTCTTCTCCTATCGAAACAATTCCTTTAACGAGCCATATAGACTTTATCTGATGAAGAGAGGTCTGAAAAGGGGATGGTACATCTAAAACAGGAAAACACTAGTAATGGTTCACAACTGAGCTTTCATAGTGGACCAATATGTGAGGCAATATCAGCTAAGTAATCCTATTACGAGAATCTCTGACATTCTACTATGTTTTTGCTTTTAGTCGTTCTATTCTGTGACATTTCGAGTTAAACATGTTATCTATTATTTTAGTGTTAATCACATTTTCCTCTAAAATATATAATTGAAAATTCTGTAGCATTTGTAAGTTGTAATTGTTTTTTTAAATAACCAGAGAACAAAATTTTTTGCAGGGCAATGTGGCTCCCAGTTTGCTAGGGCAAGTCAATGAAAAAATGAATTCCTTGTTTACTGCTTTACAGTAAACTTTTCAGAAACTTAGCAATTGTGTTCAATTAGGGTTACCTATGTAAACATTCAATGCCATAGTGTGTGATTATAGGGGAAACCAGAAAATATGTTCTTCTTCCAACACTTAGACTATAGCTTGTGTGTTGTAGCTAGAAAAGTAAGGGGTTGTTACAGAGAGTGCGTCTTCGGAAATTCCCTGTGGTGTGCGTTTAGCTTCCTTCTCCCCAGGGCTAGAGACGTCTGTCCTTTTGCCAGCTGCTCTGTTCAGTTGTCTGGGCTATTTTGGGCGGCAGTGGGTTGATTCCATTGGGGAAACGGCTGTATATCTCTGCTTTTTAAAATGTTCTGTTCAATTGCATTATGAAAACATTGGGGGCTAGAAATCCTAGTCTTTCTGAAACAGTTTTTGTTTGAATTCCGGGGAATTGGCCAGGTTGTAAACTTTAGAAACCTGCAGAACGTAGTAAAGAAACCAATTATTTATTAATTTTAAATACTTTCTGTGCAAGTGGTTTCAGAGCAGCTTAGCAAACAAGGGAATGCTATGGACAATTTGCAGAAAACATTGGGATCTTCAGTTATCCTTATGGGCAAGGGGAAATTAGGGGGTGTGAGTGGAATGATAGTACAATCAATTGGATTGGTAGCTCATTACCCAAAGAGATCGATTAATGTGATCCTGGAGGGATCCCTAGTCTCATCAGCAGGGCTCTACTTAAGCCCTATCATGTGTTAAACATTTTCATCGACAACCTGGATGGAAACAGAAAGCATGCTTGCCAGATTTAAGTATGTCATAAAGATGAATGCGGTGGATCCAGAATCATGACACAAAAAGAGCTTGGCCGACTGGGTTAAAATGATGAAATTTGACAGGAATACATTGACAGGTCTATACTTAGGAATGGTGATGTATTATTAATTGACAGAATAGTTGTTCATACTTATACGTTATTGGTTTCTTTACTACCTATATAACTTTGGGCAAGTTACTTAACCCTGTTTTAGTCTCAGTTTCCTCATCTGTAAATATATGCTCATGGTAAAAAAACAAACAAACAAAAAATCCAGTAGTGCAAAGAGAAATACAATGAAAAGGAAGTCCTCCAGACCTCCAGTTCCCCAGTCCCTTTCTCCAGATATTAAAAAAAAATTCTTCCAGAAATAGCGTGTGTGTGTATAAAACTTCCTTTTTTTAAAAATGCATAATATGTACAGTATTTTCTCCCATGATTTTCTCACTTAATTTATCTTGTAGGTAGCTCCATGTCAGCACATATATAACTAAATAATTTTCTCCCTGTGATTTGCTTTATTTGTCTAGCATACAGATTAAAAGCATAGATTCTGAAGCCACACTACCTGGGTTCAATTCCCAGCTCTAATACTTACTGGCTGTGTGACCTTGGGCAAGTTACATAACCTCTCTGTGCCTGCAGGAGACACAGTGCCTAGGACCTATTATACTTTTAGGAGTCTATGAAAATGTTTTAAGTTTAATTTCATTTAAAATCAGAAGAAAAATAAATATAAAACTAATGAATATATAATAATGAATCCAGGCTGGATTTTATTTGTCTTTATATACCAAAGCAGTTGTAAAATATAATTGGCAACATTTTATTATGGTGGAAGTGTCCCACAACAACCAAAGGGCTCAGGGCCCACGGAAGTCATAATGTGACCCTGTGTGCCTGGGTTTCATCATTTGTTGAAATACAGATTAAAAATAGTGCCTATAGGGGCTTCCCTGGTGGCGCAGTGGTTGCGCGTCCGCCTGCCGATGCAGGGGAACCGGGTTCGCGCCCGGGTTTGGGAGGATCCCACATGCGGCGGAGAGGCTGGGCCCGTGAGCCATGGCCGCTGGGCCTGCGCGTCCGGAGCCTGTGCTCCGCAGCGGGAGAGGCCGCAACAGTGAGAGGCCCGCGTACCGCAAAAAAAAAAAAAAAAAAATAGTGCCTATTGCATAGGGTTGTTATGAAAATCACCTAAGTTAATATGTGGAAAGCTGATAGTGTTTAGCACATACTGATTTCTACATGTTCACTAAAAATAGGTAAATTATGGACATGGTAAAAAAAACTCAAGGGATATTTTTAAAAGTATGATGAAAAGTAAATCTCTTTCTAATCACTGATCCCCAGTCCCTCAGTTTGCTTCCTCAGAAATAGCCACTTTTACCATTTTTCATGTATCCTATAGAGATAACTTGTATAATCATATAGATATTTTATTTATTTAAACTGTCCCCTATTTGATGGACATTCGGTTGTTTCCAACCGTTGCTATTGCGATCAGTGCTGTAATAGGTACCCCTGTACATATGTCATTTTGCAAATGTGGGAGTATAACAGGATAAATTCTCTGAAATAAAATTGCTGTCAGTTACTTTAAAAATTTTGATAGATATTGCTAAATTGATCTCTATGCTGATTGTACCAATTTACACTCCCATCAGAAATGTAGAGTGCATATTTTCCTGTACCTGAATCAAAAATAATGTTATCAAACTTTTGGGTCTTTGATAATTTAATAGGAGAAAATGTTAGCTCATTGTAAGTGTGCATCTCTTTAATTATGAGTGAACTTCAGTAATTCTGACATTCTAAAAACTATTTCTTTTTTTTTGGGGGGGTTAACTCTTAGTCCATATCCTTTGCCTATTTTTCTATTGGTTTTTTCCTTTTTGAGTTGTAGGAGCTCTTTATCAAGGAAACTAGGGCTGGGTCTGTGATATGAATTGCCAATAATTGTCCAGCTTGTCTTTTGACTTTGGTTATAGTGTTTTTTCCATGCAGACCTTTAAAATTTTTATGTATTCAAGTTTGTCCATATTTTCTTTATGGCTTCTGGATTTTATGCCTTGTTTGGAAAGGCTTTTCTCCGCTTTGAGATTATTTTTTTAAAAACTCCCACGTTATTTATTTATTTAATTATCTGGGTGCCCTGGGTCTTAGTTGCGGCACGCAGGATCTTCGTTGTTGCGTGTGAGATCTTTGTTGCGGCATGCGGAATCGTTTTCTGTTTTTTTTTTTTTTTAGTTACCGCACGTGGGACCTTTCAGTTGTGGCATGCAGGCTCTTAGTTGCGGCATGCAGAATCTAGTTTCCTGACCAGGGATGGAACCCAGGCCCCCTGCATGGGGAGCATGGAGTCTTAACCACTGGACCACCAGGGAAGCCCCACTCCTACGTTATTTTTTATAACTTAAAAAAATGTTTAAATCTTTGATCCATTTAGAATTATTTTGAGGTAAGAAGTGTTTTTCCCTGCAGAAAATTTTAATTTTTAAATACAGTAAAATATATCAAAAATTTCCTATGGCTTTTGTATTTTGTGTCTTGTTTAAATGGACCTTTCTTAACCCAAGGTCATAAATGTATCCAACTAATTTTTTTCTAATATGTTTTTGTTTCTTAAAAACTAATTCCATCTGCAATTTAATTTGGTACAAGGAATGTGGTAGGGATCTAGAGTATGTCTAGCCAGTTGTCGCTACACCATTTGTTAAATACAGACATTTCCTCTACTGATTTGAAATGTGTGTTTTATTCCTAAAGTCCTGTATATATTTGGCTCTACTTCTGGACTGTATTCTGTTTTATTGCTATGTCTGTCTGTTTATGCATCAGTATCAAACTGTTTTAAATACCATAATGTTAAGCAAATATATATTTATCCCTAGTTTATTAAGAGTATTTTAAATCAGCAATGGATGTTGAATTTTGTCAAATACGTTTTCAGCATCTATGAAAACGATCATATTATTTTTCTCCCTTGATCTGTTAATATAGTGAATTATATTGATGGATTTCCTAACATTAAAAAAATTTTCCTCCTAGAAATAAACCCACTTGGTCACTGGTGTGTTATTCTTTCAATGGGCTAATTTTGTTTCAATTTTGCATAGTAATTTTGCATTGATATTCATAAGTGAGATTGAGCTCAAGCTTTCTTTGAAATTCGAAGAAGATAATTTGGATTCTTTTCTGTGCTATTAAACAGGTGAAATAACATTGGAGTTGTTCAGTACTTGAAGATTTGGTAGAATTTATCTGAAATTTCTGGGTTTCATAAATCGTGGGGGTAGTCTTTGACAACATTTTCATTTTCTTTCATAGTTATTGGTTTGCTTTCATTCTCTTCGAAGAGTTAATTTTGATGATCCAGATTTTCCTAGGAAATAGGCCATTGACCCAGGTTTTCAAATTTATCTGTATAGAGTTGAGTAAACTACTGTACAATCATTCTTTTTACTTCAACTGTCTGTGGTTACTTCTGTATTTTCAGTATTGTGATTTTCCTCTTTATTTGTATAAAACGAGTTTTTAAAAATGGCTTTCACGGGCTTCCCTGGTGGCGCGGTGGTTGAGAATCCGCCTGCCGATGCAGGGGACACGGGTTCGTGCCCTGGTCCGGGAAGATCCCACCTGCCGCGGAGCGGCTGGGCCCGTGAGCCATGGCCGCTGAGCCTGCGCGTCCGGAGCCTGTGCTCCGCAACGGGAGAGGCCACAACAGTGAGAGGCCCGCGTACCACAAAAAAAAAAAAAAAAAAAAAAAAGGAAATGGCTTTCATGACGTAATTCATATTACAATTCACCCGTTTAAAGTGTACACTTCAGTAGGTTTAGTATGTTCACAGAGATCTACACCCAGCACCACAATCCATTTTAGGACATATTCTACACTCTCGGAAGAAACCCTGTGGCCATTAGTGGTTATTTCTAATTTCACTCCAAGACCCTCAGGCCTAGGCAACCACTAATCTCTTTCTGTCTGTATAGGTTTTCCTAATCTGGACATTTTGTATAAATGGAATCATATAGTATGTGGTCTTTTGTGACTGACTTCTTTCACTTAGCATGTTTTCAAGGGTCATCCTTGTTGTTACAAAGTAAATTTTAAAGTGTAGATCTGTAGTGGTTTTTACAGTTTCCTTGTTTACCATCTGTATTAATCAGCTGGGGCTGCCATAATAAAATACAACTGATTGGGTGATATTTTAAACAACAGAAATTTATTTTCTCACAAATCTGGAAGATCAAGAATTCCAAGATCAAGTGTCATCAGGATTGGTTTCTTCTGAGCATCTCTTCTTGGCTTGTACATAGCACCTTGTCGCTGCATGTTAATATGGTCATTGTTCTGTGTCTATGTCCTAATCTCTTCTTATAAAGACACCAGTTATAAAGATTATGGCCCACCCTAATGACCTCATTTTAACTTAATTAGCTCTTTAAAGGACCTATCTCAAAACACAGTCACATTCTGAATTATTGGGGATTAGGGCTTCAAAATATGAATTTTGTCGGTATACAATTTAGTCCATAATACCATCTTAAAGAAAAAAGTCAAGCCTGTATAGCCTAGTCTGTTTCTACATCTATTTTTAATCAATTTGACCTAAGTCAGTCAAAATGCTCAGTTTGTGTGTGTGTGTATTTGTGTGTACAAAATCTGTCTCTTAAAAAATAGTTTAAAAATCATTTTTTCTGATTATAAAATTAATATATGTACATTATACAAGATTCAAATGCTACAGAAATGCATAAACCGAAAAGTGAAAGTCTTCTTTAGCCTCCACTATCAATAGTTTACAGCTTATTCCTCTAGTTTTTTTTCCAGACATACTGATACCAACTATGAAAATGGATCATCTTTAACATGGCATTTTTTACAATTTTTATTGGAGTATAGTTGCTTTACAATGTTGTGTTAGTTTCAGGTGTACAGCAAAGTGAGTCAGTTATACATATATGTATATACACTGTTCTTTAGATTCTTTTCCCATGTGGGTCATTACAGAGTATTGAGCAGTTTCCTGTGCTATACAGTCGGTCCTTATTGGTTACCTATTTTATATATAGCAGAGTGCAACATAGCATTTTACAGCATACTTTTTTCACTTAGTATAGCAGGCACATCTTCCCATGGTGGTACTGATGAATCTGTCATTAAAAAAAATATATATATATATATATGTATGTTGCATTTTGTTGTGTGCGTATGCATGATTTATTTAAATACCTCCCTACTGATGAACATTTGGATTGGTACCAACTTTTAGCTATTGCAAAAAACCATGAACAATACTGCAATGAATATACTTGTGCATTCATCTTTGTACTCTTATGGGATTCTGCAGAATAATTTTCTAGAAGCTGAAAAACTATATTTAAAGATTATAAATGTTTTTTCATAGCACTTTTTGACTTAGAGGCATTTACTATAGGAGGTGAAGGATGTTGGTAGAGACTACTTTTCCTCCCGGTGAATCAAAAAGGTGTTTAGAGGTCCATGGTGGACCCTCTTCTGTCTTTTTGAGGGGCCCAGTTTTGGTAATTTCCATATCCGTTTTTGGGAAATGCTGATATAAAATAATGTTTTAAACTTTGGCCATTAGGCTTAAACATTTTTTAATGAGAAGTGTACTACCCATGTTGGAAGAACCTATGTATTTAACATTGCATTGTTTGATGTAAATTCTTTTTTTTTTTCCTTTTGGTCTTCCCTTCTAACAACTAGCATATGACTCATTTCCATCTCAGCCATAGGATTCTGAATTATGATTATGGTAATTCTCCTTTTCCATTAAAGATAATGAGCCCACTCCTGGGTACATTTTATAAAACATGTTCACAATGATGTTGCCACATAATGCTGAAAGAGTATAATTATTCTCTATCTCTGTTATGTATGATATATTTCTGTTCAAAATATGTTCACATAGCACAAAGTTTACATCTCAGAACTATGATTTCTGTTTAAAATTAGCCTTCACACACAATATGCATGTAATCAAAGATTCATTCATGATCTATGCTAAGATTTTTATATTTGCAAACATACAGTATTTATATTAAATATAAACATACTTGCAACCCAATGTACAATAAATGATACCTGCTGCTGGCATAAGACACAGGCAAGAGGACTGTTCCAGTCTCTCATTACATTTTCTTTTCCTGTTACCATGCCAGCAATCTAACAGTTTTGTTGTCACTGTAAACTGCCTAGATTAGCCTTCTACTGCAAATCAACCAAGCCAGCATTATCCAATTACAGCCTAAGAATGGCCTAATCTTCCAGACCAGCTGGCGCAGGATGGCAAAGGCATATCTTTAATCAAAATTATAACATCTTATTCTTTCGTTTTTACCCATTACAGTAGTGGAAATGCTGAGCAAGAATACAAGAAAATATCTACATTTTGCATTGATTTGTTCATCAATTCTCCCAGCCTTTGGCATAGTGTAGCATAACACTAAATTCAGAGGCGGCTTGCTTGAAAACAGCATTTTCTGCTATATTCTTTTTCTTTTAACTGCTGTTGCATTGAGTTTTCCTAGTGAAGACTAAAGTTGTGTTCAGATTCCCTTGGTTACTTTTTTATTGTCCCTACTTTTAAAAGATATTTTTACTGCTTACAGTAGTAATACATGCTCATTGTAAAACAAAAGAAAATAAACAATTGCAATATATAACAGATAGTGGAGGTAGGTTGCAGTCCTCTCCTCTAGAGACACTCTGAAGAGTTAGGTGTATTTTTTCTGCATGTTTCTTCCAACATATATTTTATTTTAATTATTCATATAAATATATACATATACATGGTTTTTAAAATGATTTTTAAAAATTGAAGTGTAGTTGATTTACAATGTTGTGTTAGTTTTAGGTGTACAGCAAAGTGATCCAGATATGTGTGTGTGTATATATACATATATATATATGTGTATATATATATATATATATATATATATATATATATAGTGGGTTGGCCAAAAGGTTTGTTCAGTTTTTTCTGTAAGATGGCTCTAGTAGCTCTTATCTTTAAATTCATTTGAAACAATTTTGTTAGATTGTATTGTGACAGCTGTCATATCAGCATGCATTAAAAAAAATCAAAATTGGTGAATTTTTTTACAGCCATCTTAATATTGAAGATGGAAGAAAAAAAGCAACATTTTCGGCATATTATGCTTTATTATTTCAAGAAAGGTAAAAACGCAACTGAAACACACACACACACACAAAAGATTTGTGCGGTGTGTGGAGAAGGTGCTGTGACTGATCAAACGTGTCAAGTGGTTTGCGAAGTTTCGCGCTGGAGATTGCTCTCTGGACGATGTTCCACGGTCGAGTAGACCAGTTGAAGTTGATAGCGATCAAATCGAGACATTTATTGAGAACAATCAACGTTATACCACGCGGGAGATAGCCAACATACTCAAAATATCTAACTCAAGTGCTGAAAATCATTTGCACCAGCTTGGTTATGTTAACCGCTTTGATGTTTGGGTTCCACATAAGTTAAGTGCAAAAAAAACTTCTTGACCGTATTTCTGCATGTGATCCTCTACTGAAACGTAATGAAAACGTTCTGCTTTTAAAATAAATTGTGACAGGCGATGAAAAGTGGACACTGTACAATAATGTGGAATGGAAGAGATCGTGGGGCAAGTGAAATGAACCACCACCAGCCACACCAAAGGCCTGTCTTCATCCAAAGAAGGTGATGTTGTGTATATGGTGGGATTGGAAGGGAGTCCTCTATTATGAGCTCCTTCTGAAAAACCAAACGATTAATTCCAACAAGTACTGCTCCCAATTAGACCAAATGAAAGCAGCACTCAACGAAACTGTCCAGAATTAGTCAACAGAAAATGCATAGTCGCCTATCAGGATAATGCAAGACTGCATGTTTCTTTGATAACCAGGCAAAAACTGTTACAGCTTGGCTGGGAAGTTCTGAGTCATCCGTCATATTCACCAGACATTGCACCTTCGGATTTCCATTTATTTAGGTCTTTACAAAATTGTCTTAATGGAAAAACTTTAAACTCCCTGGAATACTGTAAAAGGCACCTGGAACAGTTCTTTGCTCAAAAAGATAAAAAGTTTTGGGAAGATGGAATTATGAAATTGCCTGAAAAATGGCAGAAGTTAGTGGAACAAAAGGGTGAATACATTGTTTAATAAAGTTCTTGGTGAAAATGAAAAATGTGTCCTTTATTTTTACTTAAAAGCCTAAGACACTTTTTGGCCAACCCAATATATATATATATATATATATATATATATATATATATATTCTTTTTCAGATCCTTTTCCATTATAGGTTACTACAAGGTACTGAATATAGTTCCCTGTGCTATACAGTAAGGTCCTTGTTGTTTATCTATTTTATATATAGTTGTGTGTATATGTTAATCCCAAACTCCTAATTTATGTCTCCCCTCCCTTTTGGTAACCATAAGTTCGTTTCTTATATACATGATTTTTTTATGCCTTGCTCTTCTTTCTTGTTAAACCTATTTTATTTTGCCTGGGTATTACCTTCCATTTTCAAAAATAAAATCTTCTGGGAGATATTTTCCATTCAAAATAGAATCCCAAGTGGTTTAACTTTTTTTTTTTTAACATCTTTATTGGAGTATAATTGCTCAACAATGGTGTGTTAGTTTCTGCTGTATCACAAAGTGAATCAGCTATACATATACATATATCCCCATATCCCCTCCCTCTTGCGTCTCCCTCCCACCCTCCCTATCCCACCCCTCTAGGTGGTCACAAAGCACCGAGCTGATCTCCCTGTGCTATGCGGCTGCTTCCCACTAGCTATCTATTTTACATTTGGTAGTGTATATATGTCCATGCCACTCTCTCACTTCGTCCCAGCTTACCCTTCCCCCTCCACGTGTCCTCAAGTCCATTCTCTACATCTGCGTCTTGATTCCTGTCCTTCCCCTAGGTTCTTCAGAACCATTTTTTTTTCTTTTTAGATTCCATATATATGTGTTAGCATACGGTATTTGTTTTTCTCTTTCGGACTTACTTCACTCTGTATGACAGACTCTAGGTTCATCGACCTCACTACAAATAACTCAATTTCATTTCTTTTTATGGCTGAGTAATATTCTATTGTATATATGTGCCACATCTTCTTTATCCATTCATCTGTCGATGGACACTTAGGTTGCTTCCATGTCCTGGCTATTGTAAATAGTGCTGCAATGAACATTGTGGTACATGACTCTTTTTGACTTATGGTTTTCTCAGGGATAAGCCCAGTAGTGGGATTGCTGGTATGGTAGTTCTATTTTTGGTTTTTTAAGGAACCTCCATACTGTTCTCCATAGATGCCACATCTTCTTTATCCATTTATTTTATTTTTTTTAACATCTTTGTCCATTTATTTTTTGATGGACACTTAGGTTGTTTCCATATCTTGGCTATTGTGAATAATGCTGGAATGAACATGGGAGTGTACTATCTCTTTTCTGTCCTGCTTTCATTTCCTTTGGATATATACCCAGAAGTGGGATTGCTGGATCATATGCTGGACCATAAAGTTCCATTTTTTAACTTTTTTTTTTTTTTTTTTTTTTTTTTTTTGCTTTACGCGGGCCTCTCACTGCTGTGGCCTCTCCCGTTGCGGAGCACAGGCTCCAAAAAGGATCTTGCTGTGATTTATGTCATAGAGTGTTCTGCTTATGTTTTCCTCTAAGAGTTTTATAGTGTCTGGCCTTACCTTTAGGTCTTTAATCCAGTTTGAGTTTATTTTTGTGTATTGTGTTAGGGAGTGTTCTAATTTCATTTGTTTACATGTAGGTGTCCAGTTTTCCCAGTACCACTTATTGAAGAAGCTGTCTTTTCTCCATTGTATATTCTTGCCTCCTTTATCAAAGATAAGGTGACCGTATATGCGAGGGTTCATCTCTGGGCTGTGTATCCTGTTCCATTGATCTATATTTCTGTTTTTGTTCCAGTACCATACTGTCTTGATTACTGTAACTTTGTAGTGTAGTCTGAAGTCAGGGAGCCTGATTCCTTCAGCTCCGTTTTCTCTTTCAAGATTGCTTTGGCTATTCGGGGTCTCTTGTGTTTTTTGTTCTAGTTTTGTAAAAAATGCCGTTGGTAAAGTGATAGGGATTGCATTGAATCTGTAGATTGCTTTGGGTAGTATAGTCATTTTCACAATGTTGATTCTTCCAATCCAAGAACATGGTATATCTGTCCATCTGTTTGTATCATCTTCAAGAACATGGTATATCTCTCCATCTGTTTGTATTATCTTTAGTTTCTTTCATCAGTGTCTTATAGTTTTCTGCATACAGGTCTTTTGTCTCCCTAGGTAGGTTTCTTCTTAGGTATATTATTCTATTTATTGTGGTGGTAAATGGGAGTGTTTCCTTTATTTCTCTTTCAGATTTTTCTTCATTAGTTTATAGGAATGCAAGAGAATTCTGTGCATTAGTTTTGTATCCTGCAACTTTACCAAATTCATTGATTAGCTCTAATAGTTTTCTGGTGGCATCTTTAGGATTCTCTGTGTATAGTATCATGTCATCCGTAAACAGTGACAGTTTTACTTCTTCTCTTCCAATTTGTATTCCTTTTATTTCTTTTTCTTCTCTCATTGTCGTGGCTAGGACTTCCAAAGCTATGTTGAATAATAGTGATGAGAGTGGACATCCTTGTCTTGTTCCTGATCTTAAAGGAAATGGTTTCAGTTTTTCACCCTTGAAAATGATGTTTCCTGTGGGTTTGTTATATATGGCCTTTTATTATGTTGAGGTAGGTTCCCTCTATGCCCACTTTCTGGAGAATTTTTATCATAAATGGGTGTTGAATTTTGTCAAAAGCTTTTTCTGCATCTATTGAGATGATCATATGGTTTTTCTTCTTCAATTTGTTAATATGCTGTATCACATTGATTGATTTGTGTATATTGAAGAATCCTTGCATCCCTGGGATAAATCCCATTTGATCATGGTATATGATCCCTTTAATGTGCTGTTGGATTCTGTTTGCTAATATGTTGTCGAGGATTTTTGCATCTATATTCATCAGTGATATTGGCCTGTAGTTTTCTTTTTTGTGACATCTTTGTCTGGTTTTGGTATCAGGGTGATGCTGGCCTCGTGGAATGAGTCTGGGACTGTTTCTTCCTCTGCAATTGTTTGGAAGAGTTTGAGAAGGATGGGTGTTAGCTCTTCACTATATGTTTGATAGAATTCGCCTGTGAAGCCATCTGGTCCTGAACTTTTGTTTGTTGGAAGATTTTTTTTTTTTTTTTTTTTTTTTGTGGTACGCGGGCGTCTCACTGTTGTGGCCTCTCCCGTTGCGGAGCACAGGCTCCAGACACGCAGG
>NC_041234.1:91806077-91843870 GCF_002837175.3 Physeter macrocephalus | reverse complement strand
ATAAATATCAATTAAATCTATCTGGTCTGTTGTGTCATTTAAAGCTTCTGTTTCCTTATTTATTTTCATTTTGGATGATCTGTCCATTGGTGTAAGTGAGGTGTTTAAATCCCCCACTATTATTGTGTTACTGTTGATTTCCTGTTTTATAGCTGTCAGCAGTTCCCTTATGTATTGAGGTGCTCCTATGTTGGGTGAATATATGTTTATAATTGTTATATCTTCTTTTTGGATTGATCCCTTGACCATTATGTAGTGTCCTTCCTTGTCTCTTGTAACATTCTTTATTTTAAAGTCTATTTTATCTGATATGAGTGTTGCTACTCCAGCTTTCTCTTCCCTTTCATCACTTTAAGTATATCATGCCACTCCCTTCTGGCTTGTAGAGTTTCTGCTGAAAAATCAGCTGTTAACCTTATGGGAGTTCCCTTGTATGTTATTTGTCATTTTTCCCTTGCTGCTTTCGATAATTTTTCTTTGTCTTTAATTTTTGCCAATTTGATTACTATGTGTCTCGGCATGTTTCTCCTTGGGTTTATCCTGTATGGGACTCTCTGCGCTTCCTGGATTGGGTGCCTATTTCCTTTCCCATGTTAGGGAAGTTTTCGACTATAATCTCTTCAAATAGTTTCTCAGGTCCTTTCTCTCTCTCTTCTCCTTCTGAGACCCCTATAATGAGAATGTTGTTGCGTTTAATGTTGTCCCAGAAGTCTCTTAGGCTGTCTTCATTCATTTTCATTCTTTTCTCTTTATTCTGTTCTGCAGCAGTGAATTCCACAATTGTGTCTTCCAGGTCACTTATCTGTTCTTCTGCCTCAGTTATTCTGCTATTGATTCCTTCGAGTGTATTTTTTATTTCAGTTATTGTATTTTTCATCTGTGTTTGTTTGTTCTTTAATTCTTCTAGGTCTTTGTTAAGCATTTCTTGCATCTTCTCGATCTTTGCCTCCATTCTTTTCCCGAGGTCCTGGATCATCTTCAGTATCATTATTCTGAATTCTTTTTCTGGAAGGTTGCCTATCTCCACTTCATTTAGTTGTTTTTCTGGGGTTTTATCTTGTTCCTTCATCTGGTACTTAGCCCTCTGCCTTTTCATCTTGTCTGTCTTGCTGTGAATGTGGTTTTTGTTCCACAGGCTGCACGATTGTAGTTCTTCTTGATTCTGCTGTCTGCCCTCTGGTGGATTAGGTTATCTGAGATGCTTGTGCAAGTTTCCTGATGGGAGGGACTGGTGTTGAGTAGAGCTGGCTGTTGCTCTGGTTCAGAGCTCCATAAAGCTTTAATCTGCTTGTCTGCTGATGGGTGGGGCTGGGTTCTCTCCCTGTTGGTTGTTTGGCCTGAGGCAACCCAACACTGGAGCCTACCCAGGCTCTTTGGTGGGGCTAATGGTGGACTCTGGGAGAGCTCATGCCAAGGAGGACTTCCCAGAACTTCTGCTGCCAGTGTCCTTGTCCTCACTATGATACACAGCCACCCCCTGCCTCCACAGTAGACCCTCCAACACCAGCAGATAGGTCTGGTTCAGTCTCCTATGGGGTCACTGCTCCTTCCCCTGGGTCCCAATGTGCACACTACTTTGTGTGTTCCCTCCAATAGTGGAGTCTCTGTTTACCCACAGTCCTGTCAAAATCCTTTATCAAATCCCACTAGCCTTCAAAGTGTGATTCTCTAGGTATTCCTCCTCCCGTTGCCAGACCCCCAGTTTGGGAAGCCTGACGTGGGGCTCAGAACCTTCACTCCAGTGGGTGGACTTCTGTGGTATAAGTGTTCTCCAGTTTGTGAGTCACCCACCCAGCAGTTATGGGATTTGATTTTATTGTGATTGCGCCCCTCCTACCATCTCATTGTGGCTTCTCCTTTGTCTTTGGATGTAGTGTATCTTTTTTGGTGAGTTCCCATGTCTTCCTGTCAATGATTGTTCAGCAGTTAGTTGTGATTCCAGTGCTCTTGCAAGAGGGAGTGAGAGCATGTCCTTCTACTCTGCCTTCTTGAACCAATCTCCTGTCGCTTGTATCATTGCTTGTCATCTATTTTATTTATATATAAGCACATAAGCTTTATATAATTGAATATATTGTTGCTATTATTATTTTGAACAAACTGTTATCTGTTAGATCATTAAGAATAAGAAAAATAAACGTTTTTATTTTACTTTCACTTATTCCTTCTTCAGTGCTCTTCTTTTCTTTATGTAGATCAAAGTCTGACCTATATTATTTTACTTATCTCTGAAGAACTTCTTTTAACATTTCTTGCAAGGCAGGTCTACTGGCAAAAAACTCCCTCCATATCTGTTTGAGTAAGTCTTTATTTCTCCTTTACTTTTGAAGGATAAGTTCACAGAGTACAAAATTTTAGGTTGGTGTTTTTGTTTCTCCCAATACTATACATATTTAACTCAACTCTTCTTGCTTGCATGGTTTCTGTGAAGTTGGATATAATTCCTATCTTTGTCCCTCTGTAGATAAGGATTTTTCCCCCTCTTGGCTTGTTTCAAGATTTTTTTCTTTATCTTTGATTTCCTGCAATTTGAATATGATAGGCCTAGGTGTAGTTTTTTGGTATTTATCCTATTTGGTGTCTCAGAGGTTCCTGGATATGTAGTTTGGTGTCTGACATTAATTTGGGGAAATTCTCAGTTATTATTATTGCTTCAAATATTTCTTCTGTTCCTTTCTCTCTTTTTTCTTCTGATAGTCCCATTACACATATATTACGCCTTTTGTAGTTGTCCGACAGTTATTGGATATTCTGTTCTTTTTTTTAGCCTTTTTTCCTTTTGCTTTTCAGTTTTAGAAGTTTTTGTGGAGATATCCTCAAATTCAGAGATTCTTTCTTCATCCTTGTCCAATATAATAATGAGTCCATAAAAAAAGCATTCTTCATTTGTGTTACAATGTTTTTGATCTCTAGAATTTCCTTTTGATTCTTTCTTAAAATTTTCATCTCTCTGCTTATATTATTCACCTGTTCTTGAATGTTGTCTGCTTTTTCCATTAGGGCCCTTACCATATTAATCATAGTTGTTTTAAATTCCTGATCTATTAATTCCAACATCCTTGCCATATCTGAGTTCTGATGCTTGCTCTGCCTCTTCAAACTGTGTTTTTTTGCTTTTTGCCATTTAGTATGCCTTGTAATTTTTTTGCTGAAAGCTGGACATGATGTTTTAGGTCAAAGGATCTCTAATTAATAGGCTTTTAGTGGTGTGGTGGTAAGGTGTAGGGGGAGGGGAAGTGTTCTTTGGAACTATGATTAGGTCTCAGGCTTTTAGTGAGCCTATATTCTGGGCTGTGAACTTCACAAGTGCTTCTCAGTTTTGTTCTCCCTTAAGTGGTACAGGATGTCTAGAGTAGGCTGGAGTTGGGTTTTTCCCTTCCCCTGGTTTGGTTAGACTCTTATTATCAAAGACTCCAATAGGTTTTGTGATGGCAAAATAGTTTATTTTGAAGGCAGACCCTTTTAAGAGGAACAGAATTATCTGGTATATTTCAAAATGGTTACTTTTCTCCTCCTGCTGGAAGCATGAGAAGATTTTTCTCTGATATTCACTGAGAGAACCTGCTAGAGCTTCAGGAAGTAAAACTCACAAAGTGTGGGGGCTCCCCTATGCCTGGGCCCCTCTGGAGTTTTTAACTCTTAGACTAGCCTCCAGCAATTTGTCAGTTATAGTACAGGTTTTCATACCCTGGTAATGGTTCCCATGGAGGTTTCTGCTTATGGGTTCCTGCTCCAGTAAGTTGTGATTTTCTGTATTTGCCTGTTAGTCTCTCTAATTCTGCGCCAGCAGTTTGGCTGCCTGTGACCTCATTTCTCTGATGGATCTAAAAGAGTCGTTGACGTTTTGGTTTAGTCAGCATTTTACTTATTAGGAGGGATGATGCCTTCCAAGCTCCTTATGTGCCTGAGTGGACGTGTCTACCCTTTTTTAAATTGGGTTATTTGTCTTTTGATTATTGAGTTGGAAGAGTTATCCATATATTCTGGGTTTAAGTTCTAGTTTATTTTTTATTTTGTGGTTGTTTTAGCCCTGTAAATTTGTTTCTTTATTTTGGGGTGGTCAAATTGATCAGTCTTTTATGTTATGACTTCATGTTTTGTGCCATGTTTAGAAAGACCTTTCGCACTCAAAAATATGAAAAACATTCACCCACATTTTCTGCTAGTACACATACGATTTCATTGTTTTTAACACTTAAATCCCGCCCGATCTTGCTGAGCTAAAGATATAAATGATTCCAATACCAAGAACATCTTTAGGAAAAATGTGTAGAATTGTTATAATTAGGCAATAATTTGTCTGTTTTGTTTGTCTGGAAGCAGGCTGGCCTTTGGCAAAATTGTGAAGCTAGTGTGTGGCCTCCTCTCCTGCCATTAGATGCCCTCTGGTCCAATCGCCCAGTGCTCTTATGCCATCATCTAGCTTTCTTAAGTGCTCTGCACAGTTGAAAACTCTCTCCCATATCTGTGTCAAGTATTCATTCTCATCCAGCTGCCTATCATGTTCAAAAAAAGCTAATTTCTATTGATAACAGCTAGTGTATTACTCCTCTAAGAGGTATTTGCTTTTTGCTTCCTAGAAATGCAGTGCCTAAAACCAGAGTAAAGAATCTCTGAAGAGTCTTGGAGGTTGGTCTCCAGGGAGAATTTTTTTACATTGAGTGACGTTTCTGGTGACCCTGAAAGTACCCCCATGTCAAATGGTCACCTACTCTCTAGGATGGCCCAATCTGAAAGATTTTGCTCCTAATGAGGACTGATGTTGAAGTCATACTCATCCTCCTCCCAGTGACTAATCTTTCATCCTCCCTTAATGGAATGTTAATGACCTTGGTTTGTTCCTTTAGCAGAGGATATTGATGGTCTCGAAGGTTTTTGTATTTTCAATGGTGTGTCATGTTATTCTTCAAATGGCAGCCATCCACTTCCATCCTGAAATCTAATGACACTCCGTACTTCTTTTTTTTTTTTGCGGTACGCGGGCCTCTCACTGTTGTGGCCTCTCCCGTTGCGGAGCACAGGCTCCGGAGGCGCAGGCTCAGGGGCCATGGCTCACGGGCCCAGCCGCTCTGCCGCATGTGGGATCTTCCCGGACCGGGGCACGTACCTGCGTCCCCTGCATCGGCAGGCAGACTCTCAACCACCGCGCCACCAGGGAAGCCCTCCGTACTTCTTATGACACTTATTTTGTATTGTAGTCGAAAATGAGAGAAGGGACTATGTCTTGTCCCCCTCAACTTCCTTCCAGCACTGAGCATAGTCTGGCCCCTCAATACATTTTTAATTGATGAAAAATAAAGGTCAAATAATTATTAAGAAACCTCTGATCTCACTTTGTCCATGCTGACATCACCTATTCTTTTGACTTCATTTTAGTCATCCCAAAATGAAAGTCAAAGTCCTGAGTTTCTTTTATACAAGTATGGACACAAGCAACGTGAAAAAGAAAGTTGCTTACCATGAGACACAGATATATGGTTTATCCACCACTCATATCACTTGTTATATCAGTTGATTGACCTAAATGTTTCAAGCATTAGAAACAGTGTCAACAACCTCAGATCAAAATACACCACTGACATCTTAGAGGCAGGATAAATTTATATGCAGCTAATCTTGAAGAAATCTCAGAAAACTGATAGGAAACAGGCACTGATGGGAAACAGGCTCAGTGTTCAGAGATGTGTCTTCGCTTACATTTAAGAAGAATGAAGTTTAAAATAGTTAATAATATGCATTAGCCTGGACAGAAAAATCATAGATTATGCTTTGGATTTTGATGTGCTCTTCAATTTTGTAATAATTTAATGGTTTTATGACCATCCAAGATTCCATTTGCATAACTGTTTATTTTAAATGGCATTTGATTACAAAATTATCTTGTTGGATTGGGCACAGCCTTACTCTATTCTGCAGTGTAGTGATCAAGGGAAATGTGCTAGCTGATCTTATTTTTTAAAATTTGAAGTGAAATTATTTCTATCCATATCCAGTTGTTACTAAACTGAATCTCATACTAATTTATTGTAGATAATGTAAAGTATCTCTGAGACTTTTAGATATCATGTATAGTATATACATCACAGCTGAAGTAAAAAAATATGTTCCATTGTCTCACAAGTACAAGACATTTTATTTCAGTGAATTATGGGTATTTCTTTCCTAATTCTAATCATCTTCGTAGTCTTACTTAGTTTATTGAATTGGTTTTCCTGTGCCTATTAAGATAAAAGCTTATAATCTTTGACTATGAGATTGTCTACCACTCTTTCTTTGCACCACTACATTTTATATTTTTATTACAGTTGCTTCGGTGGTAGGATTCAAATGAGAAGTCAGTTATATATAGGGACAAATGAGTACAATTTCTTTCCTTACTTGAGTAAGGAAAGCTAGAGTTGATTGGCCAAAGATCATTACACACAGTTTTCATATTAGTTTTTGTCAGATCTAGAGGTATCGCTAATTAACACCCTCTTTCCAGGGCTACACCTGTGAAAGCTGTGTGAGCCTTTAAAGAGAATTAAAAAAAAAAATCTTGTCATTTGATTCTAAAATGAAAGCCTAATGAAGGGCAATTTGCAAAACAAGGAATAGGCAATCTAGGAGATAGTCATCCTTTATTATTGGCACTGCCTCAGTAAATAACCCCAAATTTTAGTGCTCAAAGCAAAGGGGACACTTCAGACACTTATGTTGAAGTGACAAAGGACCTCTCTTTAAAAATTTAAACCATCAAAAGTGTCCTGTAGTGATATCAGTTTCATTACTGGTTATTGTGATGTTCTGAACTTATTCCAAATACAGCCATCTGTCCTCCAATGCTGGCTGAGGGTTCCCCATTTAGATTTGATTTGACAAGGGATTAAGTGTGAAGGGTTGAGGCAGGTGTGGTTGACTGGGCTGGGCTGATTACCTCATTTCTGGATTCCTGAAACATACTTCTAATAGATTTCCATGCTTCCAGTTTTCCTTCTCAGTCCATTTTCACTACTACTACTCTCACTCTACCAGAATCTAAAACATGGCTTTTGTTTTCAGCCTCTTGCTTTCCTGCTTAGAAACTTCACAGACTCCCCACTTCCTACAAGTTTAAGTCCATAGTTCATAATCTGATATTCAACGTCCTTCCTTAATCTTGCCTAAACTCCCATTTCATCCACTTGTTCTTGAGTGTCCACCATTGGGCCAGGACAGCTAGGTCAGAACATTGCTGGATCAGAGCTGAGTTTTAACTGGAAAGTTCCAAAACCATGACCTGGGATTCAACTATGTGTATCCAGTTCCAAAACATAATACAAAGAAAGACTATTTGAAGTCTCTGTATGGAAGACTTAAGAGAGATAGAATGGGGTGGAAGGTGTGTGTCAGCCTGGGAAGGGAAGTTCAGGAATTAGTAATTGAACTAAAAATATGATAGTAATTATTGGCAACACATTTTATGTAGTGCCTAGTACCTATTGGTAGGAATAGGTAGAGCATGTTAAAGGAGCCACACTGAGCAAGTCACTATTCCTTGTCATCCTCATCTGTATCCCCGGTGCCCTGTGCTGGGGAGTGTGCAGGATGTGCTCCTTTGGACTGTAGCTCTACTCTGGTCCAGGTACTTCAGCTGCCCTTAGTAGTGCCGGGAGGAGTTTAAGAGTTTTTTATGAACAATTGTGCTTTGGTTGATATATCCAGCTGTTTGGCAGGCATTTCCAACATGAGTGTGGAGGGAGAGGTCTGGCTGGAGATGAATTTGGTAGTTACCGGCGCATAGTAATAGTTGAAATCCAGGAAATGGATGATATCCTCCATGGAGAGCGTGTGGGGTAATAGGAGAAGGGAAGAACTCTGGGGAACACCAACACTTAAGGACTGGATAGAGGCTGAGAGAAAAAGAGGCCAGCAAAAGCAGTAGGAGAAGCGGCAAATAACGGTGGTGTGGTAACTGAACTGAGAAGGAGTTTCAGTAAGGAGGGAGGGGTCCACAGGACCAAATGCTGCAGAGAAACCAAGATAGATGGGGCTAGAATTATGTCCACCAGATATGGCCATACAGAGATCAGTGGTGGCCTCGGTGAAGGTATTTGGGTAGAGCGATGAGATCAGTCCATATGGTGAGCAAGTAGACAGAGTAGATCTGGATTACTCATTTCAGGTATTTTGCTGAGAAGAAAAGGAAGTGGCTAGAAGCCTGTGCAAAGTAAAGAAGGATATTTAAAGGAAAGGGAAGGCCCAAGCAGGTATATTGGTAGAGGGGGAGGGATCGGAGGAGTGAGAGAGTTGAAGGTAAAAAAAATCCAGGGTGGGTGGGCTGGAGGAGGTAGGAGGGATGGAAATAGGAGCACAGGGTGAGTCGGGAGGATGGGGGAGCTGGAGGGGTGGGTAATAGCCCTGAATAGGAGGAGCCACGTCCCTTCCTCTGGCCAAAAGAGTGGATTACAGTTACAGGAAAGTTTGCAAAGTGAAAGGAAATCGAGGCACATTTTCTATCAGCCACCTCTTACTCACCAGTTCAGATCCTCTGGGCCTTATTGTCTCAGGGGCCTTTGGCTATTGCTTTGTCTCAGCCCGTTCTCTCAATGGGCTCGGACAGACTGACTAGGTGCGAACCCCACAGCTTCTCAGTGCTGGGCTCTGCCGTTTTCCCGCGGACATTGAGGCTTGAGACAGCGTGGGACGGCCTGGGGCGCCCATGCCCAGTGTAGCCTGGAATAGCCTGGAAACGCAGAGGAGTTAACACAGCCCAGGGCTGCAAACCTTTGACAAAGAAAACCTTCATATTGACTCTCTCATTCCTTCATTTCCCTCTTTTCCCTCCCTCCTGCTTCCCTGGGAGTGCACTCTAATAACACGTTGAGGCTGAATCTTATGGTTTTTGTATGTCAAATGGCCGAATTTCAGCACTTTCATATGATTCAACCAAATAGCGCATAAACCATTGCTCTGCCTTCTGGGGAACTCAGGCTAAGAAACACTTAATGGTCTTATCACAGTAGGAGGTATAGTCACCTACTGAACATGAGCTATTATTAATAGCTATCATTTATTCAGCAACTGCTGGGTGTCAGGCACCGTGTTAATTGTTTTGCATACATAATCTTCTTTAACATATAAAGTAGGTATTATTTTTCCCATTTTACTCATGAGGAAACTGAGGCAAAAAGAAGTTAAATAACTTGCTCAAGACCATACAGCTAGTAAATGGTGGAACCAGATATCAAACCTGAGTCTGTCTGGTTTACAAGCCTGCAATCTCTTTACAGCACTATGTTGTCTTCCCTAATATAAATGTGATAGGGGAGTTAAAGGAAGACCGTTAAAAAGGATAGACTTGAAGTAGTGAGGGCCCAGCTAGATTTAAAATTATAAGTTTATAGTGGCTCAGATTTATACCAGTGGTACAGTTTTCTGCAGCTGTGTTCAGCCATTTGGCTATAGGATCAGAGAAGTCTGGTAATTGAATTGATTCAGGAGTGGGTATGTTTTTTTTTTTAACATCTTTATTGGAGTATAATTGCTTTACAATGGTGTGTTAATTTCTGCTGTATAACAAAGTGAATCAGCTATACATATACATACAGCCGTCATATCCCCTCGCTCTTGCGTCTCCCTCCCACCCCCCTATCCCATCCCTCTAGGTGGTCACAAAGCACCTAGCTGATCTCCCTGTGCCATGCGGCTGCTTCCCAATGGCTATCTACTTTACATTTGGGAGTGTGTATATGTCCATGCCACTCGCTCACTTCCTCCCAGCTTACCCTTCCCCCTCCCGGTGTCCTCAAGTCCGTTCTCTATGTCTGCGTCTTTATTCCTGTCCTGCCCCTACGTTCTTCAGAACCATTTTTTTTTTTTTTCAGATTCCATATATATGTGTTAGCATACGGTATTTGTTTTTCTCTTTCTGACTTACTTCACTCTGTATGACAGATTCTAGGTCCATAGTGGATATGGTTTTGATAGTCACAGATGTACAATGAAAAGAAAAGGGAGCAAGGGGCTGGAGGATACAAGAGAGTACAGTGGTTTACCAGGGCGTGCAGACTGGGTAGGGGAAAGTGACGCCAGGTGGAGGCAAACTAATAGGGAGAAAATGGAGGGGTTCTGAGGTCAAAGATTAGATTTATTGGGAGAGAAGAGTTGGAAAGTCTGTAGGATAACAGTTGTAGTGAGAGCGGGAAATTGGTTTGAAGGTATTAAAGGTGTAATATTTCCCAAAGGAGTGGGTTGTCAAAATGCAGTGGAGGTGAAAATCACTGGAACTGAGGAAGTCAAGGCACTGTGAAGCCATGGCAGTATATTGATCACCGTTATGGATTTGGAAATCATCCAGGATGATGATGGGACTAGAGGTGGACTGTGAACCAGATGCCAGAGTCCTCAATAAACGCGGCTGAACTAGGAGTTGGGTACATGACAGGAGCAAGGAGAGGTAGGATGCCGTATATACAGTTAGTGTGATTTTCAAATAAGGGATTTATCTTTTTTCACACAGTATGAAATAGTAATAGTTTAGAGATTGGCAAACTACCCATGGGTCAAATCTGGTCTTGTTGCCTGTTTTCGTAAATAAAGTTTTATTGGAACACAACCATGCCCATTTGTTTGCATATTGTCGATGGCTGCTTTCAGGCTACAACAGTAGAGTCAGGTGGTTGCAAAAGAACCAGTATATCCCCACAAAGCCTAAAATATTTACTATCTGGTACTTAAAAAAAAAAAGTTTGGTGACCCTGGTTTAGAAAATGCGGTGGAGGAGTAAGGTGAATGGTGACATAGCTCTCCCTAACCCTCATCTCAGCCCAACATGTAGGCTGTGGAAGAAAATACAGCCTTGGGATGGCTTTATGGCATATGGTCTTGTAGGTAGAGAACTGCCTTTCAGTTAGCAACAGAAGATGGAGTGAGTATTCAGAGAAGAAGTGGACACATAGGAGTGGACTTTGTTTACCAAGGAATAAGAGTTCCAGACTGTGCAGTGGAAGTGTTGAAAGAGAGACAAGGAGTTAAGAAACTGGATAGAGGAGAGAGGAAGAGAGGATTGGCATTGAGAATATTGTTGGATTGTTGCTGTCCAGCCAGAGTTTGCAATTTGGGTGGTGCCCAAGGATCACAGGCATAAAAAGGCAAGGAGGAATTTACCCAAGGTTCTCATTTGGGTCAGGCTGAGCTACTTCCAGATTGCCTCTAGTCTAGCAAGTAGTTCCAAATTCCAAAGGCAAGCGGCCCATGGCAGGGTGGCTTCCAGGGCAGCCCTAGGCCTCTCTAATTTCCTTGTTTTGGCAGTCTGAGAAAAATGTCATCTGGTAATTTTTGAATATAGAATACAATCCTGTTTTTCCCCTGTTGGAATATTCATGGGTTTTACTTTCTGTCAGTGAAATTATAAAGACTGTAAATTTATTTTTTGGTGACATGTGCATGCTGGTAACTCTTGTTTGAAGGTAGTACATTATTTTAAAAATACATCTTTAAAAAATTTTAAAAATATATCTAGAAGGTATCCCTGGGTCAGAGTCATCTCCTTCTTTCTTTCTATCTTGAATAATATTCAGATCCATAAGTTCCAGCAGGGCTGGGACCATATTTGGCTTTTTCTTTGTTGTGTCCTTAGAGCCTAGGAGTAGTAAAAGCTCAATAAATTTTTGTTAGATGAATAAGAAATGGTTTTTCCCTTAATGGAATATGACTTAGGTATTAATGCTGAAAGTACTGGAAAATACTATTTCAGATTTTCCATGAAAACTAGAGCTTGCTCAAACTGGGGGTGGGGGGGAAACCTATAGATTTTACCAAATTTTTAAAAAGTACCACAGGAGAATATTTTTTTTTAAAGAAATAAATGCTTTAGGAAAAATTGTGATTTGAGTTGTATTAACATTGGTGAATTTTTAGAAATATGTCATTTTTTAAAGTGTTATTGAAGTATAGTTGATTTACAATGTTGTGTTAACTTCTGCTGTACAGCAAAGTGACTCAGTTATACATATACATATTCTTTTTCATATTCTTTTCCATTATGGTTTATCACAGGATACTGAATGTAGTTCCCTGTGCTCTCCGGTAGGACCTTGTTTATAGAAATGTGTCATTTTCAACATGATCTTAAATAAATGATGTATGGGGGGCCTGGGGTTAAACAGGGGGAAGAGACAGCAGAAAATAAATGGTAAAGGAACACAAAATCTAAGCTCTCAGTGTTTCAGTCCTTTTGGGCTGTTATAATAGAAAAACCATAGACTGGGTGGCTTAAACAACAAACATTTATTTCTCACAGTTCTGGGGGTTGGAAAGTCCAAGATCGAGGTGCTGGCAGATTCAGTATCTGATTGGGGCCTGCTTCCTGGCCCATAGATGGCCAGCTTCTGGCTGTGTCCTCACATGGTGGAAGGGGCAAAGGTGCTCTCAAGGGTCTCTTTTATAAGTACACTAATCTGATTCATGAGGGCTCCACCCTCATGCTCTAAGTACCTCCCAAAGTCCCCACTTCCTAATACCATCACATGGGAGATCAGGTTTCAACATGTGAATTTTAGAGGGATGCAAACATTCAGCGTATAGCACTCCACTGCAATACTTATCCTCAAAATCACAAAGAGAATCATTGCCAAAGTAGGGAAGGAACATAGGAGGTAAGCCAAAGAGTTACAAATCTGGACAGCCATGAGAGGAATAGAAATTGAACCAGGGAGCTTGTCTTGCCTTCATCTATTTTGAGAAAGAATATGGATAAGACCATGGCTTCAAGTTGTTTATTTTGAGAGGGACCATATTGAATTTGAGCTTTAGAAAGAGGCAGTATGGCATGGTGGTTTAGAGTCTGGGCTAGTGAGTCCTGGCTCTACCACTTATTAGCTGTGTGGGCTTGAGCAATTTCTGTAACTTCTAGGCCTAGGCCTCAGTTTCTTCATCTGGAAAATGGAGTTCATAATAGTACCTACCTTATAGGGTTGTGTGAGTATTAAATTAGTATATATATATATATATATATAGACCATAATCTGGTTCATAATAAGAACTCAAGAATCATTAGTTATGATGATGATGTTTGGTATTAAGTAAAAAAGCCTCCAGTTTTACTGATTTAGGTGTAGCTTCTTACCAGTACCCAGTCCAAAAACCAATAAAAGGTTTTGATTAATTTTAACTTAGCCTTGGCCATTTTGGCACTTTGGGCATATCATGGAAGAGGATTTACAGTTTTTTGGAGGAGGTGGTCTGTATATTTTAATCTTTTTTCCCCGTGAGTTTCTAGGACAATTCTAAAAATCGTGGCATATTCTTTGGTGTACTTCAAAACAGTACCATAAGGTGGAGCTCTTCCCTTACTCTAGAATCACAAGTGGCTTGAACTTCAAGACTTGGATAGAGTAATGAAAGCAACTTAAAATTGTGGTTTTGCTACACTAAAAGTAGTCCTGTTTTTTAAAAGAATAAAGCAAAAAGTTTGAACTTTAAATATCTCGCAATAGACAAATACTTGCTTCTAGAAAAATCAAAACATCTATTTGAAGATTTTAGATTCAAATCAAAAACATGAGAAATTCTAAAAAATCAGGCAATCTAAAATGAGTTGCATAATATAAAGCACTTTACATAATGAAGCCTAATATGTGTGTATGTGTGTGTGTGTTACACATCTCAATCTCCTAAAGACTGTTAAAGGGTCTCAAATTGATGTCTGAACGTGCTTGCTCTTGGGAGGACTGGGTAAATCCAGGTCAGTTGTCTGAAGTCATTTGCTTACATATTGCAGGTGTCTGCCCCAGGTGTCTAACATGGCTGTAGGCCTTCAATGCTGATGAGGATGATGGACCCACCTATACACCTTGTGACCAGCACATAATGAGAGACAGAATGCCAAATATTCTCACCCTGTTCATGACCAAAGTTCTGGATCCTCATTCTGTGCCTAGTGGACCAAATCTAATTGCAGGGAGTATCAGAGGCTGGTACAACTTGGATGGGTGGGGTTCCTCATGGCTTATTCAGGAAATTCTTAGCTGAGTCTGAAGAGGGCATCACCTGGGTGGTGGGATCATGAATAATTTTTTTTGTATATATATATATATATTTTTTTTTATATATATTCTGATGTGAATCAAAAATCTTTTATAACCATTCTCTATTGGCTGATCTTTTAAAAAAAATTCTTTACAATGAATATATAGTATTTTTGTAATCAAAATAAAATAACCCAGTCTCAGTTTTGGAAGAACAAACAAACAAAATAAGCGAAGTCGAAAACTAGATGAGATCCAAACCCCTGGTCTTGGAGGGGAGCCCAGAGTTTCACCAAAACTAAAATATGGGCTAAATATGGGTGTTGACATTGGGGTACGGAGCCAAGAGTCCAGGTGCTGAGTGATGAGAACAAACATAAGTTGACCGGAGAACAATGTGGATGGTAGTGGTGGGTAATTCTGAACAAGCGCTTAGAGAGAAAGGAATCCACCCCTTCAGGGTGAGCAAGGCCAAGCCTTCCCAGGGTCATCTGGGTGCCTGACAATTTCTGTGGTGTGCGTGAAGTGAGAGGTAAGCTCCCTGACTTGGGTCCTGGTCCACAGCCCCTGAATTGTGCATGTCCAGTAGAGTTGGCCCTCCATATCTGCGGGTTCTGCATCCTAATTGCGTATTGAAAGTGTTCGGGGGAAAAGTTCCAGAAAGTAAAACTTGAATTTCCTGTGCACCGGCAAGTATTTACATAGCATTGACATTGTACTATACATCATAATTAACCTAGAGATGATTTAAAGTACACAGGAGGATGTATATAGGTTATATGCAAATACTGAGCCCTTTTGTTTAAGGGACTTGAGCATCCATTAGGTGGCGGTGGGGTTGCTCTGGACCCAGTCTCCACACATACTGAGGGACAACTGTACTGTTTCCTGGTCTGAGGTGTTGGGGTGGTTCAGGGCTGGGTCTTGTGGGCCAGATGCACGCCCTTCCCTTTTCTTGGATTACTGGGCCATTCGTAACAGGTGACACTCTAGAGTTATACATTTATCAGCAGCATTCCTGTCCTGGCATGCAATGATGTTACGTTCATGATATACAACAGCTGGGAATGCTGCATAGTACTCCAGAGGGAATCTCTGGTTGGTGAAGAAGAATCACTTTGGTTAAAGGAGAACCTGAGAATATTCATCTGCCACCCCAACCCCAGACCAGCTGTGAGTCCTGTTAGTCAGTTTTGCCTTAAGTAAAGCTACTTGGTCCCATCACTGCATTTTTTTCTCACAGTACTTTTGCCCCAGGAATAAGGAAAATTGTGCCTCTTCCATATTCCCCAGGTGCTTGCTGGAAAGCACTGGAAAGCTGCCTAACTTGCTGGAGTTCCCCTTTCCTCTGTGTGTGTGTGTGTGTGTGTGTGTGTGTGTATGAGTGTGTGTGTGTGTGTGTGAGTGTGTGTGTATGTGTGTGTGTGAGTGTGTGTGTGTATGAGTGTGTGTGTGTGTGTGAGAGAGAGAGAGAGAGAGAGACAGAGGGAAAGAATGAGGGAAAAAACACAAAAGTCAAAGGAGCCAGCAAAATTGATATCTGGGGGACTTTCTTGGCGGTCCAGTGGTTAAGACTCTGTGCTTCCACAGCAGGGGGCACAGGTTTGATCCCTGGTTGGGGAACTAAGATCCCACATACGCTCAGCCAAAAAAAAAAAAAAAAAAAATTGATATCTGGACCAGAAAGCCAAGATTCAAAAAATTACTATGAACGGGGCACCATGATTTACGGGATTAGAGGCAGCTATCAAGTCTGGAGTGCAAATTTAGGAATCTAAAGTTAAAGAAACAGAGAAAATTGGTGGAAAACAATTTAGATGACCAGGAATCTAAAGGACAGATACTAGCAACTGATATTTTATTTTTAACTATTTATTTATTTATTTAGGTTGCGCTGGGTCTTAGTTGCAGCACGTGGGATCTTCATTGCGGATACTGACTCTTAGTTGTGGCATGCATGCGGGATCTAGTTCCCCGACCAGGGATCGAAGCTGGGGCTCCTGCATTGGGAGCACGGAGTCTTACCCACTGGACCACCAGGGAAGTCCCACAACTGATATTTTAAACGTCTGTCTTTGGTGTTAGGCATGTTTTGGTCAGCATATACACCTTTTTTACTTAGGTGGATCTTTATAGCTGTGTTGTGTTAGCCAATTACTTGACTTATTTGTTTCCCTAACTCTACTAAAATTTTACAAGAAATAGAGTTTCATCAGATAAAAGAATTGACAATGATGGTAGATCCATCATTTTGCCTTTCTCACCATTGAAAAGTGCCTCTGTGTATCCACTGGAAAAGAAAGATATTAAGGCCCCAACTTGTTTTTCTGTTTAGATGAGAAATGTCATGTCTATGTGTAATTGGCTTTATTTTGAAACACAAATTTTTTTCAGGCCAACTTTGTTTCTCTGACCCAGTTTTTCCCTCTCTTCTGTCACTTGGCTTATTTAAAATATGAAAGTGGGAATCAGGCACTTGAGGCCTCATGATGACTGTGTCACTGATTTGGTATGTGATCTTGGCCAATATGCTTAACAGATGAGGCATAGAAAGGTTAAATGGGGTTCGAAGGACTGTAAATACTGACCTGCCTCATTAAGATATTGTTTAGGTCCAGTGCATTTTTGTTTTTTTTTTAACCAAAAACCAAAGCAAAGCAATTTAAAGCAAAGCACAAAATAAACCCATTATTTTTACTCCTTGCTCTCCTCCCTTCCCATATCTGCTGATCAAGTCCAGAGTTGAGACAGCCCCTTTTCAAGATGTCTCTCATCCCTCTTTGGGTTCTTAAACAGTCCAGCAGCATCTTTTTGCATGTACTTTTGGGTGCTTGGTCTTCGCAAATGGGGAGTTCTATTTGGGAAAACATAAAAATTTGTTTTGAATCATCTTATATGGCCCATGCAGATCAATACTGGGTATGTTGAAGGATCTAGGCCTAATTTCAGTTCCATCCATTGTTAACAGTGTGCACTCAAGCCCCTTTTGAGGGGTAACAGAAGGGAAGGCTGTGGTCACCAGTCTGCTTGGGAGAAACAAGCTTGCTTGCTAGAAAGCCCAAAAGAGGACTTGGTGCTTGAAGCCATCTGAGAAACCCTATGACCATAAACATCAATTTGTTCCTGACCCTATCAATAAAATGAGTATTAAATTACTTGCCATATGTATATCATGTATACTAGATTAAAAATTATAAGAACAGTAATGTGTTTGAACTTCTTGGAAATATAATTTCAAGGCATAATCATAATAAAACAGGGTTACTGTATTATAACATCTATTTGAAGGTCTGGTGATATAGATGGTGATTCCTGCTAATGCAGTCTATAATAGTCAGGACTCCAAATGGCTCTTTTCTAGTTCTAATTTATATGCATAGCTATAACCAAATCTGCTAGTAGAACTATATTAGTGTCTTCTGAGTTGTACCAAATGGGGAAACTATTTTAAAGCTCTTTCTTCCTTAAAATACATAAATCTACACTAGAGTATATTGGTTCAGTTGCAAGTAAGAGAACAGTTCCTCTCCCAACCATGCAGACTAGAAAACTTGCCCTCCTTGACACCCTCTCCTTTCCTTTGCTCTCCTTCTCAATCTTATAGATTTAGATTTCACCTTCTGTGGTGGACCCTGCCAGTTACCTCCCCAAATCCGTTCTTCCTTTTTTTTCTAAATAAGAGAAACTGGACTTTTAGCTGGGCACATTTTCACTCAGCTTTCCTTGTACGTGTCCATGTGACTAAGTTCTGGCTGATGAGATAAAAGTGGGCATATTATGTGATAATGTCAGGAAGTGTCCTTGAAAAGGTAGCGATCACACATTTCTTGTCTTCTTCCTCCAGCACATAGTCTGGAACAAAGATGTGATGCTGGAATTCCAGCATTCATCTTCATACCCTAAAAACGGCAGAGTATACACCTAGGAGTCTGGATTCCTGAAGATTTCATGGTGCTGCCATACTAGTCCTGGCCTACCTAGTTCTGAAATTCTTATTTAAGCCTCCCTTATTTTGTGGTGGTACCCACAGAAGAAATAATTTTGAGGAGAAAGATAATAGGTTTGATTTGGGGCATGTGAAGTATGAAGCACTGGCAGGTCACTCGGGGAGGAATGTACAGAGTCAGGGCTGTGGAGAGATGGTAGGGCTGAATTAAACATGCAACTTTCTCTGCTTCTCTTCTCCTGCTATCTGGTGTTGTCATTAAAATCCAGAGGAAATAGAGTTAGTTTCACAGAGCTACTTTGGGAAATGTTGGCCTACAGTAGAAGGCCAGTAACCATCTAACTGGTTTTCCAGTCACTTCTAGTCCTTGCCTTTTGAAAGTATTTTATACATTGTTCCCAGGGTAACTTCTTGAAACCGTTTTGACCTATGCCTACTGACTAGAGTCTGATTTTCTTATGGTGACACTCAAGGCGCTCCACAATCTGCACTGAATCTGCTTTTCCAGTTTGTTTTTATTGTGTCTTCCCATGCACCCCATGCTTTAGTCAGACTGATGCAGTCTCTCTGTCCTATTTATGCTCTGCAATTTTCTCTTTTATGCCTTTGCACACACTCAGGGTCATCTCTAGCCCATTTTGGTGTAAAGTAGAAAGAGATCTCTTCCTCAAGAGATACATTACTTCCATCTGTCAGAAAATCGTTGTTATATACTGAGTGGTAGAAAATGGCATTTTCCTGCTATCTACTAGAAAATTTTTATAATAAATGTACAAGTCACTCATCTTTGGAGTAACAAGAAAGTTATTAGTAATGAACATTTTCAACTAATCGGGATGTCAACAATGTGGACATTGCCCCCTTAGATATGGCACTCTTTTGTAGCATACAGACTGAAGAACCACGAGTGGGGCCCTGCTCATACTGTTCGCTCTACCTGAAATTCCACCCACCACCATCTTCATATGTCCAAGGGCTACTCGAATGCCACTGTCACAAAGCTTTTCCTGATTCTTCAAGGTGAAAATAAATCTCCTCTCACCCTGAAAACCCAGTATATTTTATCTGGACCTCTCTTGGGGTATGTATCGCCTTCTAATCATATTCTGTTTACGTTCGTGTCTCATCACTCTACTAGGCTTAATGCTCTTCAGGGGCAGATGCGTTTATGATTTACTTCTGTAGCTTCCTAATACTTGGCAGAGTACCTTATCCTTGGGGTTACCATATGTCTCAGTTTGCCTAGGCCAATCTGGGTTGTGCCTATTGCTCTGACATAAGTCTTAATAGTGACCCTTTCACACTCAAAATGTCCCACTTAGGATGATAAATTGTATAGTCACTCTACTTATGTAGTATTCATTCAGTAAGTAATTAATGGATGAATACATGAATAAGTGATGGGGATTAAGGAACCATCCACATAGAGAACGTAATTGAATGTGTGCAACTGGCCAGTTCATCAAAAGAGAGAGAATACAGAAGGTGAGGGCCAAGGACCCGGCCTATGGGGAATGCTTACATTGAAGGGGTAGAGGAAAAGTGTCAACCAAAGAGACAAATCAAAAGGAGTCAAAAAGATAGGAGAAAAATCGGGGTCATGTAACAGAAGCCAGGGAGAGAGTTTTAAGAGGGATGAAGTGGTCAGCATTGGTAAAAGCTGCGGCTAGGTCAAGCAAGGTGATTTCTAAGAAAAAGCCAGCAAATCTGCCAATTATTAGGTCATTGCTGACTTTCAAGACAGCACTTTCAATAAAGTGTAGTCGAGTGGTGGGGTGGAAGCTAGGTTGTGAGGAGTTAGTGGTGAGAAAGGAGTCAGTGAGCATTGACTACATTTGTGAGAAGTTTGACTTGTGAAAGGAAGGTGACAAATAGGATGGTAATCTGGGTCAGAGTCAGAGGAGTCCTGAATGGGTTTATAGACCATGGGGAAGGAGCCATTAAACTAGCTGATGGAACAGTTTCTCTCCCGAGCGGAGAGGGGATGGGATCAAGTGTCCCAGTAGAGGACATAGCCTAGGCAACAAAAAGAGAGATGTGGCTTTCTTTGAGACTCAAGCGTTGTGGTACAGGCAAAAGCGCCATGCGTCATGCAGTTCGAAGAAAAGGGGAACGAGGGAGCCTACATGGCCAGTCTTTGCAGTGAAGTAGGAGGTGAGGTCATCTGTGAGAGGACAGACAGCTGGAGTAGGACTGAGGACTTGAGAGCAGTGGAAACAGTTTGGATTTAGAACAACTGTTCTAAGAAATTCTCGAGGGAGTCAACAAGAGGCCTGCCAAGTTGCAGGGCAAGCCCAGCTGAGGTTCAACTTCCCATAGCGAGTGAGATAGTTATTTCCACAGAATCCAGAGAAAATGTATTTCTCAAGCTTATTATCAAAATAGTCTTTTTTTTCTTTCCACCAGCAAGAGAGTAAAGGAAAACACACTGGCAATTTACAGTGTGGCAGGGTTATGAGCATTTCATTTAGCCTTTCCCAAAAGTCTGTGTTGCTTAGTCACCCGGAAGCCTTATAGCAACCCTGAGTGAAAACGAACGCTCCTACAGTTTGTTTGTGGGCGGTTAAGAACAGAGACCTAAAGCCAACCATATTCTATTTTCAGAGCTACTCAGGGACAAACCTTGCGTTGCTATGCCCAGTTCCGAGCAAAGGCAAACACTGACGTTTCTGTGAGATGGAGCATGAAGTTACAAATAGCCTCTGTGATAAAACCTGATTTAACCAGGCAAAACCTTTAAGCTTGCTAGTGGCCTGTTTAATCTACCAAAGACCAAATGTCAGGGGTTGCCCTTTAAAGCTCAAGTAAATGACCACAGTACTACTGGTGGCTTAAAACGAGAAAAGTTAAACAACTCACATGCCCACAGGTAATCTTTCCAAATGTTGTTTAATCATATATTCATAATTATTACAGTGTTCCTGAAGGAGGGTAACATTTGGAGACAACTGTTTAGCCAAAGTGTTAGGCGTTATTTTCTTGAAAACAGAGTTTGCTTCCTTTGTTTCAGTGGGGAATCAGGGTGGCATTGGTCCAACAGCACAGCTGCCCAAGTGCATAAACAAGTGACTCTAATTCTTTTTCATCCGCCTCTCTAAGCAAAGTGCAGGATCTACACATATGTACTTGATTAAGGATATTTTCATGTTTGTGTTGCCAGGCTCTTCCAATGACACACATCTGAGAGGTGAGCAGTAAAACAGAATACAGGTCTTAAGACATACATGCATGAGGCACCATAAGCGATTTCGCTTAGATGCCTGTAAATTACTCATAGTTTCCCTCTTTTGTTTACTCAGTGAAAGGATTGTTTATTAAGCACCACCTGCATTAAATTATATGAGTATTCATTTCCTTTGGAAATAATAAGCTTGTTTATGCCCCATTTTCTTTAACCTCATCAATTGCTGTACCATTTCAGGGGCATTATAGAGGGGGGTAAAAAGCACATTATTTGGGAATAGCCTTTCTCCATCTCAAGAGGAGTATGGCTCTCTCACTTCAACCTGAAAGAGTTCCCTTTACTAGCTCTGCCATGTAATTCTAATTAGCAATTGGATGGAGCTGAGAGGGGATATAGGCAACGGAATCACCCTTTTCTCCTAGAGAGCTCAGAAAACCTACTTACCTCAGTAGGAATTATTATTATTATTATTATTACCAAGCATTTATTAAATGCCATTACTGTACAAAAGGTGGGGCTAAATGTTCTTTCTGCAACTCATGTGATTTTCACAACAGCCATGTGGGATGAATGGAAAGTTATTATTATTTTTTTAATGAGAAACCTGATAATCACAGAGATTAAATGATTTCCCTTAACATCATACAGCCAGAAAATAAGTGAAAGAGTTGGGATTTGAACCCAGGTTTTCTGATATCTATCCCTCACTTAATATTCTCAGTGGTTAATTGGAGGAACACATTTTAAAGTTTTGGTGTTCCAAAATTGGAAGTCCCCCTAAAGGCCTATCTTTCTTCCTCATGAAAGGTTATTGGGCAAGTGTGTACCTTCTCTTTACAGTGGAGTCTCATTTTCCCTGCCTGTGGCTAGCTGTCTTCATTTTGCACATTTTAAAATTCACTGACAAATTTGCTTTTCCTTAACTGTTACTTGTTCATCTCTGAGTTCTCACAGAAGTGTAAAAGGACAAGTTTACAGTCTAAAAATATTGAGGCAGTTTACACAAAAGGCTGCTAAATTCCAGAAGAGCTCTGATTTAACCAGCTAGTAATTATAGACTTAGCTATGCCCTGGGCCCAATCACAGCCGCTGAAACATAACTTCCTATCGCATAAGCCTGATCAAAGATAATTAGATGAGAGCACAGGTGGTAAGTCTGTCGCCTGGGAGAAGAATTAGAGCCAGTTTCCACCATACAGTACCCAGAAAAATTATACGCTGTCATGCTCCAGGCCAGATCCACAAGGGTCCCGAACTTCTCTAGCTTCTAGCTGCTGCTGCCCCCGCCTTACTTTTTCATTTTAGTTCTGCCATTAACTATGCAGTGGAGGGCGGTGCTCCTCGGTGGGCTAGGGTGAGCCAGCAGGCAAATACTCGAGGGGTACGTGACACATCCCCATCAGCTTGCTCTGTTCTCCCAGTGGCTGACTCAGTGCCTCCAGCATGCTCCGGGTTGTTTCCAGACCCCTGGCCATGTTATTGATACAGACGATGTATTGACGTGATTGTTCCCTGTGTGCTCCTGCTGAATTGTATTTGCCCGTATAGGTTATTAAGCTTTTAGATCGCTGCAGCCATTTTGTAGCTCCAAATCCTAATAGGTTTCCAATGGAATATGGACCAAATATGTAGTCCGACCTATGAAAAAAAACTTTAATGAAGGCATGAATTCTAATACCAATTCTGTGAACTCTAGACCTACATGTGATTGGCATGCATAGACCTTAAAGGGATGCAAGACCAAGAATAACAAACCAGTGCCATTTCTAGAATTATACTATTACTTACAATTTGTAGAAAATTAACAAATGTGGAGCCAAGTCATTTAAACAAAGGGCAGCCTTGAAAAACTCTCCATGGAAACAAATACTCACAATTCTGAAGCATACATCCGGTCCTCAACTATTGAAACAGAGCAACAGAGCACAGGTTTCTCTTCCATCCGATTTCCCATTCACCCACTAATGATTGTTTCATTTTTTATTTTCCTCCATTGTAATGCGTTAAATGAAAAGAATAACCATATTTCAAACCTATAACTAAATACCTATTTTATGTTAATTATACTGACATAAAGCCGGGCAAAGTGCAAAGACTAAAAGGGCCACTTCAAGTCTAATAATCACAATTACCTTGAAACCGAAAAGTGTCTGAATTTACATCCTTACAAATATTGAGACAACACAAATGCTGGGGCTAAGTGTAAGCATCTTAATTACAATTCAGAGTTCACAATCAAAAGAAACATTAGGAGTCCAATTCAAGTGTTTGTTCCTTTACACATAATAGAGAATACAAACATGTGCTTGGAAATGAATATGAGAGGAATTTTTTCTTTTTTAAAAAAATTTTAATTTAATTCTGTTTATTTATTTTTGGCTGCGTTGGGTCTTCGTTGCTGCGCGTGGGCTTTCTCTAGTTGCGGCGAACGGGGGCTACTCTTCGTTGCGGTGCGTGGGCTTCTCATTGCGGTGGCTTCTCTTTTTTGCGGAGCACGGGCTCTAGGCGCGTGGGCTTCAGTTGCTGTGGCACGTGGGCTCAGTAGTTGTGGCTTGCGGGCTCTAGAGTACAGGCTCAGTAGTTGTGGCGCACGGGCTTAGTTGCTCCCCGGCATGTGGGATCTTCCCGGACTAGGGATCGAACCCGTGTCCCCTGCATTGGCAGGCGGATTCTCAACCACTGCCGCCACCAGGGAAGTCCAAGAGGAATTTTTTCATTCATTGATTTATGTGCTAGAGTGCAAAATTGCTATTTGATACCTGTACCTCAGTTACATTTATTTTGCAAAAAGCAATGTTCACCTAGAAAATCTCATTTAGTTCTAGTTCCGTCTGTTTCTAGATAATATGGATACTTAATTGCTGAGAAGATTGACTATTTAAACATTGGATTTAAATGATATTTATGGAAATACCATTTGTAACAATTTGGTTATGCTTTTCATGTATTTTATTCCCTGAGTTATATCCCTTTTCCTATTTCTTTACATATTTTTAAAAGTTTTATTACTGGAATATTAAAGCATGTACAAAAGGAAAAATGCAAAGCAGGATTTCAAACAGATATTTGCACATCCATGTTCATTACAGTATTATTGACAATAGCCAGGAGGTGGAAGCAACCCAATGTCCATGGGTGGATGAATGGATAAACAAAATATGGTAATACATGCAAGGGAATATTATTCAGCCTTAAAAAAGAAAGAAATCCTGTCCCATGCTACAACATGGGTGGACCCTGAGGACATTATGCCAAGTGAAACGAGCCAGCTACAAAAAGACAAGTATTGTATGAGTCCACTCACAAGATATCAAAAGTAGTCAAACTAATAGAAACAGAAGGTAAAATGATAGTTTCCAAGGGCTGAGGGGAAGGGAAAATGGGTATAGAGTTTCAGTTTTGCAAGATGGAAAGTTCTAGAGATCTGTTGCACAACAAGGTGGGTATACTTAACACTACTGAAGAGTACACTTAAAAGTGGTTAAGATGGTAAACTTAATGTTTTGTGTGGGTTTTTTTTTACCACAATTAAAAAATTTTAAAAATGAAGTTTTACTAGAGTAGGGTGGGCCCCTAATCCAATATGACTGTTGTCCTTACGAGAAGACGGCCATGTGGAGACACAAGCACCAAGAGTCTGTGTGATGATGGATGCAGAGGCTGGGAGTTAATGCAGCTACAAGCCAAGCAACACCAGATTGCCATGCAACCACCACCAGAAGCTAGGAAGAGGCAAGAAAGGATTCCCCTATGGGTTTCAGAAGGAGCATGGCCCTGCCAACACCTTGGTTTCAGGCTTCTAGGCTTTGGAGCTGTGAAAGAATAAATCTCTATTGTTTCAATCCACCCAGTTTATGGTAGCTTGTTGCAGAAGCTCTAGGAAATTAATACAAACAGGATGATGTCTTTTTGTTCACTGCTGTATGCTCAGCATCTAACCCAGGGTCTGGCGCATAGTAGGTGCTCAATAAATATATTTGTTGAATTTTAAAAAAATGTACAAAAGTAGAATAGCAGTGGTGTGCTCATAAACATTTTAACATTCAGCTCTTGGGGAGGGAGCTGATTTGTAGCATGTGCTCATTTTCATGATGTAAATACTTCCACCATGGCCAATTTCAAGATACCAGTGTGATGTCAGAATTCCTGAAGCTTCAAAAATGGGCTCTTCTGAGCAGGTCCTAGCCAGTTCCAGCACACCACTGCTAGTATAATGAGCCCTCGTGTACTCATTATCTGCTTCAACAATGATCAGCTCAAGGCCAATCTTGTTTCATTTCTACCCTCACCTATTTCTCCCCACCTATATTATTTCAAGGCAAGTAATATACTGACGAAAGAAATGTCATCAGTAATATTTCATTATGTATCTCTAAATGATAAAGCCACAAAATCACCACAGTACTGTTATTGCACCTACAAGGTTATAGTTTCTTAATATAATCAAATATCAGATCAGTGTTCATATATCCAATTGTCTTGTAAGTACCCTTTTTCTGCATTGCTTGTTTGACTCAGGATTCAAAAAAGGACCATACAATGTGATTATTTCCTAGGTGTCTTCATTGATTTAATTTATAGGTTTCCTCTCCATCTCTTAGTTTATTGTAAGTTATTTGTTGAAGAAACTGGATCCTGTGTTCTGAAAAGTTTCCCACTGGGTGATTTTGTTGATTTTTTTTTTATCAGAAAGCACATAAGATCTGGTTGTCTCTTTTAGAATATTAGCCACCCACCATTGATGATCAATACCTAGATATATTAACTCATTAAGAGTTGCAAAATGATGGTCTAACATCCCTTCTTCATTTATTAGCTGGAATATTTTTACAGAGAATACAAGTGCCTCATATTTCCTATTTGGTTACCCTGAGATCCAGTATATGTGGGAAAAGCAAGATAAAATATTTGAGTTCTTCCCCTTATTTACCATCTTTCAAAATAATGAACTGGTCTACTAGCATCCTTCAACAATGACCAGGCTTTTTTTCCTTAGCATAATAATGAACCCCTGGATTTAAATATATTTGATGGATTTCCATCTATTGCAGCTAATATTTTCACTGACTATAATTATCCGGTCTTTGGCCATTGGGACCTTTCATCCTGACAGGATCCTTGTAGTCTTAGCTGCCTTCCTGTCTAGTATGACAAGTTGTTCCATTCTCAAACTTCTATCTCATATCTTTTTACTTTGCTTATGGGTTTTTTTGACATGCAAAAGTTTTAAAAAGTTTCTATGTAATTAAATTTATCTTCCTTTTTTGCTTTTGGATTTTGAGTCATAGAAGAGATTAATAGAAGAGGAAATCAAGAGATTTCCTCGAGGAATTCACCAATATTTTCTAGTACTGATAAATGTTTGTTTGCTTGCTTGCTTCATTTAAATTTCTGATCCTGTTGGAATTTATCTTGTTTATGGCATGAAGAATAGATCCAATTTATCTTTTTTTCCTTATGGTTATCTAGTTATTCAAATACGATTTATTAGCAAGCCCATATTTTCCTCTCTGATTTGAGTTGCTACTTTTATTTTAAACTAAATTTGCATGTGTAATTGGGTTTATCTCTGGATTTTCTATTCTGTTATTGATTAGACAGATTGGTCTGTCTAATCATTCTGTTTTATTTATAGAGGCTTTATGGTATATTTTATTATCAGATGAGGCTAGTGTCCCCTCCCATGAGCTCTTATATTTCAGGGTTTTTTGCATATTCTTACTTGCTTGTTCTTCCAGATTAACTTTGTAATTACTAATTACAGTTTTTTTTTTAAATAAAGTATGTTTAACCATCTTACAAGCAACCTAATGTTAGTTTTCTTTATTAGAAAAAGAAAGTAAAGTTATAACACACTTTCAGCTAAGGGGGTAAGAAAGAATTAATTTTTAATAAATGATTTCAATTTTTACATTGAAATTTCTCATCCATTTGGAATTTATCCTGGTTTGTGGTGTGAGGAACGAATCCAATTTTATCTTCTGTTTGGAAGATTGAAAGGCAAGGTAGGTTATAGGAATGAGCCTTCAAACAGTTGCTGGAGATATGAGTCAACAGAATCATTGTGAAATTTCATTCACAGAAAACACAATTAGACTTACCACCCCTGTACCATCCTTACACCACTGCTATTTACACTCTGTACTTTACCCTCGTTGATAGGAAACACTGCTCGACAGGAAGCCCTATAATCTAGTCACTTCTCGAGGTTAAGCTGAATGTATATTACTAAGGCAGGGAATGTTGACCCAAAGACTCTCCTAGTTTATCTACTTGGAGTCAAGGTGTTGATAGTACTTTTACTGTGTGGTAATACATTGGAATCTGCTTTCTGGAGATACTGATTAATAGTTATCTGTTTGAATCTTTATTGAACAACTAAGACTATTTATACAGGATAACTGTTAATAAGCAGAATTGCACTAACAGAAATAGAACAGTTCTGGAGAACGGAGTCCTGGGGTACACACAGTTTTGACCTGGGAGGTTCCAGCTTCTCTTAACATTTTGAGCAGAATCGTCGCTCTTGCTATAAAAGCAAGAAATATACATACATGCACACAAGTTGGCCCTTCCAACCAGCAGCATCAAGTGATAAGATGCATATCATGTTCCTTAATCTTCACCATCCTGGCCCCCACCTTTCTGTTAGATAAAGCATACCATCCTCCCCAAGCCCGCACCAATATTGTGTTTGAGGCCCTCGCCAGAGACCTCCATCTTGAAATGACTTCTAGTCAGCTTACGTCAAAGGATAGTTGAAGATATTTGAGAGCTAGTCACTAAAATGTTAAGCATACACTCCCTCAGGTTCTCTAAATACTTTTTTTTTGAATTTAATTTAATTTATTTTTTTATACAGCAGGTTCTTATTAGTTATCCATTTTATACATATTGGTGTATATATGTCAATCCCAATCATTTAAATGTCTAAATACATTTAGACACAGTACCTGTGACCTTTTTCTGAGAGATAGTATTAAGAAGTGGTCACATGAAGCAATTCTGCATCTTTCAGAGAATGATTGGTTGAAAATGATTGCAATATCCATTGTCTTTTAACTAAGAACTCTTAAGAAAAATGCCATCTAGAATATAGTACCAGGCAAAAGCTTGGTACTTTGGAAGAAGTGGAGTTGAGATAGTAGGAGCTATACATTTTTTTTTTTTTTTTTTTTTTTTTTGGCTTGGCTTGGCTGTTCTTGGTTCTCAGGATGCTCAGAAGTCAACTGAATGCTCAATTATGGTCATTATTTCATCCCTGGTTCCTAGTAAATTCTCTTTTCCTATCTCTATTAGAGTTTTATATAATTTTTTTTAACATCTTTATTGGAGTATAACTGTTTTACAATAGTGTGTTAGTTTCTCCTTTACAACAAAGTGAATCAGTTATACATATACATATGTTCCCATATCTCTTCCCTCTTGTGTCTCCCTCCCTCCCACCCTCCCTATCCCACCCCTCTCATGGTCACAAAGCACAGAGGTGATCTCCCTGTGCTATGCGGCAGCTTCCCACTAGCTATCTAATTTACATTTGGTAGTGCATATATGTCCCTGCCACTCTCTCACTTCGTCACAGCTTATCTTTATTTTCACCACCCGTGGTGCATAAATCCTTACATTTATTTATTTAGTTTTACTATATATTAAATTCTTTAGAAGCAAGTAGGCTATAAATAGTAAATAAATAAATGTAAAACAAACAAACAAACCAGACCTTCTCTAGTGTGAGGTGACGTTTGCTTAACCATTTATCACATGTGTTTGATACTTGGCTGTATTGCTGCTCTTAAACTCTTGACTTGGGCATCTCAATCTGCAGAAGGATATTTTAATTTTACTCAACTTTCACAGGCTTCTAAGTCTAGAATGAAGCAAAGCTTTTTCTTGTTTTTTCTTTTTTTTGCGGGGGGGTGGTGGTAGTTTGTTGTTGCATTTTTAAACTTGGACTCTTTCATTATCAATTCACCTTCAGTTACAGAAAATTTGTCTGATGGAAGAAGACCAGGATCGTGTCAGAGGGAATTGTTGAGTGTTGATATAAGCAGCTTGCATTATGTGTCATTCTAATGTGCCAAAGAGTTAGTGTTGCAACAGGTGATTTTAAGCATCAAGAAAAAGATAGGAAAGGTGTGAGGGAGGTCAGAGTCAGGGACGCTGGCAGTAATAGTTAGCAGATGGGAACGGATTAAGAGGGGGAGAACTGAAGGCTCTAAGCAGAATGCATAGCAGAGTGGCCCAGGTATTGGGGCTGGCTCAGAACTACATTCACCAAAGTAATCAAGTAAAATAACAAAAAAGAATTAATAAACCCTATTCACAGAGAGTACTCCCACCTTTCAGCGTTCCAGCTCCAAATAACCTCCTCCTGAGTTAAGCGTCTCCTCCTCTCCTTCCAAAGGCAGAAATAATTTCTTCTTTGTCTGACATTGTGTAGTACATCATACTGCTTTTATGGCACTTACCACTTTTTACTGTGTTTGTGGGTTTCTGTCCTTTAGTCCTTGAGGGCAGTTTGTTCATCTTTACCACCTAGAAGCCTGGCTCTGCTCCTGGACTGTATGTAGAGTCGTTAGCAGTTTGTTGAATAATGAATGTCATGATGAATAATAGTGCAGACTGAATCCATACTACCTGTTCAGTGTTGACTGGTTTCTTACACTAATGGGCCTGACTGTTGGCCTATAAAAAAGTTGGAGACTCTGAAACCACAATTCTCCCATTTAAATTGTCCCAGAACTCCAGTCCGGATAGGTCTTAAAGCCTTTTAGACTATGTATGAACTTCAAGGCTCATCAGTAGGAGATACTTAGTTTTGCTTTTCACCTTGAAATATGATCAGAAGCTTATATCATCTTTAGAAAGTATAAGAGAGAGAAAGAGAGATTCACTTTACCCAAAACTGATGCTTTGAAAAAAGTAGTTACTGTGGTATCTGGTATCCATCCACTAGATGTCAGGAGAGACAATGTCAAGGCTCGTACGGATTGCTTCAACCTTCTACTGGGGTAGCATTCCTGATGAAACTGAAAAGCAAGCAATTGCAGAAATTATGTAGTAGTTGACATGTAAAATGCAGACAGGATACAATAAATATTCTAAATTAGTTTCTGGAGTATGTACAACAACATATACACAGAATCTTTGTTCTCATGGTGCAAATGAGATATTGCCAGCTCTTTTAAACAGTTTGTGGTAGCTCACAGAGGGTTTTCTGGGCATTTCCCACTGGCCTGAGGCTTAAGCTGTACTTTTTGCCCTTTCAAACATCACTTCACCTAGAAGGCTTCTCAGCAGCCTAGCACAAGGAAATTTTATTTATTGGTTTTGTGTAAGTTAGATCATTTTGTGGCTCTCAGTGTTCCCGTGAGAGAAGCCATTGTGTCTTCAGTAAAACTTAATTTGCTTTTTCAGAAGATTTAAGCAATTTGTCCTATATCCTGTCTGCTCTCTGTTCTCAAACTGACTAGCTTGGTTCTGACTGACTACAATTTTCGCTTTAAGTTCCACTTCTTTTGGTTTGCTCCTGGGTCAGACTGGGTGGATATAGTAGCAGAGCACAGAGGGGTTGGACTCTAATAAAGATCGTAAATAACAAAGGTTAAAGGCACTGATGTCAGATGACTCATCAGCATGGCAACTGGGGTCAAGAGAGCAGAAGCAAAAACACCAAAAAAAGGAGAGCACACAGCCTGGATCAATAAATTGGACCAGAGCTCCTAAGCGGATTATGTCTATGCCAAATACAGTGGAAAGCTGACATTTTAAATTCCTGTTATTACACCTCAGTGTCATTAGTATCATGTGGCCTTTTCAGATAACATACCATACTTTTAGGCCTTCTTATGATATATTGATAGTATAATTTGCTAAGTTTTTTTTTCTAATTCATGAATCTTGCTGAATATTTCTTACCTTGTATCTGTAAAGCTTTCTGGATTTTCTTCTTAATTTACACATGCTCTCAGATCATCTATGATAGCTTAACATTCTCTTCCTATAGTCTAAAGAATCAGTGACCCTGCCCTCCATCAGCATGCTTAAGTTTTCATCCATTCATCCAAAGCTTGTCGAGACGTGGATATTTTGAGCTATTATCCTCACCTATATCTACATTTTTTAGTGACCTTTTATTTTTATTCATTGTAAAATAATTAATTTTTGAATAAGTAGTCCACGCATATGGTGAAAACTCAAACACTAAAAAGACATAAATAAATACGTTTTTGAAAAAACCTCAAGAAGTGAAATGTTGTCCTCCCATCATAACCCCAGCCATTCCATACCCTTTCCCAGAAGCAATAACTACTACCAATTTCTTGTCTATTCTCCAAAGGTATTCTAAGCATTTATACAATATACACAATAACATACTTTATATACTCTTCTACACCCAACTTTTTTCATTTAACGTTATTTTGGAGGTAGTTAATATCAGTGCATATAGAAATGCTTGATTCATTGTTTGAATGAATCATAATTTGTTGATGGACATCTACATGGTCTTCAATCTTTTGCTGTTACAAACATTGTTCTAATACATATCTTTGTAAAGCCTTTTTCTTGCATATGTTGGAGTATATCTGTAACATAAATCCCAAGAAAGGGAATTGCTGGGTCAAAGGATAGGTACACTTTTAGTTTTGACAGAAATTACTAAATTGTTTTCATTGGGATAAAAATATTAAGCCCATAAGCAATGTACGGAAGTGCCTATTTCCTCACATTCTTGCAACAGACTGTGTTATCAAAATTCTTTACCTTTCTTTATCTGATATATATCATAGATCCATATATTCTAGATTTAGTTTGCATTTCCTTCATGTATGAGGTTAAACATATTTCATATGTTTAAGAGAAATTTGTATTACCTTTTTATGTGAATTATCTGTTGCCCAGTTGAATTGGACAATGATCAAGGTTGTTGACCTTAGTCTTATTGATTTGCAGGAGCACTTTATATATTAAGAAAAGTAGCCCTTTTTTTTAGTTTGTGTTACTTTTTTCCAGTTTGTCTTTTGATTTCCTGTTAATGATTTTGTGTGTGTGTGATGTAGTATTTTTAGATTATATAGTCAAATTAATCTTTCCTTTTATGGCTTCTGCATTATATGGCATCTTGTCTTTCCCTCCCTGGAATTATTAAAGATTTCACTCATACTTTCTTCTAGTATTTTTATGGTTCTATCATTTCAGATTTAAAAATTTAATTCAGGGCTTCCCTGGTGGCGCAGTGGTTGAGAATCCGCCTGCCAATGCAGGGGACACGGGTTCGTGCCCCGGTCTGGGAAGATCCCACATGCCGCGGAGCGGCTGGGCCCGTGAGCCGTGGCCGCTGAGCCTGCGTGTCCGGAGCCTGTGCTGCGCAACGGGAGAGGCCACAACAGTGAGAGGCCCGCGTACCACAAAAAGAAAAAAAAAAAAATTTAATTCATTTGGTATAAGGAATGACATAGTGATTTAATTTTCCAAATATACTTTTTAACCATAATTTCCCCCCGATTATGTTAATAATAGCTGCTCATTGTAAAAAATTTACAGATACAGAAAAGAAAAAGAAAAATCACCTATCATTCCATTACCTAGAGATAACTACTGTTGACATATTTCCTTTTTCTTTTTTTCTATTTATATATAGAAATGTAGGGTTTTTTCTTACAAAATCAGGATAATACTATATATACAGTTCAATATCTTGCTCTTTTTTAAACTTAATTTTATATCATGAGAAAATCTCCCATGTCAAATATGCTCACTCTTGAAATATGAGTACTTCTGTTGTCTGTCTGAGTCTGTCCCATCTACATCTATTTTGAGGCTTTAGTTTAAAAGCTCTAGAGTGATAGAAACCAATTCTGTACAAACGGAAGCCTCAGTTTTTGATAGATATCATTGATAATATCATGCTTTTCCTTTCATTATTCTAATTCTTTTTTTTTTTTTTTTTTTTTTATTTGGTACGCGGGCCTCTCACTGTTAGGGCCTCTCCCGTTGCGGAGCACAGGCTCCGGACGCGCAGGCTCAGCGGCCACGGCTCACGGGCCCAGCCGCTCCGCGGCATGTGGGATCTTCCCAGACCGGGGCATGAACCCGTGTCCCCTGCATCGGCAGGCGGATTCTCAACCACTGCGCCACCAGGGAAGCCCCTCTAATTCTTGATTAAAAGCTAGGTGCATACTTAATATGAGACCAACTTCTATTCTCTGTACAGTGCTCCAAGAATGAATCACAGTGCTGTATGTTAGGTAACTATTCAATAATATTTTGATATAATACCATTTTGATACTGAACCACACCAAGTTTTTATTTTCTGTGAACAATTTACTATTAAGTTTATGTATCACTTAATGGGATAATCTTTTAATAATTACTTCAACAATGTGAAGGGAATACGGTGGGGAGAGATTTGATTTCTGATGGGTGAGTAATAAAAGTCTTTGTGGAACAAGTGGTATTTATGGGACTGCATGGAATTTGACAGGAAGAGATAGAGGTGGGAAGGGCAAGACTTTTGTGGCAGAGGAGATAAAATGTGCTAAAATCCAAAAGTGGTGACGTACCAGGTATATTCATTGAATTGTCAGTCCAGTTTGGTTGGTGCGTGGGTTACATGAGTAGGAATAGGGAGGGATTAGGTTTAAAAGTTAACTTTGCAAATGCAAAGCTTAATGAAGGCTTTGAAAGACAGACTGAGGAGTTGCTACTTCTCTAGGCATGAGAGTGATGAAAGGTTTTTGACTTTTTACTATGAAAAATGTTAATCATATACAAAAGTAAACAGAGCAATATGCTGACTCCTCATGTAGCCATCACCCTGCTGCAGCAGTTGTGATCTTGTAACCACTTTTGTTTCATCTACATGCCCCATTTCCACCATATGATTTTGAAGGAAAGCACAGACATCCTATCATTTCATACATAAATATTTCAGTATGTGTCTCTAAAATATAAGGATTCTCTACAAAAACATAATCATGATACCAAAACATAACCACACCTAAGAGAACTGACAGTACATATTTCCTTAAAATGATTTAAGAAAGGCATGCCATGACCAGCGCAGTGCTCGACCCAGAAAAAAACATGGCTGCTCCCCAAGTATAAAATATTGTGTTATTTAATTGAATGAACTTGATGTTGCGTAGAGAGTTACCTAAATGCAGATAACAGAAATGAACCATTTTTTATGAGTGGTGAATACAATAAGTCACTTCACTGACACAGAGTCATTTAGAGATTTTTTTTAAAAGCGTGCTATTACGTCAGAAGCAGAGCTTGGAAATGATGTTTCTCAGAAGGGAAAATGGCATAGTCAATTTTCATTAAAATAAAAATGACAAAATAATTTTCTCAACCTTTTAAATTCTTTCACAGAAATAATAGGGCTTCATTTCTTTCAATCTTTGGCACTTTTGCCTGGAACTGCCCAAGAAAGAGAGCGATTTTTTAAAGACTAAGGTTAAAGAGAGATAATTAAAGGAAAGGAAGAAATTAAATAGCTCAGTATCCCAATAAATTGTGTCCTCTTAAGGAAACTGCATTATATTAGAATAGATTATTATCTGGGGGGTTGGTTGGAAAAGTGCTGCTATAGTGGTGGAAATGCAATTATATTGTGTTGGATGTTGATGACGAGAAGGCCACTGAAACCCAGAAGCCTCCTTATTCCCCTGTGTGTCTTCATCCCTGTGACATTAGCCACCTGGAGCCCTGTTTGTTCAGTTGCCCATCTGATAGAATGTCCAATCTCCTCATTTCCTGTGCTGTGGAAAATTATTTTATTCAGCAAGTGACTGAACCCTTCTTTGGAATGGAAATCACTGATGTATTTGAGACAATGTATTTGGCACAAAGCAAAGATGAGTCTTATATTCCTTTTTATAGCAGACCTTGCCCAAAGCCTGTTGTTTTTGTTTTTGTTTTTTTTAAGACAACAGGAGGTCTGAATGGGTTTGGTAGAGCAGAGGTTCCTTTAGAAGGTAAATGGTTTCTTTATTTTAACTTTATTTTCTGAAGACTTACTCTTCTGTAACAGGATGGGAGAGGGGAAAAAAAGCATTTCTTAAAACTGTTTCTACTGCTAAATTTTAGGTGTATTTCAGACCCTCTGTGAGGTCACAAAGCCATTCTAATCTAAGGGGACAATTGGACATTATAGTGAGACGCTGATGCTCGTGCTGAATGACTTTGAATTCAAGACGGTTAGAAGTGGGATATGCGCACTTAAAAAAAATTACCCTTTCTTTGAAATATTGTAGTCCCAATGAGAAATAGAGACTTCTGAGCGTAGGAGGCAGAACTTGGCATGTATTTTACTTTCCTCATTTTCTTGTTCTAACAGGGCTTCCTTTTGCTCTTTGGCTTACGGCTTGTTCCCTATTATTCTGTTGCTAACTCCATTAAGTTTATGCAAACCTAGTTCCTTTAGGTGATAAGGCTCACTTGTCCGTCTGTCTAGCAGGGAGATGAGCAAACTTTCACCAGATTAGACTAGATAGATGTAAACTGTGGTAACATCCCCTTTATCTATAGTTTGGAGTTCTAGCAATCTTAACTGGCCTCTCTGGAAGATGGCCAGAACCTGGAAGGAAACAAAGAAGGCCTTTGAGAGTTGGAAAGAACTATCACAAAGACCATGGACTTTACCCTGTAGGAGAAGAATCAGGAGAGGCAGTCAGATCCTTACTTTAATCAGTAACCTTATTTTGTACACAATTCTGATAGACTTCATTATCTGGTTTGCTGGCCTACAGCAAATTAGATGAGAGGCTATTAGCAGCAGGTCCATTGAGAGCCAGGAGAAATAATAGCCAAAAGTGAATGCAAGGGAGGAGTAGAATTTTAAAAGACATATACAAAAACTGAGAAAAGCTCAGCAGTCTGAGGCCATTGAATGAAGAGGCAAACAGCCATGAAGGGCCACCATAGCCTAGAGTACGTCTCTACCTTTAAGAGTAGGAACTATTTTTCCTCTCTATATGTATTCCCAGCATTTAGCCCATAAAATAGTATAAAATAGATTATATTCACTCTACTCTGATTAAGAAGGCAGGAAAAAAAATTCCATCCTAAAAAATGTAATTAAAAACACGTGGGTAAATACCTGAGCACAGGATTACTGGATCTTATGGTTGGTTTATGTTTAACTTTATAAGAAACTGCTAAACTTTTCCAAAGTGACTGTACCATTTTGCATTTCCATCAGCAACGTTTCAGAGTTTCTGATGGTCTGCAGCCTCATCAGCAGTTGGTATTGTTAGGTTTTAAGCATTTTAATATTCTGATAGATACATAGTGGTATATTATTTTGGTTTTAATTTATATTTCTCTAACAACTTATGAGTATCTTTTCACGCACTTATTTGCTATCTTCTTTGGTGAAGTGTCTGTTCAAGTATTTTGCCTTTTTAAAAATTGGGTTACTTTTTTCTCCCTGTTATTGAGTTTTCAGAGTTCTTTATACATTCTGGGTACAAGCCTTTTATCAGATCAGTATTTACCTTAGTAAAGTGAAAACTTATACTCACATAAAAACCTGTATACAAATGTTTATAGTGGTTTCACTCATAATTGCTGAAAACTGGAAACAATCCAAATATCTTGCAACTGGTGAATAGTTAAAAAAATGTAGTACATCTGTAAAATGGACTACTATTCAGCAATGAAAATGAACAAACACCTGATTCACACAACATATGGATGAAACTCCTTATGCAAAGTGAAAGAAGCCAGGTTCAAATTGCTATATACCGTATGATTCCACTTATGTGATATTCTGGAAGAGGCCAAACTATAATGACAGAAAACAGATCAGTGGTTGCCAGGAGCTGTGGGATGGGGGCAGGGGAAGGTCATTTGAAGGGTGATGGAACTATTCTTTATATTGATTTTGTTGGTGGTTTGTCAACACTCGTAGACCTAACATGACAAAGGTGACTTTTACTCTATATAAATTATACCTCAGATTTTAAAAAGGAAAAAGGAAGAGTTGGGGTATCAAGAGGGAGTAAACTTTAAAGCTGTGGAAGATACACTACTATGGCTACATTTCAGGGGGTGTTCAGTAAGCTAGAGTATTAAATTAGTCATTAGAATTCTATAAGTTTAATCCTGTTTTTAGGGGAGCACAAACAATTTTAATTAGTTGAATTTGAACTTGTAGGGCATTATAAATGCAGCAAGATCAGGCCTTTGCTTAGCAGTGAGTTATTCATGTGATGGACACATAATCATGGTGGAAGAAGGGAGGAGAGAAAACCAGTCGTGAAAAATGATCATCAGCTTCTCTGATTTTTCCTTAGTTCACATGCACACACTCACACACACACATGAATTACACTCCACTTTTTCCTTTTATTCCTCTCCCTCCTCATCATCGTAGGCCAGTCTATCAGTCCATCTTTCACATTGGAGCCAAATCTCTTTGTGATCCAGGCACACAAGCTATAGCTCAGTCTCACAGCTTTACTTATTTTGCATGAATATTCCTACCAGTGTGAATTTGCTCACATTGGTCCCTTTGCCTGATATGCCCACTTTGACTCCCCTAATCTCTGAAAGGCAAAATATATCTTTCAAGATCCAACTCAAAACCTGCCTCCTGCATGATCAATCACTCCTTTTTTTTTTTTTTCGGTACGCGGGCCTCTCACTGTCGTGGCCTCTCCCGTT